>NC_048907.1:3557874-3857874 GCF_011077185.1 Oxyura jamaicensis
CGGCCGTTGGGCGGGAACGGGGCCGGGCGCGAGGCGGCCGTTGGGCGTGAGGCGGCCGCTGGGCGGGCCGCGGCCGTCGCTCCTCCCCGAGCCGTTACCGTGGCCACCGCTCGGCGTCGGGCGGCCGCCCGGGACCTCGCCGCCATGAGCCTGAACGACGTGCGGGTGCGGTGGCTGCGGGACCAAGCGCTCGCGTCGCTGGGGCTGAGCGATCCGGCGCCTTTCGAGGAGCTGCTGAACCGCCACGGCGGTGAGGGGGCGCGGACCGTGCTGCGGTTCTTCAGCCGCGGTGCTGAGGATGATGAAGAGAAGAAAGCCGCGGGGGTGTTGCTGCTGCGGGTCGAGCGGCGCCCCCAGGAGACCAAGGAAGAGGCGGGTGAGGCTGCCCTGCTTGCCCGGCCTGCGGGACCCTCCCCTGGGTACTGCCTAGTCCTGTAACCCTTCCTGTTGGCTATCTTCAGCCGTTTCTCCCTCCTTCAGGCCCTTACTCGTCCCATCTCGAGTCCCAGCCCCTCTCCTTACCATTTTCCCTGTCCCTCCATCCCTTGAGCTGTGCCCAGTTGATAACTCAAAAGCTTCTGAAACAGTTACTTGCAGAAGCAGAGAGTCTTGCTTAGGTATTTTATATCCATAAAAGAATTTTGTTCTTGCTGTGTAAAAAAGGACCATCAAAGTTAAGCATGGAGTCTGATGTCTGTATAAGTACTTTAAAGGAATGATGTGACCCAACTTTCCACTCTGCACCTCTCAATGGATGCAGCTACAACACTGCAAGTTAGTGCTTAAAGGCAGCAAGACGGGGAGAATTAATATTGCTTCATAATAATTATAGCACACAAAGAAGTGTGATCTTTCCAGTTGGGGGTGCAACGCAACTATACTTCTTCCACCTTTTAAGTGTCTAGAAGCCGGTGCTGAAAGGGGAAGGAGACATGGCGCAACATCTGAAAGACAGGAAAAATAACATTTGAAATTCTTGAACCACCCTGGAATTCAGGCAGTTGTTTCTTGTGTTACAATGTCTTCACCTTTGCTTCTTGGGCGTGGCATTGCTACAGCCATTTTCACATCATAGATCAGTCACAAAAAAAAAAATAAAAAAAAAAATTGTTTGAATTGTTTGAAGGTTCCTTTTGCAAAGTGCCTTCATCTTGAAATTTGTTAACCTACTTATTTTATGCTAAAAACTCAACAGTGTTGGAAAATGCTAATAAGGATGTTCTAGATAAAGCCCAATTACCTGTAGAATTTAGCATGGTCTCTTCCATGTTTGGATTCAGTCCTTCAGCAATAGTGCTGTCCTGTGGGAAAATGTATGGATGTCTGATTGTTGAAAGGTGGTGCTGTAGAGAGAAAAAAAAGCTCAATTACTTAATTTTAGAAGAAAATTGGAAGTATCCATCTTCATGTGCGTGGAATACCTGTTCTTTAAGTGAGTTCTCTTGTGTTATTCTTAGACACAACTCAGAAAAGTCATACATCTGATCCGGAACCCTCAGACAATAAAAGTGTGTCAGGTCATGTATCAACTCTCTCTAGTGTGTCTGAATTGAGTGAAGTAGAGCAAAGACTTGCAGCTGACAGTGTGGAACACGCACCCCATGTAAGTCTGTTGTATTCACTCTGTTCTTTTGGGGTATGAAGATGCTGGCTTTCTGATGCAAATATTTCAGTAAAACTGATAGGCTAATTAAGGAGGTACAATGCAGACCAAGGACTCAGACAAGAACAGAACATTTTACAAGAGCAGCAATTTTCATTGAAACCACTGGCCTGTGGTGTCTGCAACAGCCCCTGAACTTGACTGACATCACAAAGGCAATTTACTTGGCAAAACTTTATATTTTTAGTGAGAAAATGCGGTAGTGAGTTACTCAGCTACCACGTTAGCTGTTCCCAGGTTTGCTTGTAACAGAAAAGTTGTAGTTAAAATGATTGCTAGGTAAAGACAGCATGGGAGGATCATGTAATGGACAGTGAACAAAGGCTTTTGTCCCTCAAGGCTTTTGCCTAATTAGATGCTTGGGATGGAGTCTGATGTTTATAACTAAACTTAGTTTATGACTGAGATGCAGTGGGAGGGGCGTAGGTGCTTGCACGTTCTCAGAAAGGCTCTATGGGGGACATTTAACTGTGGTCCGTTTTTTTATGTTTCAAGCACAGATGCTCTTGGTCCTGTTGGTCTGGAAATTAACATTGTTTACAAAGCTGATGTTTTTTACCGTTAGCTGACTGATTTTTTTAATTTTATTTATTTATTTATTTATTTATTTTATGTCACCTGTTTAATTGGACAGCAATGTGAAGATAATGTAGTTAAATTATCCTTCTGTTCCATTGCTCATAGAAGGCAAACATTGTCTTGCTGTTAGGAAACTTGGCAGCAAATAGTAACAGTCGTTCTTCCTTTATATTTCCTGTTTCAGTTAACAGAACAGAAAGCTGACAAAGTGTATTTGCATGTGGCTCTTGATGAAATTCCTGAAGAATTTGTGTCAGATGTTAGTGTCTATTTTTTGAGAGACACCAAAGGTATTTGTCCTGAATAACTGCTGGCTCTGTGTTTCCACACTTTGTATCAATTATAGAATCATTTAGGTTGGAAAAGACCTTCAAGATCATCAAGTCCCACCATCAATCTGACCTGCTGAGTTCCATCATTGTCCCTTAGCAACACATACACACATTTCTTAAACATTGCCAGGGATGGGGATTCCACCACTTCCCTGGGCAGCCTATTCCAATCCTTGACCACTCCCTCTGTGAAGAAATTCTTCCTAATATTCAATCTAACCTTCCCCTGGAGCAATTTGAGATAGTTTCCTCATGTTCTGTAACTTGTGATCTGAGAAAAAGGGACTGACAACCTCCTCGCTGCAACTTCCTTTCTAGGAATTATAGAGAGCAGTGAGGTCTCCCCTCTGCCTCCTTCAGACTAAAGAACCCCTCTTCCCTCAACTCCTCCTCATTAACCTTGTTCTCCAGTCCCTTAAGAAGTAGTTCATACTGAGGAAAAGTGATAATGACTGGGATTTAGGATAGTCCCTCTCCTGTCTAACTGGGTAGGAATGCTCTCAGAGTAGAGTCAGGAATCAAGAACACTTTTCATATTAAATTTTTGGAAAATTACATATAGTCCACATTTTGCCGACAGGGATGAAGCTTTCAAGCTGTTCTCAGAGGAACTCATGAGGTTTAGTTACTGTAACTGCTAGAACCGTGTGAAGTGCGTTGAGAATGAGGAGCTGTGTGTCAAAGTTGGACCAAGAGGTGGTGATAAGCGCAACTGGGGTATCAAACCTCCTGGCCTGACTCAAATTTTGATACACAATAGCAGCATGTGAAATAGAGGTTCTATTTTGATAGTTCATACTTTTATAATAAAGCCAGTGACAATAGCTACTGTTTCTGGTCATGGTCAGATTTCAGTATCTAGTTCCAGTCCCACAGGAAACAGCTTCTAAACTGAAACAAACAAGTATTTCCTTGCCTATTTCCAGGAACAGTCAGCTGTCTGTTAACTAATTTAGTACCAGCCACTGATCCCAGCATATATTTATGTGGATTCACTGAGCAACAGAATTTGGTTTAAAGCTGCAAAGTATTTTGCATGTGCCTATTACTTTCAGTTTTTCTAAAAACGTGAAATTTGAGAAAAAAAATTAATCAAAAAATCTGCAAGATTAAAACCAGCAGCAGTTTTCAAAGTGGCTTGCATCAAGCCTAGTTTATTATTACAATGACAGTTTGCTTTGTTGGAGTTTTAACTTGTTATGGAAAAGAATTTATACAATTGTTTTAATAATTGTGTTCTGTATAATTATTATTTACCTATTGTATTCTGTATGCTAATTGTTTGTATACTGTTTAGAAACAGTTACTGAACCTAATGACCTGACTGAAGCTAATGAGGTTCTTCCTAAAATGATAGAATTTGGTTTGTTGACTGATGATACTCTTTTGATGCTGAAGAATGTAATCTCACAGGTAAATGTTTTACAGCTTTTATATGTGAAGTTTTCAGTTTTCTGTGAGTGACTTGCAAATTTAGTATTCTGCTGACTGTGTAGACTACATATGTGAAATTCATCAATGACCTTCTTATGCCAAAATGAAGTTTTGGGTAATGCTTTTATTTTCTTTCCCAAAATTTTATAAGGATGTGGAGACGGTCATTATTTCATTGAATTGCCTGATCCTATATAAGAAACATTTAAGAATGTGACACCACGTACCTTTATTTTTGTGCAGATAGACTTTTGTGAAAGTATGCTGGGGCTATTCTCCTGCAGAACTTGCTGAGAGAATAGTGCTAAAGAGGTGGAATGGAAATAAATGCACTTAAATTAAATTTTAGAACAACCTATCCAAATGCTTAAGTGAATTTGTAGTAAGCTGATTTTATTTATTTATTTATTTTTTAATACGAAACATCTAATCTATGGTATCTATGGTACCTGTTTGAATTATACTTATTTTTGCCTGCTCTCTCCTATAAATGGCAGCGGGCTGAGGAAGCTTCCTTACATCCAGATAGTGAAACCACAGACTCTGAAAAAATAAATTTATCAGAGACTGAGCTTGCAGGAAAGAAAGATCAGCCTGTGGAGTACTGTAATATTCAGACGAGGAATGAGCTCCTAACGAACACACAAGAATTTTCAAGTGTTACTCAGCAGATGGTACAGCAAATTGAAGGTGAGTATTCTGCCTATGCCGGCACTGTGTTGAGTACAGGACAGTAGAAGGAGGTTCACCTAGGAATGGCTTTGTTTAGAGTAACAAATGCATGCAGTTTCTGGGGAAGCTCCAGATCTGATTAAAGTTTCTCTTGCTGATCACAGTAGTATTTTTACTGCTCTGAAGCATAGCAGACAGCATGGGGAAATGGACTAAATCAGTTTCAAACAGCCTGGAGTAAGAATAGGAGAGAGGGTAATCATGCCTCGTTTCTTCCCAATGTTCAGGGGACTCAGGCCATAGCAGGATATAGAAGGCAGAAGACCAAAGCAGACTTTCACACGTAATTTAGCATTGTGTCTCTGACAGGGGTTAGTGTCACACCATTGAGGAGAATGTAATGGTCTTCAGTAAACAGACTGATAATCTTCAGTAAAGCCCTAATTCTGATTTTTAATACTTAGAGGCTGCATTGAAGCTTGAAAGCTGAGAGCATTTCAGTTATTTCTGGGAATATATCTTTGTTTGCACTGTATTAACTGTGAAGCAACTGGATGCTTTTTGTCATATTCTCAAATAGGCATAGCAGATGGTATGTTACCTATACTCGAGTAGGTGGAAGGCGTAAGCCATTTCAGTGATGTTATCTTAGCAATGCTGGTGGAACAAGACAGTTAATTTCAGATGCCTTTTCTCCCAACAGGAGAGATTATACTCGACATGCCAACTATAAATCTAAACAGTGATGTGAGTGTTCTTGCCACAGTTCCAGAAGTGGTTGAAGCTCTTGAAAGTTGTGCAATGACATGGCAAAAATTAATATCCACAGCCCTGGAGGAAGAACTGAAAAGGGTTCCACAGGTGATGTTGCCTATAGCACCAGGCTTGTTTCACTCCCAGAGACATTTCTTCATTTCCCACAAGAATCTCTCTGAATGGTTTGTGCTCTGTTTTAATCAAACCTAGTGTTTGATTGCTGGAAAGCCCATTTACTAATTGAAGTAAAGTAGAACAAAGGTAGTGAGGACCTGTGTGACTGCAGGAAATAGAATATAACGCAATTCTCTGCAGATCCTATCCACCTGGGAGACTGTGGAAAACCAAGGCACTTTAGCTAGTTGCATTTTTACTTCTAAAACCAGTGAGATAGACATGAAATATTAAAAATGCAATGCTTTAAAAAATATATAGCACTATATTTTCCCTCGAAAAATCATATCTCTTAAACAAAATACAATCTAATTGTAAGGTTCTGATTCTGCAAACAGTTACTAATGTGACTAATATGCATACATATGTATGTATGACTAATATACATACATATGACTAATAACATTAAACATAATAAGACATTTCATGTCTACGAAATTAAGTGGGCATATATTTTGGTAAGCATGGAATCTTCAGATCCAACTCAAGGATGTAATCCCCATGAGCAGTTCCCCTCTGTGTGTAAAACTGGATTTCAAAGAGTTCCTTCTTTTTCTCTTTTTGTTTTTATTTCATGGTTGAATCACATCTGGGTTTTCTCAGTATACAGCATATTGAAAAAAAAAAAGAACAAATATAAACCTCGTCATAGGTTTTCATCCTTGAGTTATGGTAATTTAGAAATTTTATTTTCCTCCACATATCTTGTAGGGCAATGGTCCGCTTGCAGAAATTGACTTCTGGCGTGAAAGACATGCTACTTTATCTAGTCTTACTGAACAGACAAAGCTTCCAGGAGTTGAAAAAGTCTTGGCAATACTACAGGAAGCTGAATCTGAGCATAGCAAAGATTTACAGGCAGTCTTAAGTGACCTCAGAAAACATCATGTGGAAGCTCTAGATAACACTAGGTTCCTTTCAACTCTTGAACGCTATTTGAAGGTATGTATCCTTAAGAAAACTGTGGAGTTGTAGCTGTATTTACCTGAGTTTGGTTTCTTTGTTGGTCAACTCTTATTATTTACTTTTTATCAGCAATAAAGATATACTCTAGATTTTTTATATTTAATAATAGAAAAGCTTGCTTATTTATTCTGAATTGCTGCTGTTCTAATATCTGAAAGCAAAAGCACAGAGCTGTGAACAGCTTGGTTTGTAAATCACATCTTTGGGAGAACAGATAGCACAGCTGAATTAAGGAAAACAAAAATGTGTCTATTCCAATTTTTGAGGTAACTTCTATCACTGGTTAGAGCTCATATGTCAAGTTTAAGTTCTATTGAAGATTATCCAAATAAACAGTTGGGCCAAAACCAGTTTTAGGACATCTTTTTCAGTAAGTAGAATACTGATGAGACAGTACCTGACAAGCATTTAGAGCAATAGATGCAAATCTGCACATCCTTAACTGTCTGTGTAATTTGGTCACCAGGGTGTTTTCTTGACTGAGTTCTTTATTTACTAATGTCACAGATTTTCTTAATTTCAGCTCTCTGTAGAATATTGAATAGAATATTGGTTTATACAATATTTGTATTTACACGACAACTTATTCAAATTATTTAAAATATATTTAATAGAATTTAACACATGGCACTGGGTTTGATGTTGTCTTGGACACAATTCCTTTGCTGATGAATGCCCTGAGAATGGTATGGATTATCTCACGGCATTACAACAAGGATGAACGGATGGTACCCCTCATGGAACGAATTGCGTGGGAAATTTCAACACGGGTGTGCAAAGCTGTGGATTTACACACACTGTTTAAGTAAGTACTGGATTCCTATTTAACTAGGCTGTATTTATTAAAAGCTTTGCTTGTTTTACAGAAAGTGTGGTTGATAATACTTGCCTTGAATATGTTTCAGAGTTTTTCACTATCTGAAGTTGTATTAGAAGATCAATTAAAAGTCAATTAATGTCTATTTTTCACAAATTACTGAATCAGCCTGAAGAAATGGGTGCTTGACCTCTTTTCTCTTGAAAGGACATAAATCAATAATCACAATGCAAATACTGTGGTACAGAAGTGACATAAATATAGTAAAAATCAGTCCTGAAATAACTCTTTCAAAATCAGTTTCACTGAAAATGAAGACCTTGCAGTTGTAAGTTTTGCCTAGATACTAAACCAGGATAGATCAATCCAGTTGAAATATCATTTTATATCTATAATCTTTCTATCTATAGTATGTTAACTCTTTTGATTAATAGAGAAGATAGAGCTGCTGCAAAAAAGAAAATAGCAGAAGCAAAAAGTACTCTTGAACAATGGAAAAAATCTTATTTTGCTGTTCGTGCCCAAATTGAAGCGACAGAAAGAGAGCAACATTGGGAATTTGACCGAAAACGTTTATTTGGAAAAACAGATTATATGGCTTCTGTCTGTCAAGATCTGTATGACATTTTGCAGGTACTAATATACACAGTAATTAAAGAGGACAGTTTGTGATCAGTGTCTTCTTCAGGAGAGGAGATTCTTTTGTATTATAGTTGTTGAAGTGTTAATAACCTTTATGTTTTGTGTGTGTGTGTGTGTGTGTGTGTGTGTGTGTGTGTTTAACCTTAGGATCTGAGCAATTACTTTGATTTTAATAAAGCTGCTCTTATGCTTCAGATGAAATAACTCTTCTCAAGGTACTGGTTGGTGCCATGAGAAAGATATTGCTGTGTACAGTACTGTTATCAACCTGAAAACTTGTAACAGTTGTTTCACAGATTTGCAGTTTTCATGTCTCATTAGTTTAACAGTATCATTTTAGATAAAATAATCGTTTAAGTATATTGTAATATAAAATTTGACTGTATATAAATCAATGTATCAACTGCAGGATAATATACATGAAAGATAGGTGCTATGTGTAGGCTCCTTTAGGATAGGGTAACTAGAAATATTAGTTGTCCATCAATGGCCACATGTTATGTAGATTGTGTATATAAATTCCCTAGTGAAATAAAAAGGAGTAATAACTGAATGTTATCTGTTTTGACAAATGTGGTGTTGGGGCTGTAGATTTTTTTTTTCTTTTTTTTTTTTTTTCCAAAAAGATACTTCATGTCCGGCATAGGAATATACAAAATGTAAATCACAGCAAGAACTGATTGTTCTCTGGGTTATAGTTACCTTTAAAGGAAATAGTAACAGAAGAGTATTAAATAGCAGAGAAAAGCATTAAAAATAAAGCTTTCTGTTACATTCTTCTGAATTAACAGGTTGTTGAAGAGTTTTACAATATATTTGGTTCTGAACTGAAAGCTGTCACAGGTGATCCAAAACGTATTGATGACCTACTGAGAAGGGTAGATGGACTAACTAGTCCAATGGAAGAACTGACTTTTGACCCTTTTAGCATCAAAAGTGCACATGACTGGAAGTTAATTATAGGAGAATTTAAAACAGAAGTTTCAGTAAGTACCATGTACTGTGATTTTTTTCCCCCTTATTCCTCCTACATGAAAATCTTTCTAGAATGTCAACATTTTCATTTAAAGAATGAATGATATGCTTTTTTTTTTTTTTTTTTTTTTAAAGAGTAAATACAGAAATGAAAATGTGAGAAATTTTACCAAATTTTTAGTCAGTATTTTGTGTTCAAGTTCTTTTTCTTTATAGCTTCACTTCATCTTGCAGACCAGTGAAACATGCTTTATGTTCAGTGGCAAAATAACTAGAGCATGAGCAGAGGCTACATATGACCTCCCTGTACTCATGTGCTGACATATCTCAATCATGTTCTACAAAGAAATCAAACTTCTTTCTGGATTTATTCCTCCCATCCAGCTAAGAATACCCACAAATGCAAGTTGTTACAATGTCTTCTGTGACTTATATACCTGCCCAGAAGACACTGGGTTAACACTAATTTCATGTAGCTTACTAGAAAGCCATCTGTTTACTATTTGGTCTTACAAATTACTAACAGTAAAGATGTCTCAATGCTTAAAAAAAAAAAAAGATATCTTAATATTGCCTTCCTTTCTTGGTTTTGCAAGACGAACCTCTAAGTGACAGGATTTCTTGGCCTTCTTCCTTTGTCTCTGTTTAGGTAATTGAAGAAGAGGCCAAAAACTTTATTGATGAATCTTTTAAGACCCTTCGATCAGCAGAAGCTGCATTTGACATGCTGTTAAAGTTCAAACACATCCGCTCTCGTGAAACCATTAATAAGCAGATGATGATGAAATTCAATGATGTTTTGGACCAATACTGTAAAGAGGTATTTAATTTAGCATTTCTTAGGTAGTATATGAAATTATTTAGTGAAAATAATAAATCTGTATATATGTCTAAACACATATGTAGTGTCATTTACCATCCAAAAACTGTCAGTTTTTTTAAAAAATAAACATAGTAAGTGTTCTCACTTTTTTTGGAACCTGTACAAGAAATAGTATGGTTAATTTGCTGAAATTATGTGCATATCTGTATATTTGTAGCACAGTACAGGAACTGATATTTGCATGTGCAACGAGGTTTATGGCTATTCCTTTACTTTGTGAGCAGTAGTTCAACAGCAGTCCTTCCAGAAAAAAAGTCATCTTTCAGCTTTCTTGTGCTGGACAATAAGTTCACAATATGACCAAAAGGAGTCAGAGATTAACAGTGAAGGCAGGAAGAATTTCTGGATTCTGGGAAAATAACTTCTTTGAAGCCCAAATATTGGAAAGTTTTTGCTATCATAGCATTTCTCTTGGTAATTCAAAGAACACTGAGTTTAACAATAAGATGTAATATCACAAAAAACCACTGACAAAATAGCAATTCCACAAGGCACAGAAAGGAAGGTGTTCTGTGTAATCCAGTTAATGCAAACAAGATGAATAATAATAAAAAAAATGAATTATTTTTATCTTGTTGCTGAAATTAGCTTCAGAGCCTGTGCTGTGTACCAGGTTAGATACTTCCAATGGAAAAGCAAGTGGAGAAATGATTCTTAGCAATGTTTTGTTCTCTTTTAGGTTGAAAATGTTAAGCAAATCTTTGTTCAGAACCTCAAGGACCCACCTTTGTTCAAGAATCACCCTCCAGTGGCTGGAGCAATATACTGGTCTCGATCCCTTTTCTATCGGATCAAACACACTATTATTCGATTTCAAGAAGTAGATGACTTACTTACTAGTGAACGTGGAAAGGAAGTATGTTGTTTCTTTTGCTGTTTAATGAAGGAAGAATACTTTCCTCATACCGTTCTTCTAGGGAGGTGAAAATGTTCTTACGTGAGCAAGAATGTCTTTGCACATAGTAAGCTATGTTAGATGTGAAAAGCTGATTGGTACCTTCCCACTGTTTCCTGGAGAAATAGTGTCAGAATAAATGACAGAACTCAAGAACCTGAATTTTTCATCATCTATATTACAAAGCATCATTTGCCCTCTCATCTGATAAAGATCAGAAATCTTATTAAGACAGGATAGTGGAACAGTTCTCGTGATCTTTAAAATTAGTTATATAGATTTTTCCTTTGTAGGTAAAGCAAATATATCTTCAAGTGGCCAAGAGGATGAAAGAGTATGAAGATCAGAAATATGATCAGTGGAGAGAAGGAACAGAGCAGATGCTCCCATTGTTACTGAAAAAAACTCTGCTGACGGTCATTACTGGTGGGGCAGCAAACCATATTGATCAAGAGACTTCTGAGCAGGTGGGAGAGAAAATAACATACCTGATTTCTCTGTGGGAAAGAACTGAAAGCTATTTGATGGTTCGTGAGATTTTTCAAAGAATGATGTCTTAAAGAGAAACACTGTTTTTTAATGGAAAATTGCAAAAAGTACTGAGATCAAAATTGAAACTAGAATGCTGAGATTGCTGTCAAATTTTAATGGCATTTCTGCAGTCTGATTGTTAGCTATTCTGTCTGACTTTTACCTACTGTCGTATCAAATGTCTCCAAGAGTTAACTTTTTCCTTGCATTGTAACAGTCTGGTGTTTCTATGCTTTCTGCTGCTTTCTTGTGTTGTAGGCCTCAGCAACAGAGGAGCCTCTCACCACAGAGAAAAGAGTGCAGTTCATAGTGAATTTTTCTCCTAGACTCCAAGAGATTATAACTGAAACAAAGTACATGGAACAACTGGGGTTTCCAGTCCCAGAAATAGCAAGAAATGTGGCATTACAAGAAGACAAATACCTTGGGTGAGGTTATAACAGAATACCTGCTTTCATACTGACTTAAAGCAATGTTTCAAGTGATTTCACTCCAGAGTGTGCCATGAGTCATCAACTTTTGGAAATATGAGAGCTCTTAGTAACCTTTTTAAGGGTAAAATTGCTGATGGCCATGGTACACTAGCAGTCTTTTCTCTTTTGCTGTCTGTATCCTTCTCCCTGTATCACTATGTTTTACAAATGAATACCTCCTCAAAATCTGAAGGAAAAAAAAGAAAGAAAGTACTTTTATTATTTTTTTTTTTTCAATGAATTCTTAATGCCATTTAGATTTCAGTTCACATTTGAACTCACAGCCACTTTTTGGTACAGCCTTGGATAAGTCACTTTAGCCCAAATTATCACGGGCATTTAGGCACACAGGTGTGACAATAAGAGCCCTAACTGGATTTTAAAGTTTACCTGTTGAGTTCTTGTATGTGATTAAAACGGAGGCTATCTTAAATACTTCTGGGTTGAGGCAGGAGCAGATGGTCTAGCTCTTACTGGAGTCATACATGATTTTTCTTTTGTTTGTGAGAGGAAGTGGATTGTATTTATGATCAATACATAGTCAGTCATTATTTCTGGAAATTTTGATTTATGTGGAAGTTTGAACTTAAGAAAGTGATCTGCCTTGTTCAGAACGGTATTTCCAGAAAATCATGTTTTTTTTTTTTTTTTTTTTTTAATTATTATTATTTTGTTGTTGTTATGTTTCTTAAACTCATTAGATATACAAATGGATTAAAAAACATGCTGGATCACTATCACAACTTAATGGGAACACTGAGTGAAGCAGAAACCAAACTTCTTGATGACCATATTAAAGAACTCTGGAGAGTATTCAGATTAGGGCACAGAAGACTCAACTGGAACTCCCTAGGTAATGGAGATACTGTTTTAGAATGGCCTTTACTACTGATTTGCAGTTCAAAAATTCTCTTCAATTCTGCATTCTATTTGATTTGTCAGATAAAAGCTATGCATCCTTAAACAGGATAGCCTATTGCCGTGGTGTAAGACAGAATAGTATGTTAGACAGGGTCTGATCCAAGTGGGTATTTCTTATGTTTTTACTATATGTAAAACACTGTGTGAAAATGGATATAGACTGTTAGACAGCAGAGCTAGAAGGGAGCTAGATGAAGGATTAGGTGAGAAAACATCTATCTTTCTGCAGAGTATCAGTTCATTCTCAAACACATCTGGTTGTTGACAATTTTGATACATTGGTGAAAGATTTGGTAAAAGAAAGAAAACAAATTATTGTAATTTATTTCAGGTATTGGTGACTTTACAGTCCGATGTACACAAGCCATCAGGAAGTTTGAATCACTCGTCCATCAGATTCATATTAATTCTGAAATCATAAGCGACAAACTTCTGTTGATAGAATCAACAAATCTTTTTAAGTTTCCACTTCCAAAAAATGGTGAACTTCCTAGTAAGTCTTCGTATTTTCATTTCTGAGCTCTGTGATGTTTTATTTTGCTCTATCTGCTACTTTGCATTTTTAGTTGCAAAGATCAATCCTTATAATAGTTACCAGAAGTTACAGCAGTATTTCCTGGTTTAACACAGGAAGCACAAGCAGAACTTCAGTACCCTAAGCTGACAGTGTCAATGAGAGGAACTTAGAGACAAGTATATAAATAGATCATTTGACCTGTGTTTACCTTGCTTTTAATTACTTTCCCCCTAACTTTCCCTTGGATTCTTCTTCCTTCTTGTATGCAATAATGTAGTTTTAGAGTTGCAGTCTTCATGGAGTGTCAGCTCCCATCTGGGCTATCTCAACTGCACTCTTTTCCTCAGAGGGAAATTGCAGTGAGGTGTTTATCTCCCAGGCCTCCCTCTCGCTTCCAGTGACAGGATAGGGGTAATGAACCACATTTCTTCCGATGATTTGTGAGTCTTACAGAGGTTACTTTCGCATCTAATGGATACTATTAAATAATTGAATCCATATAAAATCAGAGGGCTGAAATATTAATAAATTAGCATTACTAAAAGAAGATATTTTTCTAGTGTGTAATATCAATTTCATGTTTACAAATAAAGACCAGCTAATTGTTCCACTACTGAAATCTGTTAGATCTTTTGCAGTTATTAACACTATTTTTTGTAATCTTTTGCAGATATGAAAGATTTTTTTGTATATGTTAAGGGTGAAAGAGCAAAAGATACAGAACTCATGGTTAGAAATTATACTGCCATTCCAAAATCGTTAAAAAAAGTGGAAGGACGGGTTGCCAATACAAACAGTGGCAAATCTCCAAAATTAGCTTCCTATTATGCATACTGGGAAAACAGGATTTATCAGGTGTTGACAGAGTTAATTTTGAAGTAAGTCAGTTGTTTGCTTTAATGGGTTTTTACTCTTTCATCTTTAGCATTTTCTAGATCTATTGTTCTAAACTCATGTATACTGATATTCTGTTTGAATACCTTAGTGATTTGCAGTTTGAGACAGACTTGTATTTGTACTGTTTTGTTTGTCTGTGCAAAGAATGGAAAATTGATAACAATGTAGAAAAGAAACCCAAATTCTGAGAAAATGGATATTGGACATGTTGGCAGAAGAGCGAAATGCACCTTTTCTGCAGTGTATATAGTTCCATATCCCAGCTTTATTTTTAAAGTCGATGCCTTGTTTTAGTAAAGAATACAATTTTGAAAATTTGGTGTCTGGGTGCCAGATGCATCCCTGTAATGCAGAGAACACCAGTACAAGAACAAAGGTTTGTTGGATTATGCTTTATCTGGGCCCAAGGAGGTTTCTGTAGCTAGATATTACAATGGCTTTTTACACTATCTCTAACAGAGTGCTGCAGGGTTCTAGAAGCTTCTCAGCGATCTCTCCTGATCCATGTCTTTGTATTCTAGTCCATGCTCAGCTGACTTCTGTGGGCTTCCCTGGCTGGGCTGTTGCATAGGAGTTGACCGTAGTCTCAGGGTCCTTTTGCACCAGTGTATTTCCATTCCTTCCTTCCAAAGGCTTCTTTTAGCCAAGTTTTTGCATTAAATCAGTCCTAGTGGGACAATTTTGCTTAGATATACATCAGTGTTTCCAGCTGAAATAGCAGTTAACTGACTTCTGACAGATCTGCTTGCATATCTAAGAGCGTACCTTATAGCTGCAGTCTCTGTTGGACATTCTGTGGAGGCATCAGTATCAGATCATTACTGTCTGTGACATTTTTTTTCCTCTCCCAGGAATTTGCGAGCTTTTAATGAAGCTGTTCTTGCAAATATGCCGTTGTTCCAAATAGAAGCTGTTTTATCTCCTCCCGAGATAATCTTGCAACCTAATGCCAACAAGATTGACAAAATGATGGCACAATGTATCCAAGACTGTGTTGAGGTCACTAAGGTGATTTTTGATTAAAATTTAATTGTTGCCAGATTTTGCTTGTGATGATTATGAATGATTTGGGCAAGTATTAATGACAAAGGGAATATTCATATTGCTCTATGTTGAAATCAAAATATTCAGTACATTGTTCTAATTTTACAGACTGTCTTAACTTTACAACATGATAACAAAGTAGAAAAAAAACACAAAACATAAAAAAACAAAACACCATAAAACTTTATGCACTTTTTACTTAGGCAAAATTATTTGCTGCTCTTCAGCAGTTTTACCATTGTAAGGACATCATTTGGTTCTATAAATCAACATACATCACAAGGAAGTAGTTTTCACTGCAGATGGTTGTTTTTTTTTTCTGATGTATGAATAACCTGGTGGAGTAACAAATATGGGTAGCCTTCTCCATATTACAGCTTTCCACAAAAGTAGCAAAAAAACAACTCAGAAAACGTTAGGAGAAGGACATCTGGGACAGCAGGTTAGCAGTAGATGGAATATCTAGCTTGTTGACAAAGATGCAGCAATATTTTCTTGCATGAGTATGGTCATATTGAACTGCCTTCCAGAAAAGAAGCCACATATTGTGGCAATAGTCCTGCCCTCTGATGATGAAGAAATGATTCCAGATATCACATGAAATTAATAAATTTAGATCAAGTGTGATTTCTATGCTCGGATTTGCTGTTCTGTTCCACTGCTGCATCCAACCTTTTTAATATAATACCTGTTTCCCTGTGCCATGCTATATTGAAACTCAGTGGAGATTTTAAAACAGACTGAATAATGCATGGGAAGATTTTGTAAGGATGAAATTAACTCTTCTCTCAAGTGCCTGTGAAAATATAATCTCTTCTCATGCTGTCAGAAAAACAATTGATTTGAGAAATCATTCACACCCCTTCCTACATAGTCTCCTGAATAATAATGAATTATTTGACTAATATGACTATAAAAAGTAATTATTTTTCAACCCTGTCTTGAAAACTCTAGCATTTTGTGCGATGGATGCACGGAACATGTATTGAATGCCCTCCTCAGCATGTTGAAGATGAAGTTATCACTTTCAGCTTTTACAGTGACATCTCCCAGAACCCTCTGATAATTGAGCAGGCTGCTGTCATCACTCAGAATGTCCACAAACTCCTGGCTTCTCTCAGCAAGTATTTGAACCAGTGGAAGCGGTATCACCTTCTGTGGGAATTAGACAAAGACATAGCTATAGAAAAGTTTGCTGCAAAAAAGCCTGCTTGTGTTACCTTTGATGAAAAATTGCAGTTCTATATGAAGATAGCTCAAGAAGTGACTCAACAGCCCTTGATTAAAGATGAGCAATTTATCAGGCTTCACATGGGTCCTTTAGTTTACGTGGTGGAGGAAAATGCTAGAGACTGGATGATTTCACTTGGAAAGCTGCTTAATGAGTCTGCAAGACAGGAACTCTTCAGTCTTCAGGAGGAGATTGAGGTAGCTGTTCTCAGTTCTTCTTGTCCTATGCAGCTAGTACTGACTAGCAGGTGACCATCTGAACTACTCTCCGAATTGGTTGAAACTGTCTGGTGTACTCTGCTATGACATACATAAGGGGTGAGCCATCACTCTCTGTAGCTGGTAAACAAGAGAAAACAGGCACATACAAAAAAAATAGGAATTTCTCACACCTGTGCTTGTGAAGGGTCCAACTAAATAATTCTGAAGTTCCCTTTAAAACACTGCTTATAACTATTTTTTTTTGTAGTAAAAACATCCCTACTGTAGTGGTGTTTACTTTGTGTTGATTTGTTGTTGTTGTTATCTTTGTCCCATAGACTAACAATGTAAATGAATCCGCACTTTATTTTCTTGTGTTTTGTGTTTCATTAATAATTACAATTTTGGCTAATTGCTTTCCTGGTGTTGCCTCTGGAAATTATTTATTTTTACAGAGACTATCACAGAATCTTCAGATACCACCTGATTCCCTGGAAGAGCTCAAAATTATCCTTGGTACAATTGCAGAGATCAGAGGCATGTCACTCAAGGTGGAACTGAAATATTTAGACATCTGGGAGAGATACCGAACTCTTGCAATGTACAATATTCCAGTAAGTGAATATTATACCTTGTCTCATAAAACAATTTGCGTAGGAGCTTGGGGCACAAATGCTTCACATGTGAACGAATAAATGTTTTCCTATTAAGACATTTCATAGAATCATGGTACTGCTGAGGTGAGAAGGGAGATTGTCTAGTCCAACCTCCCTTCTCAAAGCAGTATCTCTGCTTTAAATGGACATATTGCATGTGTTTAAATCTGATTCATAGAATCATCTAGGTTGGAAAAGGTCTTCCAAATATCCAATCTAAATCTCCCTCAGTGCAACCTGAGACTGATTCAGGTCACTTGGAAGCTGTTTTCACATTTTGCACATTGACAATGTGAGTACATCTTTATTTTCTTGTGACTAGTTGTTGCTTGTGTGAGATTACTTGTTTTGTTTTAGATAGCTGAAGAAGAGCAAGAGATGGCAGACAAGATTAAGGAAAAGTGGGAGGCTCTCTTCTTTGAAGCATCAGAAGTTGATAACAACCTTGGAGGCATAAAAAAGAAATTCACAGAGGTAGTATTTGTAATTAATATAAAAAAATAGAAATGGAAAAGAAAACAACTTAAACACTGTTCTCTTTAGATGACACAGCAACAGATTGAGGACTACAGTAAGGAGATAGCAGATTTCTTCCATAAATTTGTGGCTGAAGGACCTGGTGCTGTTGGGGAAAATCTTGATAAAGGTAAATGGATTAATATGTGTGAAGTGATATCTTTACAAAACTAGTCTTAAGAAAATTCTTCAAAGGTTTTTTAAAACAAGCAAATTCTGTTTTCCTTATTGACATAAAAACCGTTCAAATGGAAATGTGACATTTTTGCTACTATAATTTCTACAGAAATGCCATCGTACTTATTCCCCATGATTGATGGGACAGTTTATCTAGAAAAATTTCTCTCCTTTCCCAGGATTGGAACTCATGGCTATTTTTGAAAAAGAAGTGGAGAAACTGGAAAAAGTTCATCAGGAACTGGGCAGTGTTGAGAGACTTTTTGACTTGCCAGCCACAGTGTACCCTGACTTAACAAAAGCGCAGAATGATATGAAAGGTCTAAAGCAGATCTATGAAATTTATGAATTACAAAAAGTAAGTGTATGCATACACACGTGTATTCAAAGCTCATACCACACATAAAGCTGGAGGGTAGAAGAAGAAGCTGCTGTAGTTACTATCAACCCTGTTTCTGAGCCTTTGCATGAAATAAACTGTGACCTGTAAATGACTATCACCATGAAATGAGTTTAATGATGTTAGCAGAGAAGCAAAACAACATCTCTGGAGTGAACCAAACACATGCTCTTACTTACCAGTTAGGAACAGACCCCCAGAAATTATTGGGTGGCCTTATACTGTACAAGTCTCCTGATTATTGCAGTTGAACTACATTTAGCTATAGTATGTGTATACAGGTGATGATGTGTTTCTCAGGCTTTAATTGATCTTAACTATTTTAATATGTATATATATTTTTAAAAATTAAAATGTCTTGATATCAGCAGCAATTACATGTAAAGTATGCTCTTACAGATGATTTTCCTTTTTTTTTTTTTTTTTTTGATTGTTATACAACTGCTTGTGTTTTGTTATGAATCTGTCTTGAATGTGAACCTGTCTCTTCCTCTCTTTGTAAAAGCTTAATACAATTATATGTACATACTGACTGTGGTCTCTAGATCCGACCGTACTGAAAAAAAAATTTTTTTGGTCAGACCTAAAAAGAAATATGATTTTTTTCCTTCTTGTGACCTTGTTCCCAGGCAGCTAAAGAGGAATGGTCTCGGACACTTTGGATAAACCTCAATGTCCAGTTTCTTCAGGATGGAATCGAAGGATTTCTTAAAGCCTTTCGAAAGCTGCCCAAACCAGTCCGCAGTATGCCAGTGGCCTTTCACTTGGAAACAAAAATGAAGGCGTTTAGAGACTCCATTCCTTTGCTGCTTGATTTGAAAAATGAAGCTTTAAGAGAAAGGTTTGATTTGATTTATTTAAAAAAATATTATATATATTTATATATATATATAGGAAGATTTTATTAGTTTTGTTAGAACTTTCAATTTTAGTTGCAGGGGTCATGCTGTGTCCTGCAGCTTGAAACTTCACTTTCTGCTTAATGAACTGATGTAATAGCATACACCATGATTATGATGACTAGAGTACTTTGTGTATTTAAAATACTAGTTCTTTAAACAATGCAAAACATGGTTTTGTTATTATATTTTAAATTACAGTTGTTTTCATTTTTTACTGTATTGTGGTGGTTGGTGTAGTTGTTGATGTGTCAATTTAAAACAGGCATTGGCAAGACCTTATGGAGAGAACAGGCACAAGTTTTGAAACAACAACAGAAACATTCACTTTGGAGAATATGTTTGCTATGGAACTTCACAGACACACAGATATTATCAACGAAATAGTTGGAACAGCTGTTAAGGAACTTAGCATTGAGAAGGTAATTTAAAAATTGTAATAATACTAAAAAGACAGATGACAATAGTTTGTTTTATGTGAGATCTTTATTGGAATGGCAGAAAGTTCTGCCATCTTCAGGGAGCTGCTGTGAAGTAACTAATAGATCAATAGCTCTGTTAATAAGCTACAACATGGCACAGAATCTTAGTTGTCTTGACTTCCGCAGCAGTGTATTGGATTTCTGCTATTACATTAAGCAAGTCTAATTTATGAAAAGGGATCTGAAATGGAATTTATTCCGTTTTCATCACAATATTGTGAAATAGACCTCCTTATAAACTAGGGGTGAAAATCTGTGCAAAAAACTTTTCTGAATTAACAGATTTTAAATTAAGATTATAATTCCCTAGTTTTTGAAGACTGAAATATGCACCTTTTTATGCTCACATGCAGGGTGTGAAGGACATAGCAGAAACATGGGAACAAATGAAATTTAACGTACAGATATACTTCAAAGGCACTGAGAAGAGAGGCTTTATTCTGGGATCTGTAGATGAAATTCTAGAGGTTCTTGATGATAACAATGTCAATCTTCAGAGTATCTTGGGCAGTCGTTTTGTGGGTCCTTTCCTTTCAACTGCTCACCACTGGGAAAAAACACTGTCATTGATTGGTGAAGTAATTGAGGTAAGGAGGAAAGTGCTGGACTAAATAATTAATGCTTATTTATAATCAGGGTTTTCTATTGTATTTTTTTTTGTCTTTGATGGCAACATTTGACTCTTAGATCTGGATGGTGGTTCAGAGAAAATGGATGTACCTGGAGAGCATCTTTATTGGTGGAGATATAAGATCACAGCTTCCAGAGGAAGCCAAAATATTTGACAGCGTAGACAGGATGTTTAAAGAGGCAAGTAACTGACTTGACTTGTGATCAGCACAGTTATTTAGTGTGTTTTGCTTTATGTTTTTTTGCTGTGTGTTTTGTCATTAGCTAAATATACTTTAGTATAATCTATTGCTGTTCGGTATTTTCTAGTTTTTCTTTTCTTCCCATGTAGATAATAGATGAAACTGTAAAAGAACCAACGATAAAAAAAGCCTGTGAAGCCCCAAATCGTCTATCAGACCTCCATCATATAAATGATGTGCTGGAGAAATGTCAGAAAAGCTTGAATGATTATTTGGATTCCAAGCGAAATGCCTTCCCAAGATTTTTCTTTATATCTGATGAAGAGTTGCTTAGTATCCTTGGCAGCGGTAACCCACTTTGTGTCCAGGAACACATGATAAAGGTACAGTGTCTGGCTTTCCAAAGTGCCCTGTGCTTTTAGGTGCTTTTAGAAGTTGAACAGACTATGCTCTTAAGGGTGCACTAATATTTCTCGTATACAAAGAACATCCTGGCAGCTTCTTGAAGAAACTTCTGAATAAATAAATCAGTCTGATCAGTGGTCTCTCCTGGCTCTCATACTGAACAGTAGTGGTTAGGGTAGAGAAGATTCAAGACACACCAGGATGATCAATCATTAATGAACCTTCTTGTAGCTCCTGATAGGGCTTTATTTCCTAGAAAAAAAAAAAAAAAAAAAAAAAGAAAAAGAAAAAGAAAAAAAAAATGTAATTTGAGCCAGATCATTTGCTTGTTTACAATGCAGTTGGGCTTCTGAGCTATACATCAGCATTTGTATTTGATTACTTAGAGCCAGATCCATTTTTACTTTATAGTCCATGGAAATTTCCTTTCAACATTAAATGGGGGATAGATACACTTAAATCTCCAAAGCTTGGTTTCTCAAATGCCAGTAAGTTTCTTTGCTGATTTCAGATGTATGATAACATAGCTTCCCTGAGGTTTCACGATGGTGATAATGATAAGAAAATCGCAACAGCCATGATTTCAGCTGAGGGGGAGGTGATGGAATTCCGGCAGGCTGTAGCTGCAGAAGGCAGAGTGGAGAATTGGATGACAGCAGTGCTAAAAGAAATGAGACGAACAAACAGACTCCTTACCAAGGAAGCTATTTTTCGATACTGTGAAGACAGAAGCAGGTGAAATGATCAGTATAAAGATAATACAAATACCTTATATGTTATTACAAGCCTGTAGCGATATAGAAAATGAGAAACTTCATTTTTTAATTTATGCACAGTTTAGCCTGTATTTCTGTAAGTAGAGGGGATATACATGCATATCCAGCATTTTGACTGACTAGAAAAAAAATTGGTATCTATTGTATGTTACTTACTAAGCCTTGAATTTTCATTTTTAGTGATGTGTGCACAGTGTGTTTTTCTCATTATGGATTCTACTTGGCAATTTTTACACATGGAATAGGTAGTTTTTCTCTGAGAGTATTTCTTAGGCTTTAGAAATAAAACATCACACCTTGATGGAATTCTATACATCTTTTTAAACCTTTGCCCATGTTGTGGTTGTTGCAGAAATAGGAGGAGCTTCCTTTTCTTTTTTTGTTCTGATGAGTTACTTAAATAGTAACTCAGACTCCAACACTATATCTATTTCCCACAGAGTTGATTGGATGTTGCTCTACCAAGGCATGATGGTGCTGGCTGCTACTCAGGTGTGGTGGACATGGGAGGTGGAGGATGTCTTTCGGAAGGTGAAGAAGGGAGAAAAACAGGCAATGAAACTGTATGCTAGAAAAATGCACCAGCAAATTGATGACCTGGTTACTCGCATTGCAGTGCCTTTGAGCAAAAATGACAGGAAAAAATACAACACTGTTCTCATTATTGATGTTCATGCCAGAGACATTGTTGATACATTTGTAAGAGACAGGTAAACTCCCCAACCTCTTGAGAAAATACCATATCCACAAATTGTATTTCCTTCCTTTTATCTCATATAAGCACATCTCTCTTGTGTAGCATTCTGCAGGCTCAGGAGTTTGAATGGGAAAGCCAGCTGCGTTTTTATTGGGACCGAGAGCCAGATGAACTGAATGTGCGGCAGTGCACAGGCACATTTTCATATGGTTATGAGTATATGGGTTTGAATGGACGTCTTGTGATCACCCCGCTTACAGATCGTATTTATCTTACACTCACACAGGTATATATTAAAGTAGATTTTTGCTAACACACATTTTAAAAATATACTTCCATGCAATCACATAACTGGCAACTAAGAGACTGTTGAAAAAAAGTTGAAAAAAAAAACACAATGTGAACACAAATATATCTGAAATAGGTGGCAATAGCCTTCTCAACTGATTGCCTCAAAGATAATATAGAATGCATTCACAGACAAGATTTAAAGCTTTTTGTACCCACAGGTTTGTTCATTATTTTGCTACCAGCTTAATACAAATACTTTTCTTTGCTTTTTGGTCTGTTTTCAAAGGCTTTATCAATGTTTTTGGGAGGAGCACCAGCAGGGCCAGCTGGTACAGGGAAAACAGAAACAACCAAGGATCTGGCCAAAGCACTCGGCTTGCTGTGTGTAGTGACGAACTGTGGAGAGGGCATGGATTTCAAAGTAAGAATTTAAGATCTGTATTCTCTGAGAGAAGTTACTGTTCATTATCAGTGCCCAGGGTAAGGACATAATTTCAACTTCAAGGGTAGTTGGACATACTGAAGGTGTCAGATCTGTTGTCGTTAATGCCTTGTGCCAGGCCCCAAACAAGTGAGTATATTTGATAATTTGATACATGGAATTCAGTTTGTAAAATACCGTAGACTGCATTATTCAGACTTGCGTAGTGGCGACATGATCAAGAGTTAACTGTTCCTCCCATAGAGATACCATACCAATTGATAATGAAATATAGTAAAAAAAATGTCTATTTTGAATAAATTCTCAAAGGAATTTCAGGATTCTATCTATGCTTTAAGCAGGGAAACAATGACTAGGTGATATGTACCTGAGCTCATCATGGGCTATCTGCACTTGACAAATAATTATTGAAAGACCTTATGACAGATTGCTAGTTCCTGCATATATAGATATCCAGAGGCTTTACCTGGTCATTAAGACTTTTAACGTACTTCAAAATTTGCTGATGCTGATTTTTTTTTTTATGTACTCATTGTTGAGATATTTTTCTGCTTGTTTTTGTTAGGCAGTTGGTAAAATCTTCTCTGGTCTTGCCCAGTGTGGAGCATGGGGATGCTTTGATGAATTCAATCGTATTGATGCTTCTGTGCTTTCAGTCATTTCTTCTCAGATTCAGACTATTCGAAATGCTTTAATGAATCAGCTGAAAACATTTCAGGTAAAGATTAAAAAAGGAAGAGCAATTGTTAAGGCTAATCTTGTGCTTGAAGCCAAGAGTCAGGGCTAGACACCATCATTAGATCAAAGGGCTGTTTCTTTGGTTGTGCTGAACATTTGTACTGAACATTTCAAATTCCAGAATATGTACTCTTACATACTTTCAGAGATATTAAATCTTTCCTTATTTCCTAATCCTTTCCTAGCTTCTTCCTTTGTGAAGTGGGAGAAGAGTAATCTAAATAGGATAATACTAACTAAAAGGGATAATAGTATAGTCGTAGTTAGGGAGAGGATTAACTTAACTTGATGTGGATTGTGAGGCTTAATTTAATGATGTTTACTGGAATTCAAAACCCTCAGACAAAAAATTACTTTGAAAAATATGAAATGTCTTGATGTTTATGTCCAGGATAATAATAATGAGTTGAACGTACCTACATGACTATCTAAAACTGAATTTTTAACATGTTGTGCTTACTGGGTGCCCCAGTATTTTTGTTTTTCTTTTTTATCAAATGGTACTATTTATTTCAGCTCCAAATGCACATTGTTCTAAAGCTTTCTTACACTTTCAGTTTGAAGGACAAGAAATTAACCTTGATAGCCGAATGGGCATTTTTATTACAATGAATCCTGGTTATGCTGGCCGAACTGAGCTCCCTGAGTCTGTAAAAGCTTTGTTCAGGCCTGTGGTTGTTATTGTACCAGATCTTCAGCAAATCTGTGAAATCATGCTCTTTTCTGAAGGATTCTTGACAGCAAAGGTAAGAAAATTGTATTGCTATCTATACCCACATATACACCCTTGTATGTGTGGTCAGTGTTTGGTAATGACTTACATATTTGTGATAATGTAACTTAACTCTTAAACAGATCCTTGCCAAAAAGATGACAGTGCTATACAAGCTGGCAAAAGAACAACTCTCTAAACAACATCATTATGATTTTGGACTGCGAGCCCTGAAGTCAGTGTTGGTGATGGCTGGAGAACTGAAAAGAGGATCAGCAGACCTCAGTGAGGTAGAGTTGCCACTTAGTTACCCTCAGCAGATCATCGTTTTCATTAGGAATAGGATGTGTTGACACATCTGCTGTTTGACTGCTTTGGAAATAGGAACGCTAGTGTTATCTGTCTCGCTATTTTCTTACTGAGTTTCATCATGCCCTCTGTGAGCAAGTTAGTATCAGAACTCAAAGTAGGGAAACCTATAAAAATGAGATGCTTTACTTCTTGGTATATATTTCATATGAAATTTTGATGTTAAATCTAGGATGCAAATAGCCTCTGGGTGAATAGCGAAAGCTGGTTTCTGAACATAAACCCTAAATTGTGTGCTCCTGTCATCATACCATAGAACCATAGAACAGCTTTGGCTGGAAGGGACCTTAAAGAACATGTAGTTCCAACTCCACGTCATGGCCAGGGATGCCACCCATTAGATTAGGTTGCCCAGGGCTTCATCCAACCGGATCTTGAAAACCTCTAGGTATGGGGCATCCACAACTTCTCTGGGCAACCTGTTCCAGTGCCTTGCCACTCTCTGAATGAAGAATTTCCTCCTAACATCTAATCTAAATCTCCTCTCTTTTAGTTTAAAACCATTCCCCCTTGTCCTATCATTATCTGCCTGAGTAAAATAACGCAGTTGTTAGTCATACAGCTCAAGCATTACACCATATTCATAAATGAAAGTTTTTCAATGCTGCGTTGATTATTATGGCTTTCTTTTACACCTTTTATTATTATTTCTATGTGTACACTTGTTATACCCAATTGTGTAGGGAGATTCCTATTCAATTTTTTGCCTAAAAACTTGGAGAAAGTTGAAGGAAACCCTCCTATACCACTATTTACAGATACAATGCAGGTTGTCAGGAAGTTGGGGTCTAAATAATGCTCTCAAGGGAACTACAAAACTTGTGAATGTTTATAAAACAATTGAGTATTTTATTGTTTGTTTTAACATCAAATCAAGGAAGCTATGGAATGACCCACTCAAGCCATTTGGCATTTGGTTAATATGGTAGAAAAAGGCAGTGTATTATTCTTAGCTATTGGTCAGCTTAATCCTTATAAAATGGCCTTTATTTCTGCTAGTTAACTGATGCCAAGAAAGCATTCTCAAAGCTGTACTATAGTAATCAGGCAATGTTTTTTAGAGGTGTTTGAAAGTACTACATATTAGATAATTGGTTAGCTATTTGGTAGAGATTGATCCTGCTATATTTTGTTTAGGATGTTGTACTGATGAGAGCTCTACGAGATATGAACCTTCCCAAATTTGTGTTTGAAGATGTACCTCTCTTCCTTGGCCTAATATCTGACCTATTTCCTGGCCTGGATTGCCCTCGAGTCCGCTACCCTAACTTTAATGATGCTGTAGAACAAGTGCTGGAAGAAGGAGGTTATGTTGTTTTACCAGTCCAGGTATAAAAAATGTTAATTGCCTGACTTTTTGGTGTAAACATTAGGCTGGGTGTGCATTGCTGCACTCTGGAGTGGTTCCAGGAACGCTAAGCAGATATAGATCAACTGCTGATTGTGTCCATAGAAGATTTATGGATAGCAGTCTTTTGAATTAATGTTTTTTTTTTTTTTTTTTAGGTGGATAAAGTTGTTCAGATGTATGAGACAATGTTAACTCGGCACACTACAATGGTGGTTGGACCTACTGGAGGTGGCAAATCAGTTGTCATTAACACTTTGTGCCAGGCCCAAACCAAGTGAGTATATTTGATAATTTGATACATGGAATTCAGGTTGTAAAATAGCATAGACTACATTATTCAAACCTGTGTACTCATGATAGGATCAATAGTTAATTGTAATATTTGCTTGGGTTAACATGAGATGGTACTGTGTCATCTTAATATTGGTTTTCTTGTTGTGTTTCTAGGCTGGGGTTATTGACAAAACTTTACACACTGAACCCTAAAGCTATGAGTGTGATTGAGCTATATGGGATCCTTGACCCTACCACACGAGACTGGACAGATGGAGTACTGTCAAATATTTTTCGGGATATCAACAGGCCTACAGATAAGAAAGAGCGAAGGTAGACTGCTAGAAATCAGTGTGATGATTTTTAGATACTAAGTTTTATGTCAATATTTTATTTTTACATAAAACAAAATATTTTGTACTGTGCTAGTTCAGAAACAAATGCAAAATAAGTGTTTAGGGGGTCTTTCTGTCTCTTGTGAGTTTCCAGCCTCAGTGAGACAGAGAGAAACCATGCACTTATCAAAGATGCATGGGAGGCTTCAAAACACTTGGATTGACATTGATACCTTTCATGGCACCTCTGCATTGTGAAATATGTAAGTAAAATCAGAGATTAGTCACTGTATTCCTTGGATCCTGTAACCACAGATACATTCTGTTTGATGGAGACGTAGATGCTCTCTGGGTTGAAAACATGAATTCTGTCATGGATGACAACAAGCTACTGACCCTGGCAAATGGGGAGAGGATTAGACTTCAGTCACACTGTGCTCTGTTGTTTGAGGTGGGTAATGAATGTACCATTCAATACATGGGAAGGGTTAGATACAATTGGGTCTACAGAGCCTGAAAAGCAGTTACTCTGGCTATTCTGTAAGTGTACGGTTATTTAGTATGTTCATTTTATAGGTTGGTGACTTACAGTATGCATCTCCTGCTACAGTATCCCGCTGCGGAATGGTCTTTGTAGATCCTAAAAATCTGAAATACAAGCCTTACTGGCAGAAGTGGACACAAAAAAGAGAAAATGAGGTGGGAATTTCTGCACTTGGTCATAGAGTATGTATTAAATACTGAAGTGTAGACAGATTTTTTTAAAAAAAGACATCACCTTTGTTAAGTCAGTCTAATTTGCTGAATTGCCTTACAGTTCATTTGTCATTAAGGTCTCTGTTAATGAGTTTCATTAACTGTATAAGTTGGCCTTTGGTCCTTTTTCATGGAAAGATGCTCTATTAGGATGGAAACCAGTGAGAGAGGGCCTGATTTCTAGAATTAAAAGCAGAAAACCCAACTCACATTAAAGAATATTGAGTCTACGGCCCTTTTAAATGCACGTTGATACTTTCTTTGCAGTTTTATGTTATACTATGACAAAAATAAAATACAACATACTAATGTAGAACAGTTTATTTGAAGAGAGAGCCTGTGTTCTAAATTAAGTTTAATTATAAGCCCAAGTACTGATCTTCTCCTTCATTCCTAAATTGATTTCCTAATGCATATTAATTTATTTGGATGTTTTAGTAAATGTTACAGGGTTAATTAATGATCTTTCATCTTTGTGTGGTATTACCTGCTTTTCATGTAGATGAAATTTTAATTTTAATATGAAGTGCTCAATTTTTGTCTGTGTGAACTATTATGTTTTATAGAATAAGTATCTTTTGTGCAAACAAATATGATTCAGTCTTACATTCTTTCCAAAAGTCCACACTTAACTGACGCATCAAGGTCAGGAGAATAGTTGCCTTACACTCTCTCCCTAGTCAGTGCAGTAAGACAGGCACTCCCAGAGCATTGTTAAGATCTTAACAAGGAGGAATTCCATGTTCTATACCTGTCTTTCCCCTTTATGTATGGGGGTAACCTAATGCAAATACGATCCAAATGTACAAACCTCAGCTAAGTACTTACAGTGTGGGACAACAAATCTAATTGCTAGGCCTGTGGCAGAGGGCAAAACACAGTTCCCAGCTTTTCTAACTTGTGGTTGCTTCTGAGCAGAGACGAAACAATAAATCACTTTATGTGATCTGCAGAGAGTTAAGTGAGATTGCTTATCCTTGTTTCTTACATTTAGATTAAAAACTCAAGTCCACAGGGAACTAAAGTAAGACAACTTAGTTGCTATCATCTGATGAATCCAGATCCTCACCTGCTGAAAACCCAGTCCATACAACAATGTCAAATTTCTCCATTTGACTGTACCTTGTCATTGGTAGAAGTAATTCCTACAAGAGCAATTGTATTTGGTTAGCCACGTGTTGATGGTAAGCTTTGCTTTCACAAATCAGCTTTCCGTGGGATGAATTCTTGTCTTTTTCTTCCTTCAGCAAGAGAGAATTGAATTGAATCGTCTCTTTGAAAAATATGTGCCCTGCCTTATTGATATGATTACGGAGGGAATTGTGGATGGCAAACAAGGAGAAAGGCTGAAGACCATTGTTCCTCAAACAGATTTAAATATGGTGAGGAATAGAAAGTAAAGGTTGAAAAAAATTATCTTAAAAGTGAAACTGAATAGTGAAGAGACTAAAACCTCCCAAGGAAATCACAAGAGTAGAGTTCACACTTGAAATGTTGGTTTGCTAACAAGAGACAATAGAAAGAGTCAGTTCCTAACAATGCTCTTCTGTCATTAAAACTTATATCAGTAGATATACCTGTAAGAAGAAAAGATCAGCAAACACTCAGGCATCTGAAAACATATTAAGAGTTCTTATGTATCTAAATGGATTCTATTTATAGTTTTTGTCTTGTTTTTCAACAGGTGGTGCAGTTGACTGTGATGCTAGAAGCTTTAATTGTGGTACAACCTGATGATCTTGATGTTCTGGAGTGCTTCTTCTTGGAAGCTTTATATTCCTCCTTAGGTGCTGCTCTTCGTGATACTGGGAGAATTAAATTTGATGAATATGTTAAACGTATTTCCTGTATGTCAACTGTTCATGATGACAACATTCTTGCTAAGCCAGGGGAGTTGCCAGGTAGGATTTTGTCAAAATTCACTCTGAATCCCTTTGATTATGTTAGAAAAGTCTTAGTTTCCATAAAGGTACAACATTGTTCTTCCTTCCAGCTAGCTATTCTGGCTGCAAAATACGTTTGTTGTTCTCTGACTATCACTAAAAATCCCTTATAGTTATTGATGCTAGATGAGTCTTAGCAACTGGTTTATTCTCACAGAAGAGTACTTTTCTATGTCAACCTGAAAAGATAATCAGTGAAAGGAAAAACAGAAAGGGAAAGGAAAAGCAGTGGAAGGGTGCTAATAAGCAATAATATGATCCAAGTGCAGGACTAGGAGAATTTTATTTAATGTCTTACTGGGGTAAATGATAAGTAAATGGAACAGTGTTGCACTGCATAGTCCAGAATCTTACCCTTCATTTTCATTTCAGTCAGGTTATTTTCTTATGAAATATTTCAATGTCCTAGAAAACTTCCAGCTCTTTAATCGTTTGCAGGTCAGCTGCCAACTTTGTATGACTTTCATTTTGATGGTTTTCAAAAAAAGTGGGTACCTTGGATGAAACTTGTTCCTGAATATATTCATAATCCTCAAAAGAAATTTCTTGACATTCTAGGTAAGTATAAGATAAAATATAGTGATGTTATGCTTTTAATTTATAATGTGTGGCCACTGAGTGGGTGGCACTTTACATGAGACCTCCTCTTTCTGTGCGGAAGGTCATCTACTCATGTTCAGTTTCTTGTGATGGCAGAAATCAATTTCTTTAATGTTCTTGTCATAATTTAACAGGGATAGAGTTGATATATACAGCACTGTGTAATAATGAAATAAGGAAAGGATGAATATATTTTTTTCAGTGCCTAAAGCTTATTAGGAGGGCCAGAAGAGCAGAAAATAGATTCATAGTCTGCTCTGCCAGAAACCCTAGGAAAAAGATCAGTGGTTCAAATGCTCAGCAGATAAAAATTACATTCTTAAGGCCATTATTGGTTGTTACTTAAAGCACTCTGTAATTGTGAAAAGTGCTTTCCATAGTTAACGGCAAATTGACCCTGGCTGTTTTACAGTAGGATTCAGCAAGCACAGGTTAACTTCACTGACACAAGAGATAATGGTATGATCTCTGAAGTTGCTCCTGATGGCAGGCTATTCACAAAGAACAAAATTAATCTCTGTAGAGTTCAGAGAAAATGCTTAGGATCCAAATAAGTCCTGATTATGACCTTGAAATAGGGATTAAATGGAGCTTAATCAGTCCATGACCCTTCTATATGGAGGAAAAATTATTTTCTAACAGATCTATAGTAGAAAAGATCACAATGATAAAAGCTGAAAAGAGGTAGTAAAGCAATTAAAAATTTCCTTCAACATTGGTAGTGAATTGATATTTCATATTATGTCTTTGTGCAACTGCACATTAATACTTGGTGAGTCTGATCCAGCACTATTCTATAAATATAAATCCCCCAGCTGTACTGCATTTTAATTTAACCTGCTGTTCTGTTCATAATCTTTTTCAGTGCCTACGGTGGAGACAACACGCACTACTTGGGTGCTAGAACAGATGGTAAAAATAAAACACCCAGTTGTTCTTGTAGGTGAATCGGGTACTTCTAAAACAGCAACTACACAAAACTTCCTAAACAATCTGAACAAAGACCTTAATGTATGTATGAGTCATTTTGCCTTTTTTGAAAAGCTGCATATTCATGTTGTGTTCTTGTGCTAAATTTCCATTATGAAGCCTGAGTCTGTGGGTAGCAATATTAACTTTAATGATGCCTCACATGGGTTCAGAGATCTGACTGCAAGCTCAGACCCAAAGTATGTGGATGATTTGAGAATACCTAAAGATCAGAAATGTTTTGTTTTGTTACTTTATAAAGTAAAGTAAATGTAATTGTTAAAGATTTAAGAACAGGAATTTTACTTTTTTGTCATGTGTAATTAAAGTGAATAACTGGACCAGAGGAGTTTTTCCTCTATGTCCAATAATTTAACACAAAAAATATTTTCTAGAATGATCTAGTTAAAAAAAAAAAAAAAGAAAAAAAGAAAAAAGAAAAAGAAACGGTAAAAAAATATTTTTAACCATTTCCTTCCATCTGCAGCAGCTGCTAGTGATTAACTTCTCTTCTCGTACAACGTCAATGGACATTCAGAGAAATCTAGAGACAAATGTAGAGAAACGAACTAAAGACACTTACGGCCCTCCCATGGGAAAACGTCTCATTGTTTTCATGGATGATATGAATATGCCAAGGGTAAATTGCCAATGGTTTGCAAGGTAGTTTAGAAACATCTGGGGGGGCACTGCTGTGGTCCCTTCATATATAGATCCAGCTGTATGAAGACACAAGATCTTGTATTACAAGTCAAGGAGATTTGTGGTAAGTGCAGAACTGGATTTCAGCTTAGGAACTTCAGAACAGTTGGACTTGTGACCAGCATGGGGTATTTCAGTCTATTACAATATTTGTCTTCTATATAAGAAGTATCTCCTTTTGGATCACTTCTTTATGCCAATAAAATCATTTTTCTGTGGCCTGATATTGGTTGCAGGTGGTCTCCTGTAGAAAACATGCCTTCCTCTTTGCATATGGGTCAGGAGAGTATGTGTGTGTGAAGTTTATCTTGGAGAAGAGGCACTTCTGCCATATGAGACATTGGAATGAATGTTCACAATCAGTGTCAGAGCTTTACAAAGTGTCACTTAGTTCTTGTAACGTTCTCTTGAGTAGGGTGCACAGTATTTCCACATTTATAGCAATATTTGGCATGGTGATGTACTGTGCTCTAAATATCTTGCCTCTTTTCTGTTACAAAGGTTGATGAGTATGGAACACAACAACCCATTGCCTTGTTGAAGCTGCTACTAGAAAAAGGTTTCTTGTATGACCGTGGTAAGGAGATGAACTGTAAAATTCTCCGAGACCTGGGTTTTATTGCTGCCATGGGGAAAGCTGGAGGAGGTCGGAATGAAGTTGACCCTCGATTCATCTCACTCTTCAGTGTTTTTAACATACCTTTCCCTTCTGAGCAATCACTGAATTTGATCTATACCTCCATTCTGAAAGGCCACATTGCGGTAATTTCACTTTTTAAAAGATTGCTTAACATGTTAATAATTTTGAAATAGACATTTATTTCTGTATTGTCACAAAACCTGTAAACATCTGTTATTTCCTGCTTATTTAGAATCTCTTGCAAACTTTTCCCTTGTATTTTTCAAGAGATGTGTTTACATTATGTAGATAAATTCTTGAATAATATGTGAACTTTCAAGGAAGGAGGTAATTTGTAAAACTAGGTTGAAACCTGTGAATCAATTGGTTATGTTTCCTATAACCAACTACACAAAGGTCAGCAAATACTATCCCAAATGACAGTGAAAAATTCAATGTAATGCAGTAGACTGCATTACTATGCAAGTGAACTGCAACATCGAGTTAGAAGAGGGCAGCTTATTTTTTCTCCAATGGAAGTGCTGTAAAAAATCCCAGTCGTGTAGTATGATGTTATTTTCAGCACTGTGCAAGCTTGGGAGTGAAGATGGACCCTGCCCAAAACATTTAACTTCAGAATGTTAATACTGCACAGGAATATGAATTTCTAAAAAGATTTGCCCTTAGTTATTTGAAATATGCCAAGTAGGGTTAAAAGCTAGAAAGCAGAATATGTTTGATAGTATTCAGTTTTGTCTGGGCCGTTGCATGAAAACATCTCTTCTTTCTCATGTTTGCAGGTGTTTAATGAGTCTATATCAGAAATCTCTGAGAGGATGACAGAGTGTACTTTGAAGCTTTATAAAATGATTGTCTGTGACCTACCCCCTACTCCTTCCAAATTCCATTACATTTTCAACCTGCGGGATCTTTCCAGGGTCTATAATGGACTTACTCTTACAACCCCAGAGAGGTAGGAATATAAATTTGCCTTCAGTGATTCTAAACTTATATAAATGGGATGAGGCTGGGTGAAAATGAGGCAGCTTGGCATGAGAAATCAATCACATTTTCTCACTTTTCTTTAAACTTTCAGCAAAATGAGAAGATGTTTAGGAACATCCTAAATTGTGATATTACTATTGATGACAAATACTGATACATTAGTCTTTCTTAAGTAAGATATCTGAAGGTAATAATGCAAACTATTTTTTCATTCTTATGAAGAGAACAATACCAAAAGAGTATTGTTATTTTTTTTTTTTAAAAAAAGCCCAGACTTCAGTCAATGTTACTAACATTAGGAATCCTATCAGTTTGTTTGGTGCAGTTTGATGTTTTGATGTTAATGCAGGTTTCAAACAGTCACCCAGATGGTGAGAGTTTGGAGAAATGAGTGCCTGAGGGTTTTCCATGACAGGCTGGTTAATGAAACAGACAAAGCATTGGTGAGTAATTTCTTTCATTTTTTTAGTAGTCACTGAGCATTACTGTGGCAACGAAGCAGTATTACCACCTGTAAAGCAGTATTACCAACTGCTGCATTCCAGTCTTGCACTCATAATGCAGATTTGTCTAAACACTATGTTGCTCAATTAATTTAAAACATGGTATGAGGAGTTTTCGTTTCTAAAATAAAGTTACCATGGTAGACTAAGTGAGCAGATCTGCTGAAGCAAAAGAAAGTGTAACTGGGTTTGCCTGTCCAGGAAGGTTGGTTAGCAGTGGCACAGGTGCCAAAGTGTGAGAGCAGTGCAGGGGAAATCTCAGGAAATCACTCCTGCTTCAAATCAGTATTTTCCTTTAGGAAGGTTTATAGCAGAATGTGACTTCACAAACAAACAAGAAAAAGAGAGGTAAGTGCTGTTTCATTTACTCAATTTTGGTCGTTACGGAACTCTAAAATGCTCCAAATTAAATCAAGATGAGAGAATTAAGCATTAAACATTAAATCAAGAGCAAATTATGCCAGTTTTATAGTTTGAGGATTAGGAAAGAATTTTAGTAAAGTTTACTTACATCTAAACTACTTGCAAAGCAACTTGCTTAAATAAAAAGAAGTAGACTTAGGTGGCTTCAGATTTTTCGGCTTAAAACTTTTTCCTATAACATACAGTGACAGATTTTCAGTTCAATTTTCACAAATGAGGGTAATTATATTGCAGCTTTTCTGTATTTCTACACTTAATTCAGATTTGTGAAATTTGTGAGAAATCTTGGTCATAAGACATCAATATGAATGCTGAGAAGAACATTCATTAATATAATATTAATACAAATATAACATAACATACTTTTTTATCAGGTTTGTCCTTTTTTTGTCTTAAATTTCTGCAGTCCATTGACTTGAATTGTTCCTGAACTTCCTATTAGATCATTTTATATCATAGAACATAAACAATAGGAGGCTGTGGTCTGTGGATCTTCTGGTGACATACTATTCCTTTGAAATCAGCCAGTGTTTGAGCAAAGACTCTTCATTATCAGTGTCACCCTTCTGAGTGTTCCTGGACCTAGAAATTCCTGCTTTGTTGTGTTGTACCTGCTTTGTTAGGTTGCCTGACTAATTTCATTTATTTGAAGGTACAAGGCCATATAAAAAAACTGATTGAAGAGAATTTCAGAGATGAATTGGAACAGGCCATGAGGGACCCTATTCTTTTTGGAGATTTCAGAATGGCACTGAGTGAAGGAGAGCCTCGTATTTATGAAGATATCCAAGACTATGATGCGGCAAAAGCTCTCTTTCAGGTAGTGTGCTTCAGCTTGGAACTGTGCATGATTTTGTCTCTCTGCATGCAGAGTGTGCTGGAGCCTGCCTCAAACAGTAAGAATTCTCTTCTGTGTGCACATTGCAACAGTGAGCATAGAAAAACAACCTTCCACCCCCTTCTGTGGTCTGGAGTAATGAAAATTGAGGATCATCTATGACATTGGCTGTGCTTTCCAACTGTTTCTTTTCCCTGATCATCTTTTTAAGCAGTAATGCTGCAAAATAGATTGTTATTTTATTAGAATTATTAATTGTTTCCTTGGTTTCCTAGTAACATTCTGACCACCTTTCTCTGCAGGAGATTTTGGAAGAATATAATGAAGTTAATATTAAAATGAATCTAGTCCTTTTTGATGATGCTTTGGAACACTTAATCCATGTACATCGCATCATGCGGATGGATCGTGGCCATGCCCTGCTCATAGGAGTGGGAGGCTCAGGAAAGCAGTCTCTTACAAGATTGGCTGCCTTTACAGCTGCATGTGAGGTTAGTGACTGTGCATCTTTGCAGTGAAAGAAGAGAAGGAAAGCAATACTGGAATCAGGATTAAATTGAAAGGGGTTAGGAGAAAGTCAGTCAAGATACAATCAGGCTGGCATCTCTTCCCTGTGAAGAGAAAAACATTGCTTGGAGGTCTAGACAGTAGATGATCTAGGCAGGAACCCTGCTGTGATTGATACTGTAATATTTTAGGTAGGAAATGTTTCTCCCTCAACAGCCTCTTATGGAGGCTGTTGGCTTGTAAGGGAAGAACAAAAAAGGAGGGTGAATGCAAAGTGCAATCAAATTTTGAAAGTGCAATCAAATGTAGTTGTTTAAAAAGAATGTAGCACTTCATTTTTTTGATACTTACGCATTTACTGAAAATAGTGTCCAAACCAAAACCTTTGATCCAATCTAATTAAAATTGAGTTTCATAGTTACCATCATGTCTTGCATCCATCTGTATCTTCTCAGTATATATTTGCATCCTTAGGTATTTGAGATCATCTTGAGTCGAGGATACAGAGAAAATAATTTCCGAGAAGACTTGAAAAATTTGTACCAGAAACTGGGTATCGAGAACAAGTCAATGGTCTTCTTGTTTACAGATGCCCACGTAGCAGAGGAGAGTTTCTTGGAACTCATCAATAACATGTTAACTTCAGGTGACACAGGCAGCCTGAATTACTGCCAATTATTATGCCTCTGAATTGTAATCTTGCGTGCACCCTTGGTCCAGCTATTACAGTTTCACCCTGTGTCATCTGCTGCTTTAGTTAGTTGCACCTTTCAGTACTACCTGAAATTATCTTGGCCTTAATGATGGCTTTTTCACATCATCCTACTGTCATTTATATGCATTTGGGAAGGCTATAAGGGTTAGTTCACACTGATCATAGTGTTGCAGGAGTCTCAGATTTCTTCCAAGACTGGACTACATCTTCAGTTGCATTTAGTCACAAGCCCATGTTTTCTCTCATTTGCTTTGGAATTGCATTCACCTGAAATGCAACAACTGCTTATATGTATATTCTAAACTATAATTTAGTAACTTTTATTGTATACAGCAGCTGAAAATGAGCAGCAGCTGGCACTGTGTGACCACCCTCCCTATATAAGTTCCTATAGAGTCTGATTTGAAAGAAGTTGTATTAAATCTCAACCCTTTCCTTTGTGTAGTTTTCCATGTTCCATTCTGCTTATGGCAGTCATTAGGTAATTTATGCAATATTACCATGTGACTGAGAGAATGAAAATGTGAATTGATGGTTTGCAGACACTAATGATGATTTCCTCTGCAGAGTTAAAAATGTTTTGTGTTCTTGTGACATTTTGTTTATGTTGCTGAAATCCGAACAAAACCAAATTAATTCTTCCTCTAAATCCCCTTGCATCATCCTAAGTACTTACTCTATTTTCCATAGTGGCCTAGAATGGAGAAAGAGGAGAGATTAATAGGTTCATTCAAAACTGCCCAGAATCATTTTTGCTGAACTAAGTTTAAAACCTGCGACTCTGGTTTCTCATCTTCTCTGTCCCCAGCACTGTAGTTATAGGTTGTTCTCACTAGCATTCTTCTGTCCTTGTGTTCCAGGAATGGTGCCTGCCCTTTTTCCAGATGATGAAAAAGATACCATAATGAGTCAGATTGGAGATGAAGCTACTAAAGCTGGTGTGAATCCAGCTAAAGAGAGTGTCTGGCAATATTTTGTAAACAAATGTACAAGCAACCTTCATATTGTCCTGGGAATGTCCCCAGTTGGGGACGATCTGAGAATGTGGTGCAGAAATTTCCCAGGTATTAATTGTATACACTGATTAGTCCCTTCCCTATGAAACACAGGTTTGCAGGCAAGAGAAAATCTCCAGCAGGCACTCACACTTTATGGCAACTAAAGCTAAGAAGAGCAGGTTTCATGATTAGACACTTGTGTAATTTTTTTTCCAGTTAATTACCACACATCAGTGTGTATTATTGATTAACATTTACCAGATCAGTTCATTTTCCAGCTGAATGGTTAGAAATCAATTAGTCATCTTCATTGACCTGGAAGTATACAGGCAGCCTACGTCTGCAGCCTCTCTTCTGTACTTACAGAGGAATGCATCACATTAAATCATTATGAAACTAGGATGCTGGTAAGTGAAACATTTGTGTATCCAAAAACAAAAAAAAAGCAGCATGAGAGAGACACCTACTGAGAGAAAAAACACATAAGCCAGGTGGACGTTGCTGTGTAACAGGTGGCTGAAAGGAGTCCTGAGAGACAGGAGCCACGTGAATGAGGGGTACTGGTGGGGATCCTGGCCCAGATATTAAGATACCTAGTTGCTGCTCTTGACTGTATCCTGCAGAATGTTACATTCTAAAGAATAGCATGATGGTGTTAGCAGGACACAGATGCAAAGTTGACTGTTTTCCATCAAAATAGAAGCATTGGTTTTGTGATAATTATTGTTTCTAAGAAGGAGTCAAATAAGACAGATCCTGCAAATTCTTTATGCAAATGAAGCACAGGACGATCTGGCAGGTTAAGGTCTAGTTTTACAAAGGAATTGTTTCAGGTAACATTATGATTTTATTTTAAGGTCTTGTCAACAATACTGGTATTGATTGGTTCTTGCCCTGGCCCCCCCAAGCCTTGTTTGCAGTTGCAAAATCCTTTGTAGGTATGTAAAGTGTCAGTATTTTAACTCCTTAACGCTTTGGCTAGTGTAAGAAATGTGTTCTTTACTTTGAAGTTACTGTAGATCTCATCATTTGCTTTCCCATTGTCATTGCTATTGTAAGTCTACGTGGGTAATGCAAAATGTTTTTGGATGCAATTTTCCTACTCAATTAGATTTTTAAAAATTGGCAAAATTCAGTCTCTCAGCTGAAAGTAGACTTTTATTTTTTTATTTTTTTATTTTTTTTTTTTTCCCGGCTTAAATGTGTGTTAAAGAAGGAAGATGGTAAATGGCATACTCTTAAAAAAAAGTCTGATTTGTTTTTATTTTCTCGGCCCAATTTTAGGAAGTAACACACGTGTTCCAGCAGAGATTTCCAAGCCAGTGGTTGAGCACATGGTCATGGTGCATGAATCGGTAGGGGATTTCAGCAAGAGGTTTCTGCAGAAATTAAGACGTAGCAACCATGTTACACCAAAGAATTATCTTGATTTTATCCATACTTATTCAAAATTGTTGGAGGAGAAAAATGAGTTCATTTCAGGTAAGGCTGTGTAGCTGTTTTCTCCTTTTTAATAAGCAATTTACATATTAAAAATGAAACGAAATAAAATAGTGAAATGTGAAAATGGGTGGAAATCCCACGTCACCCACATTATGCAAAAAAAATGTTATCTATACCATCTCAAATGCTGTGCTGTCATCTGTTTTTGACATTGGACCAATATCCTGGCCATATATGAATGTTCATAATCTGTCTACTGGTATGTTTTTCCCAAAGTCTTTTGTGGATGAACCTGAGCCAGTTTCCAAACCAGACACTCCTCTTCTTGGGAAAGAGTGATTAGATCTAATAGCAGCTCAGCTTAGCTCAGGGTTTCACATTCTTCCTCAAGCAGCAATTCTTACTTGACTTCTGTGGGCACTGAAATATGTGAAAAGGATAAAACATTGACAACGTAGTAGGAAAAATAAGCTGTGGTGCCGGGCCACTATGTGGCAGCTCAGGTGACATTAACACCATCTTGGGTGAGAGGTTTAGGAAACAAAAAATCTCTCACGGTGATTTTCCTTTCACAACTGAGGTTGCCCTGCTACCAAAGTACACCTATAAGTGTATTTACCTTCCATGACATTGTCTATTGCTATGAAATAATGCCAATGAATCGGTAATCTTTCTCTCTTTTTTTCCTTACTAGCACAATGTAAAAGGCTGGATGGGGGCTTAGATAAACTGAAAGAAGCTAGTATACAGCTGGTTGAGCTGAACAAGAAACTTGCAGAGCAAAGGATTGTGTTAGCAGAAAAGTCAGCTGCTTGTGAGGCTTTGTTAAAAGAGATTTCGGCAAACACAGAAGTAGGTAGGTGATTTACAAATACACAGGCTAAGCAAGGCTTCCATAGTCCACGTTGGGTCAGAAGACACTTTAAGAGCTCAAACTGCCTCTGGAGATGATCCTCTTGTTCTGTCTGTGCTGATTTAGTATCTTGCTAGAAGAGTAGGTCCTGTATTGTACTCAGATTGCCGTTGCTTTGCACGCCTAACTACTGTGTTCTGCACTTGTCTTCCCTTACCAAGGTATAGGGTGTAATGTGGGAAAGAGAAATTAGCAAGAACGGAACCTTGTCATTCAGAAAATTGCTTTTAGAGGAAAGACAGAGGGAAACATAAAGAGATTATGTGTGCTTTGTGTGGAACACTAACAGTGTTCCTAGACTGATGATGGATGGAGCCCGTAAACATTGGCAAGCTAGCAGTAAAGGATACTGAGTTGATGGTAATTTCTGATTTTCAGCCAAGAGCATGTGTATATTAGTACATGTTCTGCACACAAATTTTGAATAATTCATTTACGGTCCTGTTTTTACAATTCATAGCTGAGGAGAAGAAAAAGCTGGCTGAAGAAAAAGCTGCGGAGATACAGGAACAGAATAGGATTATTGCTATGGAGAAGATGGCTGCTGAGACAGCTCTGGCTGAAGTCATGCCTGTTTTAGAAGCTGCCAAACTGGAGCTGCAGAAGCTTGACAAGTCTGATGTTACTGAGATCAGGTGATTCATTAGGATGTACAGTAGCATAAACTCTTGGAATTTCACTGTGAGACCGTTGTTTGTAGGCTCTGAGCTTTAGCTTCACCTTCCTCATATTCATGGTGTGTGGGTAAAGGTCAGGACATCAGTTGTCCAGGAGCAGAGGTCACAACAGAATCATCTGACTCCTAGGCCAGGACTTGTCCTCAAGCCTGGTCTTCCTGTCCTTCATTTGATGTCTTCCCTGTAATTTCTACCCTGTGTCTGATGCACTGGAAACTGCTTTGGTTTCTGCTCAAGCAGTGGCTGTCCAAACCCCTTCATTCCTCCTCAGTTTTTGTTCTGCATGAGTAGGAACACATAACAGTTACTTTTCAGGGATGCTTTGATAGCATCAAAGTATACTTCTCTGCTGAATTACTTCCTCCTTTTTTTTTATAATACACCTTGTGTTTTGGGACACATATGAAAGTACAGCTAGTCCTTGGCTCTCCCAGGAATAGTAACAGCTTTCCGTTCCCTGTCACGCTTGTTTATTTTCTTTTTTCTAGTAGATCTGTGGATTCATCCAGTACTGCTCCTCCCAAAGGACAGCTGCTTCACTGCCCTAGGGAAAAATACGGATCAGGATTTTAGGCCTTCCACTGCTGAAATCCTTTAGTCTCTTATTGATCAAATTGCCCAAATACAACAATTGGTTTTGAGCTCATATCTAGTTATTTGTTTCTTGTCTGGGCTGGATTATGTTTTTCACTTTGAGTAGGATGTCTTATGTACTACCTGTTGTTGTATTGTGATGGCAGTCTTAATGGGAAGCACATGTTTGGCATCATGTGTTTTGTCTCCTCCATTATCTCCTTCACCTGTTTTCTAGATCGTTTGCGAAACCCCCCAGACAGGTGCAAGCTGTCTTGGAATGTGTTCTTATAATGAGAGGGTACAAAGAATTAAACTGGACGACAGCCAAAGGAATGATGTCAGAGGCAAATTTCCTGCGATCACTGATGGATATAAACTTTGATGGAATTAGTCACAGCCAAGTGAAATCTATCCGAGGTAAGTAACTGACCTGTGTAATTGTAGTGAATGTAGTAACTCATTAATGTGGTTAGCTGTGTCAGTGGCAATCCTCCTGGTCTTCTTTGGAAGGGTAGGATTCACTTTGTGCAAAGGGACAGCCATGTCTGGGGTGCTGCAGATGTTGTGCTGTTGGCATTACTGGATTTTTCAGAGTACAAACACCTTCTCTGTGTTACATCCAGTTTGTGCCTTAGCTAGGGCCTCATACACTTTGGTTTAGAGCAGGCAAGAAACAAACAGGACAGCTGAGCAGGCCCCCGTTTGCTTTTAGATACTCGGAAAGTAGCATTACAACCTCATCCATGTGATTACAATTAAGATGTGATATGTACACAGTAGAAGATAAGCTATATATAAAGCTTATGGGCCAAACTTTGCAGACGCTCCCAAAGTTGTAATCCATTGCTCCATTAAGATGTGAATTTGATTCTTTCAACAAAATGACATCTGACTTCTGTGGAGAAAAACCATGATACTGAGATATGCTTAACAACTCCTGCATGCACTCCTTTTTTGGAGAAAAAACTTGAGAAACCACTAGCAGTATTTTTTTGGTATTGTTCTAGCCCGGTACCTTCATCTTAAGTTCAGAGTCTCTTTAATATTCTGAGAAATGTTTCATATTGTCTGTCTTCTTATTGCTCAATAATGCTGGTATGGAAACCTTATTTCTTTGAGGATTTCTGCACTATAATTAACTCACTTTCAATATTTTTGTTTTTGCCCATTTAGCTCTGTTAAAGAATCTTAATACTACTGCCACTGAAATGGAACTTGTTAGCAGAGCAGGCCTGGGAATGTTAAAGTTTGTTGAAGCAGTGATGAGCTACTGTGATGTAGTTAGAGAAGTCAAGCCGAAGAGAGAGAAGGTAGAGTATATGGATTCAAACTCTGAGGAAGACTAAACAGGATTGTTATTAGAAAAATAACACACAGCAATTTCACAGACAGCCCCATTTAAGAACTCTTTGAAATGCTTAAAAAGAGGTGTTTATAAATATTGCAGTAGGGGTGAGGAATGTGATATTCAGTGATAAACTGCTGTGTTTGTAGTGCTGTGATGCTGTGGTATGGGTTCCCATCCACTCCATTGCTTGAAGGAGGTGGAGGAATTTGGTCAGGTGGCATTTGGTAATCTAACGTGGTTAGAAAAGCACAGTTTTTAACTGTCTACTAAAAGCATGCTTCAAAATGAATGGCATTTGGACAGAGTAGAGCTCAGTAGTACACAATATCCATGCCCCTTGAGCACAGACCTTACTATTAACTTTTTTTTTTTTTTTTTTTAAAGAAAAACTGGAAACTTAGCTGTGTTACCAAAGGAAATTTAATGTCCAGAAGATGATGTTGAGAAAATTTCTTCTATAAAAGCTCTCTTCATGCATCTAACTACTGATAAACTATATTCACTAGATGATGGGCCTCACAATTTTTGAGGTCAATGTTACTGAGCAGACAAACCTTCCTTTTTGTACAGGATAATAGTCTTGCAGACCTACCAGGTATTGGTAGGACTGCTTACATGCTTAATATACCTCATGAGTTGAAAGATCTGGTTTAGGAGATTTATCTGCTTTGTAACTGCAGTTTCAGACCACTGTGTATATATTTAGGATGGGGGGAGGTGGGTGAAAAACTGTGCCTGTTATTTTGACTTATATTGTTTATTACCAGGATGCTTTAAAATACATGAGATAGCCAAAAGAAATCTGAGAATTTAAGATTTTTCTCAAAAGCCTTTCTTTCCTCTGATACTCTTATATTTCCTTCTAATGTAGGTGGCGAGGCTAGAACGGAATTATTACTTAAGTAAGCGGGAACTGGAAAAGATAAAGGCAGAACTAGCTACAATTCAGGAAGAGCTTAAAGCTTTGGGGGACAAATATCAAGAGGCAATAAAAGAAAAGCAACAGTTACAAGAAGAAGCAGAAATTATGCAGAGGAGGTTAGAAGCTGCTGACAAACTCATTTTTGGCTTGAGATCTGAGAATGAGAGGTATGTCTAGATTCAAAGAGGATTGTTCTTGACATCAGAGGGCCATGTGCCAGGAATAAAATATATCAAACTGAGACATTTTTGGAAACACCTCTTCCCGTGATTTTTTTTTTTTTCTGTGAAGAGTTAATATCCATTCTAACTAATATTCATGAGACCTTGAAAAATAGTAACAACAACTTTTAATGCAGAAAAGAAAGGTGAACTAAGATTAAAAGGGAGAAGGTTCAGACCAACTCAGTGTCTGATGCCATCATAATAATGAGAGAACTACTAACTGTAAGTTTCAGGGTCTGTCTCAATTTGCAGCTAAATTAGCAGGAGTTAATGCACATAATCCCCATCCCCCTGGTACAAACTCACCCAGGATTCCTTTGTTTTTCTATCAGATGGGCAAAAGAATTAGAAGACTACAAAACACGAAAGTTGAAGTTGCTTGGAGACTGTCTGCTCTGTGCTGCATTTCTGAGCTACGAAGGAGCATTCAACTGGGAGTTTCGTAATGAAATGATTTATCAAGTGTGGCAAGAAGATGTCCTCTCACGAGAGATCCCTCTCAGTCAACCATTTAGGCTAGAAAGCCTTCTGACTAATGAAGTGGAGGTTAGCAGGTATGTCCAGTAAAGAAGTCCAATGACTACTGTATGTGAAATCATAAAGTGGGAGTCTGGGTCTGAATCTGTAGCATAGAATTGGCATTGTGGATGGAAGTGCACAGCCATTCTAGGGAAGAGAGCATTTTACTTTCATGCCTCAAAGATGGCAAGGAAGGAGACAATTTTTTTTCCTCGTTAGCAGAGGCTATTTGCTATGACAGACCATTGTTCTTTATGTTCCAAGGACATTCACTGAACCTGCACATATAAAATACCTTTTTATATTCTTTTTTTGTGAGTCACCTATAATATGTGTTCAACTCAAGGCCTAATAGGAGTCATTTCATTGAACTCAGTGAATTTGGAAATAAACGCATGCCCAGGTGGTAAACCATATTTCAACTGCAGTGAGATTCCTCAGCAAATACAACAGTCAGTGTTTTGAGTGGTGTAGTTACAAATGACTCAGACAATGAATCAGTCCGAGTTTTGATGCTGCTTTTGCAATCCCATACATTATATGTTTGCTCGTGTTTCTAATACTGTGCTCAATGGATTGTATAATTGTACTGACTACTGAAATGTTCTGCTCTCCACTCAAGTTTTCATTCCAGCTTAGTCTTTGATCCATTGCCTTCCCAGGTGGGTTTCCCAAGGATTGCCTCCAGATGAGCTCTCCATCCAGAATGGCATCCTGACAACATATGCAAGCCGCTTCCCACTCTGTATAGACCCACAACAACAGGCGTTAAATTGGATTAAGAAGAAGGAAGAAAAAAATAACTTGAGGGTAAAGATAAACAATCATTTGACCTCTTTACTTGTTTTAAAAGCTACATCAATACTCGTTACCTTGAATGAGGAACAATTATGCAGTTATATACAGACAAATGTGGTGACTATTGTGTCTCTAAAATGGATAGCGAGTATCACTGTTCACGTGACCTTCAAGTCCTTGGGACTGATGATTTTTTTGGGATCTTGGACAGCCTCAGTACAAGAAAAATATAAGCAAAAGTCACTCTCAACTGATCAGAAAAAAGAGCATTTTTACTGTTCTGTACCAGTGTAGTTTATATCATTTATAAGAGTAAAGGCAAAGAGCAACATAGAGCAATCTTCATTAGTGCTGGCAGCTATTGTAAAAATAACAGTGTTCAGAAAATTGAATCAGTCCTCTTCCCATTATTCTCTTGCAGATGGCTTCCTTTAATGACCCAGATTTCCTTAAACAACTAGAACTTGCTATAAAGTATGGAAATCCTTTCTTGCTGCATGGTGTTGATGAATACATTGATCCTATGATAGACAATGTCTTAGAGAAGAATATCAAAGTTGCACAGGGGCGAACATTCATTGTCCTGGGTGACAAAGAGGTTGACTATGACAGTAACTTTAGATTGTACCTGAACACCAAATTAGCAAACCCAAAGTATACTCCCTCTGTGTTTGGCAAAGCTATGGTTATCAATTATACAGGTAAGCAATAGTGTGTGTTTAGTAACAAAGTAGTGATTATGTTGTAGTGCAAGTTTAGGACCTGGGTGGTTATCTGAAATGACAACAAAACTCTGAAATTTCATAGTCTCCCTTATACTTATCATCTGACTTAATATTCAATTCTTCTCACTTCCCTCTCTTAATTTGAAACGTAGATAAAGATCTGTTCATAGACCTGCCAGGTTAGGATGCATTGGTAGAATAAATATATACAATTACTAACCAGGTCACTCTGTTGTATTGCTGTAGTTTTATGAGATGATTAAGATGAAATGAACTGTCTAAAGGCTGTCCTTATTTTTAAAAAACAAACAATCAAACAATAAAACCTGTGTGTGTTGCATTCTATCTGTAGTTACACTAAAAGGCCTAGAGGATCAGTTGCTCAGTGTCATTACGGGTTTTGAAAGAAGGGAATTGGAAGAACAGAGAGAACATCTCATCCAGGAGACAAGTGACAACAGAAACTTGCTGAAAGATCTGGAAGACTCTCTCCTTCGGGAGCTGACCTCTTCCACAGGAAACATGTTGGACAACTTAGACTTGGTGCAAACTCTGGAAGAGACGAAATCCAAAGCTACTGAGGTACCAGCTCTGTTTTTTTTTGGGAAGGATATCTGCTTATAGAACTTCTTTTATTTTCATTGTGCGTCATCTTCTTTCATCCTTGAAGCTAGGAACTAGGTTGAAAGCAATGAAGAAATCTTATAAGTTTGTTGCATCTTTCAGTATTGGGCAGTATTTTTTTGCATCAGAGAAACAAATTCTACCTTCAGGAAAGTCCTTATAATAAGAACCGAAGTAATGGTTCTTTACAGTTCTAAATCAAAGAGTTTGTGATGTATTTCTTTCAGCTCTGAAACAATTTTCATCTTGGATTGTATCAGATCTGAAATGAAAAATGAAGATATTTGGCATGATTCTTTTTACTTAGTTCAGATGTCTGCAGTTGGATGGGGACTGTGCCTCAGCAGTGTTTTTTACTCCTCAGACTATAAGGGGACATGTAAGATAACTAGCCCTTATTTCTCCACAGAGTCCTGTTTGCCTTACTCTAAGAGAAATTTTGCTACAGTATTTAAAGATGACTTACATTTTTACATAAATATGGTCTTTTTAAAAGTAAGTTAATATATGGACATTACTAGTCTTTAGTATCTTGCCTCCTGGTGTTCATATGGTTTTAATGCATGCCATCACACGCAATATTTTTAGGTCCTAAATGTTCACCATTATTGTTTCAACATGGCTTAGCCACAGAATAGCTTTGCTTTTTGTGACATGTTATATATACTATGGACACGTATGTTAATTACATGTGCATAATATCTATATATGGCTAGGTGATCGAAAAACTTAATCTGGCTGCGACAACAGCGGTGGATATTGATCGGCTTAGAGATGGCTACAGACCAGCTGCCAGGAGGGGAGCCATTTTATTCTCCGTTTTGTCTGAAATGTCAGTTGTCAACATCATGTATCAGTACTCCTTGGTCTCCTTCTTAGATGTTTTTGGACTCTCTCTTCGGAAATCCATGCCCAGTCCTATTCTTCTGAAGAGGTTAGAAAACATCATGGATGCATTGACTTTTAACACCTATAACTATGGCTGCACAGGTTAGTGCAATTTAGTGATACCGTGGTGTTCAAATGCTTGGTAAAACCATGCTTTCAGTTGGCTTACATTAGAGGCAAATCACCAAACACAAACAAATTCACTACTGTTCAGATCTCAGCATTGTTCCTGGTTTACTCTTACTACTTCTATTTCTGTTTGAAGAAACTATGCATGTTACAAATATAACCCAAAAAATGCTTTATTTAATGGATTTACAAATGGTAAATTGCTATTATGGATCTCGCATTCCTGGATATTTCTCACAGATGCCATTTTGATTCCGAACATGTAGCTGGTCTGTACTTCTGTAAGCCTGACCCAAAGCCCTGTCTTTGATCACCCAGATCTTTGTGGGGTGACCAGATGCAGGATGTAGATTTAAAGATTTCTCCTGTTCCACGTTTTAGCACCATATTCTTGAAAATATTCTCCTTTTAATGTAGGCTTGTTTGAGAAGCACAAGTTATTATTCTCCTTTAATATGACTATCAAGATAGAGCAAGCTAATGACAGAGTTCCACAAGAAGAACTTGACTTCTTTTTAAAAGGTAACATGAATATTTATATATAGAAATGTGTAGCTATCTGTGGTGATAGCTAGATCTTTCAAAGATAGATTTTGTCTAGATATGAGTTGCTGTGAGAGCTAGCACCTAAGTCAGCTGAAATATATTGGTTCACACAAATCGTGGATTTTTTCTTTTTTTTTTTTTTTTTTTTTTTTTTTTTTAAATTGTTAAAGAGTGAAGAGGTTAATCTGTTTTCACTTACAGTTGTTGACAAATCTTGTATTAGCCATGGACAATTAGAATGTTACCTAAGAAAATAATGTCATATTATTTTCTATCTATTTATAAATAATTTTAGAAATGTTTGAGAAGATACAATTTGGCTTTTGCAAGCACTTGTAAGATGGCATATTTACTTTAGCAGACCAGTTTAATCCTATAGTGCTTCCAGAGACAAATTTCCAAATGGTTCCTCTGTGCAGTGGGACTGTATGTGTGGTCATGTATTGGAAAATTTATGCCATGGACAGTCACCCTGGTTTCTGAATGTGACTAGGCAATATTTCCCTGGAGAAGAGTACACGAAAGAAACCATTCGCTTGGCTTCCAGATCAAGGCTGGGAAGACCTAATTCGCTTGTCTGAACTATTTCCTGAGCAATTTGAATCTCTTCCAGATGATGTGGAAAAAAATCCAGATGTATGGAAAAATGTACGTGCTTTTCTGCAATCCTGTTCTCTCTCCTTGTTTTTCTTCTGGAATTAAATGTTCAAGTATGATACAATGTGCAATAGGACTCTGTGGGAGGCATGTCACCACTGGCTTTTTCTGTCAAGGCCTTCCTTTTCTTCTTGAACTCAGTGATTGGCTTATTTCCAGAAGAATTAGGGCTCTTATTTAAATGACAACCCCCCAGATTCGTCTATGATGTATTGTACATATTTTATTTTCCAGTCAAATGCCCTAGATGAGTTCTTTGCCCCATTAGAGTCAGTGGAATTTTTGCTGTTGGATTTCAACAGTTGATATTTTGGTGTTTTTTTTTTTTGTCCTGCTAAATTGTACTTTGATCTTCTTGTGGCAATGAGTTTTATAGGCTAGTTACAAACAAAGGCTTTCCTTTGTTCTGCCTTCAGTTTCATTCCATGTCTTCTGGCTTTATAAGAAGTCTTTCCGTAAGCAATCTGTTAATACTGTTTGTTGCTGTTTTCTATATCTTAAGAGAATTACTTGTCATAAAATTGAAGTACAGATGTGTTTCTGGGCTTGAATGCTTTATGCTGAAAAAGTGTAAAATCTTTCAATATTTCTTTGCAGCTGGTTGAATTTCTTCTTTGTTCTCCTTGAATCTCTTAACCTTTCCTCAATCAAATAGCTTTGCTCTGCTTTTCCTAGTAATTTCATTGACAGATCCATTTGATCCATCTGCATTGTCTTCCACCTTTTCTTGCCAGTGGTATGACACAGATGCTCTGGAGCAGATGCCGTTCCCCATGCACTACCAAAACAGTCTATCAGACTTTCAGAAACTCCTGCTTCTGCGGTGTTTCCGAGTGGACCGGGTATATCGGGCAGTAACAAACTATGTTACTCTGACAATGAGTGAGAGGTAAGTCACCCTTGTTTTAAATCAGAATACTACTGTTCAGGTGCTTCACACAGAACTGGAGTTGTAATTAGTTATGTGACTGGTTTGTATACTTTGTCTAAACAGTAGAGCATGTTTTGTCTCTGTTCCATCTCCATGTAGTCTGCTAAGAATGTTGATGTCTGTGTAAGAGTCACCTTTTACACACGATGGCTACTTTTTTGTAGAGCAGCTTATTGTGCCTCTTTTCCTACCAGGTATGTGCAGCCCCCTGTGATCAGCTTTGAAGCTATCTTTGAGCAGAGCAGTCCCTACTCACCAGTTGTTTTTATCTTGAGTCCTGGTTCTGATCCCATTAGTGACCTCATGAAACTGGCTGAGAGGACAGGCTTTGGAGGGGACAGACTGAAATTTCTAGCCATGGGACAAGGCCAGGAAAAGGTAAGTTCAGTGGGAGGTTGGGACATTCTGTGGGCAGTGAGTTAGTGTGACAATGGCATATCATGCTGTTATTGTCACAGACCTGTCCAAATTTCCTTTCCAAAGACCTGCTCCATTTAAAATGGAGTTTCTTTGTGCTTCAGACATAGCATACAATTTGCCAGCCTGGGAATAATGCTTTTCTGTAATGTGAGAGAGAGCATTTGGCTGTTAGGCTGATTTTATGGGTTTGGTTAGGCTACATTCAGAATGAGGTTTTCATGTTAGAAAATAGTTGAGCTGAAAAGACATTGTTCTGCAGCCTTTCAGAGGTTAATCGGTGACCCTGTCTTTGTGTAAGGACATGAGTTGATTGGAAAACAGTGTTTGTTACCCAAAACAGGATCCTGCTGCTCTTTCTGTCTTTCTTGTAGCTTTCTTTTTTGGTTGTGGTCAAAGCTTAGCAGCTGACTGAATTTGCTGTGTTTTCGGTCAGTGGGAGAGTTCCAATTAGCTTTACTTAGGCACCACTTCCTAGGCTCTAATTGGCACCCTTTTCAGGGCCACGTACATTTCTTTAGTGTTTTGAAATACTTCAGCGGTCTACATGACTTCAATTTCAAAAGGAATTCATGAAATAAAAATAGCATCTCAGAGCAACTGATTGTGGTGCTGGAGCAGGTATGTTCTCAGTGAGGAGCATTCTGGTAAGTCTGCTCTAACTACAAGGTTGAGCATGCTTGCTAGCAGGAAGAAATCTGTTGCACTAACCCATTAGAGCTGGTTTGCTTGCAGGATAAAGGGAGAGTTACTAACAGACAGTTCTTTCTTAAGATTGCTCTGCAGATGCTGGAGAACGTGGCGGTTAGTGGAGAGTGGCTGATGTTGCAGAACTGTCACCTTTTGGTGAGGTGGCTTGTCACTCTGGAAAAAACCCTGGAGAAAATTACAAAACCTCACCCAGACTTTCGCCTCTGGCTGACTACTGACCCTACCGAGGGCTTCCCAATTGGAATACTGCAGAAATCATTAAAGGTACCGTGCAGTGGGGAAACCCCAGTCAGGAAGGCAGGACTTGCTTATTCAGCAAAGCAGAGGGGCTTTGGGAGGAGCATGACCTGAATGTCAGATGTTGACGTGGGCTGTATGGCTTTTTGTCTTCATAAGCCAAATACATTTTTCATCATCCTGTTTATCGTCTGATGATTTATTTTCCTTTGGGTGAAAGCTGCTCAGCACTTTTTTTCCTGAAGTAGTTATTTCAGAGTAGAGGTTTATGAGTAAACCTGGAGATGTGACAAATGCTCTTCAGACTGAAATGCTGCCACAAGTATATGCAGAGTCAGAAATAATCCTGTCAGTCTCAGATGCTGAAGTACAGAACTGAGGTCTGTGCCTAGCCTGGCACACCAGCAGAGCAGATGCTGTAATACGATAATGGTTTCCAGCTGCTAGTTCACAAGCAAGCTGAGCTGATTATTGTGAAGGCGCAAGCCATGATGCTGTCCTAATGTTCTTTTCTGTGGCTGCTTTACTTCTGTTGTGGTGAACCACTCCCGTAAACATAATAATTGTATTTCACAGATTTGAAGGCAGTGGTATAACAGATCCACCCAATATGTGCTCTACTGTATCAATGACAGCTCTAGAGTATTTATCTCCAGCAGTGCCTAATTCTGCAGTGGGGAGAAGTGAGCATGAACATATCTTTGATTTATGACTGCAGATACGCATTTTGTAGGTCTAGCCATGCGCAGTGAGATCAAAGATTTTGTAGCACTTTGAAAATGTTGCCAGGAAGCTGGCTCTGCCTTCATTTGGTCACCAGTAAAGACATGTTAGAGACTGTTAAGCCATTTTACTGCCATAATATGTAGGACACAGCAAAATGTGTAAAGTACTGATAGTATTCAGTAAATTTGATCTTCAAGTATGATAAAATATTAATGTCTTTCCAGTAACATGGCTATTTCTAAAATAATATCAAGTTTCTCTTTACATATGTATGTTTACCTTGATGTACTTAAAAGGTCAGTTTCATGTCTTTATATAAGAAAAAATCCCATATTGATATGAATTCAGGAAGCTGATCACTTTTTTTTTTTCAAGTTTGCATTGTGTAACTTGCTTAGAGAATGTGATACATTCGCTGTTTATTTTCCTGAGGCAATTCAGTAACTGATGGCTTCCCTGATTATTTTCATAGGTTGTAACAGAACCACCTAATGGTCTGAAGCCGAATATGCAAGCCACCTACTTCAAAATTCCCCAAGAAGCCTTAGAGCAATGCCCACATCCTGCCTTTAAATCCTTAGTCTATGTCTTGGCATTTTTCCATGCTGTGGTTCAGGAGAGAAGGAAGTTTGGGAAGGTTGGCTGGAACGTTCCATATGACTTTAATGAATCTGATTTCCAGGTAAGAAAATAGTGACAATAGCTCTTATATTCTTGACTTGCTCAAATTATTTTTGAAAACATGATATATCCAGATTTAATCCTTTTTCACAGTAACATTTTGCCTCTCCTTTTTTTTTTTTTTTTTTTTTTTTTTTTTTTTTTTTTTTTTTTTCTGCTGCCGTGGACTCACATAGACTCACGATCTTCCATAATGTCAATTTTGGCCACTAAAAATCAGATTCCCAGTCCTTCATGATTATATTGCCTCCCTTGTGGGCTTCCTTTCTTAGCAAGATGTACATTTAACTTTCTAATTCTTTGAGGAAGAAACTATTGTTAACTTTCAAACAAGAACTACGTGAAGTAAAATCTATGGACATGTATAGATGATTTATGAATCTTCTTATCTCACACATTTAAAAAAAATTATTAGGTCTGCATGGAAATTCTTAACACATACTTGACGAAAGCTTTCCAGCAAAATGATGATAAAATCCCCTGGAGCAGTCTCAAGTATCTTATTGGTGAGGTGAGTGCCCACAATGTCACTAAGGAACATGGATGGTTAAAGAATCCTGACAAATGAAACTTCATTTCTGTATGAGCTGCATCATCAAGTAAAGCTGGTTGAGAATCTCTCCTGGGCAGTTGTCTCACTGCCTGAATGAAACAGGGCCATTGTGTTTAACTGCACAACAGGGGAGTTACAGGGCTTAATTAATTTGGAGTGAAAGAGCCCTTGGGATCCTCTGATAAAAGGTACTGAACGGCAGCGTTACAGTATTAGTAGTACAGTGGAGTATTGCTGATGTGAGCTGTACAAAAGGGTATTTCTAAAGCTCTTGCTAGAGAGTGGTATGTGGTATGCGCTGTGTAGTAGCTGGCCACTTCAAAGCCAGGACGTCTTACAAGATGTTGTTATTTTGCAGCATTTAATCACAACTGAGATGTTACCTAAGGGAGTTCCTGTTGCACATGGATTACCAAGACTGGCTATTAGAAGTGGGCCGGAGCAGTTACCATACTGAGTCAAGCACTTCATGTGTTCCCCTTGAGAGGGAGCTAGAGAAGCCTTGAAGGGAAACAGCATTAGCTGTCCCGTCACTGCAGTAGCAAGTGCTTTGGACCCTTCAGTTATTTAATTTTATTTTTAAACTGTATTTGCTGCCTGAAAAGCCAGTGGTATAATATTAGTATTATTATTTCTAGGTCATGTATGGTGGACGTGCAATTGATAGCTTTGATCGTCGCATTCTGACCGTCTATATGGATGAGTACCTTGGTGATTTCATATTTGACACATTTCAAACCTTTCATTTTTATAAAAACGATGAGGTTGATTATAAGATTCCACGAGGGGCTGTAAAAGATGACTTTGTTGGTAAGCAATGCTTTTCCTGGCACATAAGTTAGCATTAAAAATAACTTAATCTACTTACAGTGTTCCTGCTCTCCCCATGGTCAGTGGTGGACATGAGAAATTGACAGTAATTTCAGACGTAGTATTTGTACATATTGCAAAGTTATAATCCACAGCTGATAATGCATTTGCCTTATATGACCAGGCCCTTTTAACACATGAGCTTACCAGCCAGCTCTTCACAGTTCTTAAAAACTCCAACACAGCCCTCCCCAGGTAAACAGCATGTTTGAAATGTGGTACCTTTCCATGGTGGGGTGGGTGTGGCTGTCTGTCTGTATTCCATGCTCTAAAATGTTTATTCAGTTCTTGCAGTGTTTCAAAACCAGCTATAGCATTTATTTATTTATTTATTTCAATCATAACAATAACAAAAACCACTCAGGGAATTCTCTGCAGCATTCTTTCAGTCTGGTAGCTGTGGCTTAATATATGGCACATTTATGAAACATATTTTTGTATTGCAGTAGCGATCGAATCTCTGCCACTTGCTAATACTCCAGAGGTGTTTGGGCTTCATGCAAACGCTGAGATTGGGTATTATACAAAGGCAGTTCGTGATATATGGTCTCATCTTCTTGAGCTGCAGCCTCAGACAGGTACATTCACCATCCCTTTGGACTGTTTTCACAAATAGGAACTAAGGTGGCGAGCTATGTGCTAAGAGACTGCAATGCCAACCGTACCCCTGCCCACTTCAGGGGGTCTGGGGCCTGGCATGGACGCTGCAGCCAGTAGCGCTGCCTGTACCCTGCACATTGCCACAGGCTGGCACGCAGAGGTTTCTGCAGCTGCACCGGTTGGTGATTGCCTGCCAGCACAATGTGTAACGGCCTCGTGAAGCAGAGGCAGCAAAACAGCAGGGACTGGGAGGCAAGCAAAGCAGCTGAACTGCTTAGTCCTGCCAGCATGGAAATTGTTCAGCATGTACCCAGAGACACAGTTTGAGGCATGCAGGAAGTCTTCTAGTGCAAATGTCAGTGCCACAGGGACTGGGCAAAGAATTTGGTGCCAAAAGGTGAGTCAACATTGTCTTAGAGAATAACAGACGGGACAATTTATTCAGATTTAGTCTCACTAACCCATTTTTGTTTCAGGTGAATCTGGTACAGGAATTAGTCGAGATGAATATATTGCACATGTTGCTACGGATATAGAAAGCAAGATACCACAAGTATTTGATCTTGCCCAGATACGAAAACGTCTTGGACTAGACATATCCCCTACAACTGTGGTGCTATTGCAAGAACTGGAACGTTTTAATAAGCTGATCATTCGCATGGCAAAGTCACTGGCTGAACTACAGCGGGTATGTAAAAGCACAGCTACTAGATGAAATAATTGAGCCCATTCAGGTACTCAGGACTCTCACTGTCTTTCCAGGCCTTGGCTGGGGAAGTTGGAATGAGCAGTGAACTGGACGATGTGGCTCGGGCTCTCTTTAATGGACAGATTCCTGGAATCTGGCGGCGGCTGGCCCCTGACACCCTAAAAACACTTGGAAATTGGATTATTTTCTTTAGAGCTAGGTATAACCAGTACACCAGCTGGGTGAGTAAGACACTCCAGAAAGCTCTTTTTTACCTGCATGATAGACTGTGCAAATTAGTGCTGGGGTACAGAAGTCATTGAAACCACGCTGTTTTAAGTAAGTTACTTGAACTAATGTCAATTACCACCTAGAATGAGACTGACTCACTGTGGAGTTCAGGAAGCCTGGCCCCTGGCTTTAAGCTGCCTGGCCTCTGAGTTGAGTGAGGTGGTAGCAGAAGAGAACAAGCGCTGCAGCTTGTCTTCTGACTGATTGCAGGTTAACGAGTGTGAACCAAAGGTGATGTGGCTCTCAGGCCTGCACATTCCAGAATCGTACCTGACAGCTCTTGTTCAGGCCACCTGCAGGAAAAACAGGTGGCCCCTGGATCACTCTACCCTCTACACTGAGGTGACTAAATACAGGACTGCAGAAGACATCACTGAAGGGTCTATACAAGGTAAGTGGTTTTATGATCATTTGAGGGGAAAAAAAGCAAGCAGTTAATTGGGGCCAGAGGGGTATGGGAGAGGGAGAGAAATTGCTTGGCCTACTGAGTAGAATTATTTAGATCATACCTCTGCAGACAATATGCATGGCTATGCTTTTAACAGTCCGCATGATTACAAGCTGGTTCAGGTTTCTGCTTTGCTGCCGAGCAAATGCATACACAAATGATCTTTGTTCTTCAGCTTCTTTCACACACACCCCTATATTTCTTCAACTTCCAACCTCTGCTTAGCTCTCTCTTGCTTATATCTCTGTATGTATTTTCTTAATGGGAAAACCATTATAAACTTGCTAAGACTAAGTAAAAATGCATTTACACTGCAAATAATGTATTTAAGCAAAAAAAAAAAGTAAATACAATTATGTTGTATTACTTATTGTGTATATATATCTCTTAGAAATGTCAATGTTCTAATCACTAAACGCAACAACCTCTGGCTAAAGGGCCAGGTAAGCAACTCTTTTTGAATATCACACCTGGCTGGAAATGGAGAAGAAAAATCTCTGTTTTTTGCCAAACATAGCTATCAGTTAACAACAACAACAAAAAAGGTCACTTCAAGCCTATATTATTCTCTATTTACCAACATTTCAACAAAAATGCTTGGTATTCATTTGTATTAGAACAACTCTGTCCAAACCCACACCTTTTGTCAGCATGCGCTAACCTTCAGTCCCACAAGAGTGAACAAGTTCTCTCATAACTTGGCTATTACTTGAGCAAATAACAAGGTTAGTATCCACTGTGGGGAAGAAAACTGGTAGGAAATTGGTATTTATTCCTGTTCATCATATATAATGCAGCTGAGCCAATTTTAATTTAAAAATGTTTTTTAAACCCACAGCTCACAGCTGTATTATACGAACAGACACCACAAGTAAATATACCTCGGTGTAGATGCAGGTTGAAAGGATAAGTTTAGTCATGACTGTATTAATGCCATGGACAGCCACTGCAGGAACGTTGTCTTAAACAGTGTTTTTTAGTGGCTTGACTTACACAAGATGTTGCATTTCTGCCTTTACAGGTTGCTTTGTTTCTGGCCTGTTTCTGGAAGGAGCAGACTGGGACATAGAGAACAGCTGCCTTAAGAAAAGCAAGCCCGGAGTGCTGGTGGTGGAGTTACCCATTCTGAAGATAATCCCCATCGAAGCGCACAGGCTCAAACTCCAGGTACTTTTCCTCTGGGAACTCTGAGGTACATTTGTTTATTAACTTCTTCCTATTTTTAAATCTCAGTAGCTGTTAGTCCTTTCCCTCTTAGCACAACCAGAACTACCACTAGCATTTTAAAGTATGCAGTGTGAAACTTCTCCTCACATTAACAGAATGAATTTCTGAAACCAACCATCTCCTATAGAGGCTCCTCTTGTCTCCACTTTCACGCACTTTGAGAACTATTCAGTGTCTTCCTTTCCTCCACACCCTTCTAGAATACCCTCCGGACACCAGTGTACACCACCTCCATGAGAAGGAACGCGATGGGCGTTGGCCTCGTTTTTGAAGCTGATCTTTACACCACAAGGCACATTTCCCATTGGGTGCTTCAAGGTGTTTGTCTCACTTTGAATGCAGATTGACAGCTTGAAGTTAGGCACTAGATTTTTCTCATAGAATTCACTGCTTTAGGGAGGGAAGGAAAAAACAAAAAACAACAAAGAGGCAAAGATTCATCACCCTGGGTGGGGTAGCGTTCACTTAAGTATACCTGACCGTAAATAGTATGTTACAACTAAGCTAGTAGTTTCAATAAACACATTTGAAAAGGAAGTGTTTTTCATCATTTGCACTTTGTTTTAGGAACACTCCACCTTGCTGTGTACAGATATAGGAAAGATGTAGTAAGTTTGTCACACACACAAAGACTAAGGTTTGCCTGTATGGTTGTAAGAAACATTTTTAATTGCCCAAAGCATCGCTTCTGCTGTGTTTAGAAGCGATGCCTTCCATCAGCCTTGAACAAGTGGCAGGGTAGTTCACTCATACAATAGATAGCCATCATAATATGGCAACAACAACCAAAAAACCCCAAAACCGAAACCACTGCTGGGTAATGCAATACACTTAGACGTGGTAAACCCCGGAATAACAAGCTGTCTTTAACCAATCATTTTTCAGGAACACAGCCTTCTCCCTGTCCCTCCCCACAATTCATGAAACAAATCCTACCACACAACTGACAAGGCACAACACTGACCAGTGTTTCTTGGGCTTTAAACTAGCAAGTGACTGAATTGTGAAGGTGCACAGGCAGAGGACACGGGAGGCCTTAGGGCTAGTGGACATTCAAATCCTCTCTGACTGGCAACAACCCTGCTGTAAGTTACCATGCTACACAGGAAAGTTACCACAATTAGGAAGAACAGCTGTCTTCATCCTGCCAGTGCCTTTTTTTTTAGGGAAGCTGACAAATAGTTATCCAAGGCTCCCGAGGGAAACACACACCAACACACAGCTGCAGAAAAAGCTTAAGGGGTTAAGACTACAGCTGGCAGGAGGAAGGAAAGAGGGCAGGCAGGAATCCTTCACCAGATTTCACAAAGGTTACATGTTCCAAGTTTTTGAAGGCACATCATAAGCTTAGCAGCATTTGGGAGCCATTTTTTCTTGCTCATCCTACTCAGAGGCTGCAGACAAGAGTGAAGCAGAGGTGAGCTGGAGGTGCTGATCAGAATTTAAGAAAAAACTGTAAGATTTGTGCTCCCTTCCCAAAAATTACATACTCACACTGCTCTCAGTATGCCTTTCTTTCCTAGAAAAAAAGAACAAACATAAAAATTAAGTTTTCTAACAAGAGATGTTGGGGCTACCTGTTGCTAACTAGGCAGGAGTAGGGGAACCAGGACAAGTCCAAGGCAAGCGTGTTCCAATCGGCTGAGATAAAAACTCACGGATGCCAGGTTCTCCTCTTGTATGAATTGGTTAAGTCAGTTACATTTCAAACTAAATGCACACATTTTAAAGGGACAGCACGGGCTTCTAAGCTGTTAGAAGCCTGTGCTGTCTGATAATACCCAACAAGTCTACGGTTTTCAGGAAACAAAAAGAATCCCTTTATAAAGAAAAAGTGCAGGTTAGAGCATAAGGAACCATTCCCATATTGGATAGTCGGTTACATTTGCTCCCTGAAAAAGGAGCTCTGAGCCAGTATGGAAGGTGCCACAAGTGCAGTGTACTGACTAGTGTAAAACGTGCAATGAAGCCATTCAATTTAAAAAAAAATAAAAAATAAAGTGTTCATACTCTTTCTGTGAGAATCATTAACCATTGAAAAGAGTGCTTTAGCCTCTCCTTCCCCATATATATATATATATTTTTACTTAAAGCCACAAACCAAAGTATTTAGGACTAGTAAGTAATACTTGCTGGGACTCTCAAGATTTTTGAGACAGAGAAACTATGAACACAATTTGCAACCAAAAGCCTATGAAGGTAAAAAGTTCCTAGTGCCTTTTAAAGTATAGCTGCAGCTGCATTATTTTCAATGCTACCATGAGAAAAGGCTTTGTCATGGAAGTTAATGTTTGTGTACGAATTGCTACATACACAGTGGAGACAAAAGACCTGTTGCTATTTTAAATGCTAACAGCCAATACCTATGCTGCAGGTTTAGAGCTAAGTTTGTTTTCATTAACATTAGTAACACAGCCTGCAGCCTGTGCCTTTGTCCACATGTGTAGTTACCATAAATGGAGCAGTGCTCAGAAGCAAGCAGTCAGGTACCCCTGATTTGGCCACAGCATTTAGTAGTTATATGCCTTGCCATATGAACACAGTCCTATTAGGGTTCATTAGAGGAGAATAATCTATTAATGATGTATCTGGAAGAAGTTTGGCATGCATGGGGCATCAAAAGAAACTTTACTGCAGGTGCTATTTATCCTATAGGATCACAGTGCATAAACAGCAACAGAATAGAGCAAATGATTTTACTTAAACAGTTCTGTCTGTCCCTGAGTGCTTTCTGACCACTTTGCTTCCGTTGACCTGATCCACTGCCAGCGTTTCAACCTCCGGCTGAGGCTGGGACGGTGCGACGTGGTGGATGCGATGTGCCACCCCAATGTGCGCCTTGTGTGGCTTCTCTCTGGCCGGACTGTGTGATTCACCGGATGCTCGATCTGAAGCAATTGGTGGAATAACCAACGGCCTCTCCTTGATAACGTGGACCTCTGCCGTTTCTCTGGCCAACAAAAACGGAGTGGGATCAGGCATGGCATCCACAGGCTCTCTTAACAGCAGCTTCCGGCTATCTGATCCTATTCTGTAGGCCTCTTCAAACTCAGGGTTGAGTGGTGTTGACAGGCTCTTCTTCATTCTGCGTCGTGGAGTCTCAGGCAGTTTATCTTTGGGAGGGGCTGGCTTATAGTTGGACAACACTGGACTGCCAGAAGGGGTCCCCTCTGAAGTCCCACTGGAACTCAGCAGCTTCTTCTTAGTAGCGTGCAGTTGAGAAGTTAAATAAGCAATAGTGCTTGCTCTCTGCTCCAGTTCACTTGACAGCATATTGAGCTTATGGCTTTTCATTTTTAACTCTTCCAAATACTTCTTTTCTCTTTCTTTAATAGTGTTTTCCAGCACCATTATCATTGCATTCTTTTGCTCCAGTTCTTTCAATAATTCATTGTTTTCAGCCTCTTTGCTTTTCAGTTGAGCTTCAAGATCTTCACACTTTCTTTTGAGTTCATCACTTCTTGAACTACCATTTTCTAGAAGAACAGGAAAATCAGAAGTGTTTCAAGTTAATGATAGTCATTAAGTAAAACAGTGCAGCAGGGTTCCTTTTGACAATTCAAACCCATAAGACCCCAAAGGCTAACTTGTGCTACTACTGTAAGAATCACTTTATCTTCAGAAGCACTGGGATGGCTCTTACAGAAGAGATGAAGAGTTACTGCCACTCATCACAGTTTAAAAGAAAGCTGTTGACACCAAGTAAAGATGCTGCACGCATTGAGGTAAACGGGGATTACAGAAACCATGCTTGCCATACTTGCTCAGAATTAGAGCCATTTTGCAAACTTGCTGGTCATTAACAGGATCTTCCCTCACAGCAAGCACCAGACTGGCTGGTGAGAAGGCCGGAACAGCTGTCCCAGCTCACCAGGAGGACAGGCCCAGGCTTTAGCTTTGGTCCCCCATGGACAGCTGAAGCCTGTGACTGTAGGCAGAGACTTCCTCTTCACTGCTGTAGAAGTCTCTCTGGGGATGAGGTGTCTGAGCCTGGCTGCCTTCTCTTCACAAGAACATGCCACTCCACCCTGTACACTAGGGGATCTTGCACTGTGGGCATGCCCTACAGGCTGACCCCATCTCTGCACCTGTGCCCTCACAGCACACATGGGGCACGTGGGGTGATTTTGTCACCGTTTAGTTTTTACAGCTGGACAGCTTCCCAACTGTTCAGCAGGGACCTTCAGCCCCAAATTCTCCAATAATAAGCACTCTAGTCACAGAACTTTCAACTATAAATTGTTAAACATTCATTGTCCCCTCCACAATGGGCAATGTCCGTGTCTGTCACAGCACCAACACACCGGTATTACTAACAGACCACCAACTCTGAAAATCCTGTGATGAGATGTATCTGACAAACACTACAATATCAAAAGTTAATGCTGAGCCCAAGCAAAGCAGCTCCGTAGCCTTGCTACATTTGCCAGTGTTCTCTCTTATCCGCAACACACATCCTGTCCTACACTACCTATGATCCTGGAGGTTACACCCAGGGCGTCTCTCATTCCTCTGCTTCACCTGTTGATAACATCACAGAAAGAAGAAAGCTTTATGGCATGATGACAATACCAGCTAAGTTTTAGTAAGTCTCTCTCGTGCCTCTAAAATTCTGTTCCTGCTTGCAATGCATGCAGCATGCGCAGGGAACTAGGGAACTGATTGTCTAGAAACAGAGAGGAGTCAGCAGTTCTGCACTCTCTTCCTGGCTGTTTTGAAGATGGCCTTGCTAACGAACTTGTGACATTTATTCCATAAATACCCATAGCTCTGGAAAGTAGAAAGCTACTCTTATATCTTTTGAATTTATAGGGTCAACATCCCATATGCAAAGTATTCTCACCTACTTATAATGGAGAAAGTAAAACATTAAGAAACATGAGGCAGTTTAACACGAACACTAAATGAAAAATGTTACGTATTCCTTACCTGACAAGTCTGAAGTCTTTACAGTCAGCTCATAGGTTAAATCTGAAGGGGAAAAAAAAGTTGTTCAGCTTTCTTTGTTTCTACAACAACAAATAAACCACTTGGTGAGCATGTTTACAGTAATAGGAGATTCACTGCAAAAGATCAAAGATCTGTAAAAAAACAACCCAACCACAGAACAATCCCATGACAGTTTTTTTTTTAAAGGCAGATCTTTGCTTACTGACCACTGTCATGCCCTGAAATACGCACACCCCCCAATGGGGGGCTCTGTTGCAGAGGCTTCACTGCTAAAGTAGGAAGCAGTTACCCCATTCTTGTGAAGAGTCGAGCACTGACCCAGCGTATCAGTACGCTTTCCAGCTACCTGTGCAGTGCTGCTGCAGGCGTCGAATCTCAGCGTGCAGGCCTTTCAGTGTGTTGGCATGCTCTCGCTGCAGAAAGAGTAGATTCTTCTGGGCACTGTGTAGCTGGTTCTCCAGGTTTGAAGTTGCCATCCTGGCATGCAGTCGCTCTGTCAGTAAACAGATGTAGAATGGTAACACGCAGTTATCTTGCGGATATAAAGATCCTCACTACAACGAGAATCAACAGAAATAATTGAAGTATACTATTAATGAACTGATATGCAAGCAAGCAAATGCCCCAAAAGTATAAATGTTTTTCTGTTTCATGGCTATTTCAATTAGTAGTGCTCTTGGTGCATAGAAAGCCTAATTTAACTCCAGGCCAGAGCAGCACAGGGAACTCGTTTGTTTGGAGTTAACACATTTAAAGGATTAACTTCAGACAGACTAAGTCACTAATCCTGTTACAAGATAGAAGTGGAGTTCTGAGAAATGGGCTACTATGTCCCTCTGTCTTGTTGGGCGTTTTCCACATACCTCCTGGGATACAGGCCTCAGTAACATCTCTGGACAAGAAAGAGGAAGAAAGGACTAAACTGCATCCTCACTGAAAAGAAATGCGAAGTAAGGAGCCCTTAACACCCAGCTGAGCCCAGCAGCGTGCATACATGTGGCTGCTCAGGGGCACCTCAGCTGAGAAGTGCACGCTGGAAGGGGGAGGAGAGTGCTGGCTGCTGCTGCATTTCAGCTGCACTACAGCATGGACGCAGGCCCCTTCGCACTGCAGCCTGGTGTCCCACACGGGCCCCAGTGACACTGCAGTGAGGCTGTGGAAAACCACAATGTCCCATATAAAGACAAAACAAGCAGATATTTGTTGCTCAGGTTATGAGTAAAAGGAAAACTCCTACATCACTGGGGTTTCCTCACAGAGCAGTCTCATAAAACTAGGCCCCTGGCCACAGCAGCGCTCAGATTCAAATAAAGACAGAAATGGTTTGCAGTACGATGCTGGGAAGCATCTCTGAAGACCCCTGCTGTGTTACTACTGTTCCTTGTAAGGCAACAATGGTTTTAAAACATTGTGTACCCACAGGCCAAACGACAGAGAAACACCTGTCTAGTAGAGAGCTGGAGACACAGACTCCCAAATGAATTCTCTGATAAAAGGTAAAGGTGTCTCCTCGTACAAGGTGCAGCCAGATGCTTCCCTGGGGCTCCCCCTGTGACATCTGAAGAGTACCTGGTGAGCTGCAGTGGCAGGATCACACTTGAGAGGAGCATGAACAGGGGTTACCAGGTCCCTGGTGGATCTAATCAGTCTGTCATGACACTATTTTCTTTATTGTCCTGCTTCCTAGGGAAATTTTAACTCTAAAATAAGTACATTAATGAAAAAGTGCAAAGATGACAGCATGCCACCCTCCCGCAGCCTCAAAGCACAAAATCTCTCAGCACAAAATACTTCTAGCTGTTCTTGAACTTCACAGTATGACCAACTGCTCCTCTGTACATACACAGGGTGCTGTAACATGAGCAGTGCTGCTACAGTGAGGGCACACAATGCTGCTCCACCTACAGCTGTTTTACAGAGGCTGCTGGATCTACCCGAAAAGAAGGTTCCAGAAACATATGCCCTCAATTCCTCCACATTGCTTGATTTCTCCTTTCTTTAGCAAGGAATCTGTCAAGCTTGGGAAGCCTTCTCTTCCTCAGACAGCCCAAGAGCACAAGGACAGCACATAAACAGGTGTACAGACAAGTTCGAGAGAGCCAGGCTGGTGGGGATACTGGGGTGAGGGGCAGCAGCTCATGCTGGATGGGAATTGCCCAGGCCGTGCTGGGAGAAATGCCATCTTTTCAGGGCGCCGCAAAGGACAGCTGCTGGCCTGCTGCCAGGAGCAAGGAGGAGAGGGTCCCCAGGCACCCTGTGGCACCCTGCACACAGCTGCTGCTGGTGCCCACCATCCAAGGACCAACAAAGCCGCTACCACGCTGTCAGACACTGCTGCTGCACGAGGAGCATTAGCTTTGTCATCTCAGTACTAAGGCTAAATTGAGTTCTCTGTGTAGCTTTGTAAAAGCAATTCCAGCATTTAGATTGCAAAGATAAGACTCGGGACTCTCACTGCCGGGACAACCATCTGCAATGGCATTACAGCTACAGACTGTAATTGTGGGACCATGCTGTGCAAGAGATGGACCTTAATTCTGTCCCCTGGCTACCTCACAGGCAGCCTTACGTGGTTGATATTGCTAGGTAAAACATTTCCCATTGGGCTTTTTTGGTATGTAGTTTTGTGACAAAGATTTGATTCTACAATTTTAAAGTTAGTAGAACATGCAGTCAGAGAACACAACACGCACTTGTCATTCCTTAAGATAGCACAGACTCGTTTTTAATTTTATATCTTTCACCCTAAAGATGTAACCCAAGGAACATCCAAATGACCCCAAAGAAACACCAGAGACATAGCCTTGATAAAACATTTGAATATTAAAAATGTACGTATATACACACACACAGTCTTCCTGACTTTGTGTAACCATAACTGACATCATCAATTACTTATCCCTACCACAGAAACATATATTTAACTGTCAAAAAACAAAGTGAAGGTGTAAAAGACTTTCACGGAATCGATTTTTATGCAAGAGGCAAAGCAGAGCTTTCAGTTACTTTATAACGAAGATGAAAGATCAGGTTCAGTGCTCAAGAAGAACGAGGGAAACAGTGCCAACGTGCTTTATTGTGTGCAACTGGTCAGTTTGCAATCAACGCAATTAAGAAACAAGCAAGGTACAGATCAAAAATACTCTCAGAAGAGGTTTCTGGGTTGGCTAAATAAGAATTAACCTCAGTCATGCATTCAGACTCCTGTGCAGCCACTACATGAGTGGCTCGCTGAGCCACGACTGCTTTCTGCCCTCCAGCAAGGGGACGCACTGGGAGCCCCATGGCCAGCCCAGGAACCTCTCGTGCTGCAGCCGCAGCTGGTGCCTGATGGCAGCTGCTCAGGTCACAGCAGTTACTGCGGGCACTGTTAAAGGATTGGTGATGCTTTTGCTGTTACATTTTCAAAGTGACATCATCTTGTCTGCAAAGCTGACTTCAGACAGACAGAAGCTACTGAATCATCCAGTTTTGTAAGTGATCATAATACTCTTACTGACTATGACAGCAGAACAAAACCTGCTTCGGAGTCCATTCCCTCAACACAGCTGGAGCTGAGGCTGCGTGGTACACCAGGGCTCACAAGGATTTTTACTAAGAAATGTACTTTCTAAAAAACACGAAGCACTGACAGTGCTATGTGACGGAACGGTCTACATATAATGTCCTGGAACCTTTCCTATCCCACTGGTTAATAACCACTTACAGGCTCTGTGCTTCTAACTATAATCCCAACAGAAAAAGTCTTCATCACCGACAACAAACTTTGATATGAAATGGTCAGAACTCAATTCTTGCAAATAAATGCATTTTTAAACTAGCTCTGAATGTGAGAACAAGCAAAACAAGGCTGTCACTGTTAATGCCTTCAATTATTTTTTCATCTCGATTTCTTCCACATTAAAGATCACACTAGGATTACCTCATCTGAATAAAAACAATCAGAGGCAGCCTAGTTTTATGGGTTTGGGAAGAAAAAACAACAACAACAACAAACTATCAGCACCAGAGCATCACCTCCCCTGCAGCACCAGTATGTGATCAGTGAGAGCAGTTCCATCAATCAGGATCCTCATCAGGAGTTTTAGCTGCAGCCCCTCCGTGGTTAAGTCATTCCTCCCTCCTCTAAGGATAAAGGACCAGAGGGCTGGCAGCCCACAGGCCTTCTGCAACCCTCCGAGGCTTTCCTTCCTCACTGCAGCTTTGCACTCTGCCTCTCCTCTCCTTCAGCCATTGCAGTGATTGTCTAGGAAAGGGAAGGCCGCTGTGGTAAAGTCAGTTTCCACAGAATTCATGGGCAGCAGCTTCAATCCAGTCCCCATTCTGCACTGCTCTGTCATGTCTTCGTACACAGCACATAAAACACAGTGCATGCAATTCAGGCACCTGTACTTGGGAACAGGAGAAACAACCATGGAAACAGGGAAGGTGTCTTGCACAGTCACTACACAAAGCCACTTACGCTGAGAAACCTGCTTCAGCTACACAAATTAGTATTCATAAGAATATACTCCAAGACACTATTCACTTTGTAGCTATTTTATACCAAAACTTAAAACACAAACCTAGGCCTATTATTAAAGCCTGGGATCTGGATGAAATAGATTTCTACTGAATCTGCCAAGTGACATCATTAATACAATATTTAAAATATTTTAGTTTCTTTTTCTCTCCTCATTTGTGCATCAGAAATTTCCTTGTGAGTTTAGCTGCAAATACACTCACACCAGCACTCCGGATAGCTCTCAGATACCAAGGGATCATGTGCATTTCACCCACCTCTTGTTTTTACCCCCAGGAACTTTTTAGCCAGCACCTAACCAGCAGCTGGCCGAACTACCAAAGCAGAAGCCAGCCACAGAGAAAATATTTATCTCCCTAGAATAGCAGGGTACTTTTATGTCCCTAGAGGTAATACAAATGAACTGGACAAAAGGTAACTGAAAACACGGATAGATGTGCATTAGATCAGGCAAACCTAGCCAACTGGTATGTTCTGGGGCAAGTTTACCGAACAGACCACGTCGGAAGATCAGAAACACAGCATTAAGAGGAGGGAAAAAGCCCCCTGGCACAACATCCCAGAACAGTGCTCCTGAGAGCTGGGAGCTCCAAGAGCTGGACACCACTGGTGCTCCCCCCAGGAAACCTAACGTTACACAGCGTGCTACGTACAGAAAAACCTACAATTCATGCCTCTAACACCACCCTATTTACGCTGCTTGCGTGGCTTGTTCCGATTTCTTTGGCTCTGTCAATGGAATTTTATTTTTCTTGCTTTGCTGGTGCAGCTTGTCATTTTGGAGCTGTTTACTATCCTAAAAGTACCACCGAGCAGACTGATTGCTTTTACTGAGGAATTACTCCGCAATCGATATGAAGGACTTAACTTCCCTACAGAGAATACTGGCTGGCACCACTGTTTAAAGACTGCTCTGGCTATGGCCTACTCCACCCACTCCAAGCTCCCTAACAATTGTTAACCCCCTGTTTTGTGGTACCACACGTAGCCACAAACCACATCCAACTGGCAGCTGAAATCTTACAGAAAGGACTGCCAGTCTTCAGAATCTACTCAGGCACGTTCCTGTTGGAGTTTCTAAGAGGAAATCCTATAAGGTAGTTCCGGGATTGCAATAAGCTCATTACATCTCCTGCTCTTCCAAGCCTTAAGGAATTCGAAGCCATGGATATGGTTACAATCAAAAAGCACAAGATAGATACGAGAAATGCAGACGTCACCCAAGTCCTTAAGAGCCAGATGAGCAATCTTTACTCTCGCCATGGAAATCAGCAGGGCAGTTTTCAGAGCAGCTAAGGCAATGCCGGGAAGAAAGCTGTAACCGCACACCGCAGAGTGGTTAGGGCTCTATGGTTTTTCTTCTCGTCTCCAACACAGTTTTTTTTTTTTTTTTTTTTAAAATGCTTGCTTTGTTCTTACACAAAAGGAACTCTGAAACACAGAGCTAGGCAAATTCCAACTAGGAATGCATGTGCTACTTGATAAGCTTGATAAAACATTAAAAGGGGCATTGCAGTATTCAACACTACATTGGTTACACACCTGGTTCACAGGAAGACCAGCACTAAAACCAGTTTCCAACCTGTCACAGTTGCAAAGCTTTATCTGTAGGGTGTGCTGCATTCCACCCTTAGACATACAGTATTTCTCATTTCTTGATCCCTACAAAACATTTCTAGATATAGCTAGAGATTTAGATCTGGAGACGGCCCCCCAAGCAGTGGATTTAGAATTTCTTATGAATACAGTCTGGGAGAACAAACTGAGTGAAGCAGTACTCCTTCAGAAATGTGAAGTGCAACACTAATCCCTGCTGCACCTAAGTCCTCATCTTCTCTTTACTACGGGAAGGTAATTGAACATTCCTGTAAGCTCACCCTAAAAAGAAACTGTTCCATCTCTTTCCTGAGTGTCTTCCCTTAAAAAGGGAAAATAACATCTTAAATTTAAAATGAAAAGGAACAAGATCTTCCAATATCCAACATCATCACATGCTCACCATAAACAACTGCCAACATTTTAACAGCCAAATCCTACCTTGTAGATGACGAACAGGCTCCAGGCCTTTTCTGATCTCAAGTATTTGGATAGAGTTCAAAATATTTCAATGAAATGAGTGTAATTTTCTGGCTGTGTATTATTAGGTGCCGGTGCACAACATCAGAGCACATCCATACCTCACTGCAAGATAAGAAGAGGGAGATGCTAATCTATGATTTTAGACAGTCTAAAGGAATCTACTGCAACGAAGCCCAACTGACCACTGTTATTTAACAATTTCATTCCCATTTGGTAACCACTGTACAAAACAGAACAATGTCCTTCAAAATAGATGGGGCAATTATCTCCTGGAAAACCACTTCAGCTCCCTGCCAACAAATATCCAAGTCTTTTTGGAGAGACATTTGGGCAGGCCAGCCTTTTCCTCTGAACTGGTATCTAGCTGTTGCCCCCTCAAAATGGGACAAAAGCTGCCAAAACACTTTTTGCATGCTGAACAAAATACAATTTCAAGAACTAGTTAAGAACATGGGCTCTCTGGGAAGAACCTTGTAAGTGATAGTCCCCATTTTACAGACTGTCACTGACCTGACCCAACATTACTCAGTAATGTAGCTCTAATGATAAAGTGCCCAACTGCCAGACATGTAGCTGTTCTCTGCTTACATCAGCTCTCCCATCTCCAGAGACTTATGCCATCCAAAAAGCATTTGGTCAGCTTGTTTCAAAGGACACACAAAGAAAGCCTGCAGTCTCCACAGCCAACTCGAGGGCTTTGCTGAGTGTCCTTCTGCTCAGACATTTCCTTTACCCGCCCAGCCGACCCAGTATCGCTGCATGTCTACCGACGTAGATCCAGCAGCACAGCCCAACGACAGCCTGCTGCACAGGAACAGATTTATGACCTCCTCCCCATCCCCCTGTGCACTAGACTGTGTTCAGTAGTCAGCAGCTCTGGAAGCTGGCCCTGCCTTTCAGACTACACACTAGGCCACTGCAGCCACCTTCAGTACACAGCATGGCTTGTAGCAACAACTCCTGACCCTATTCCTGTGCTTCTGTGCCAATGTGTATCAGTTCTTATCGCATCTAACTGCGGTCGCAGGAAGCTGTTCTCACACTCTTTTAGTTTATGTCTTTAAAGCCAGACAAAATTAGTTCTTTCCTGGAGACAGCTGATGGCAAAGAGGAAATGTGCCACCCCCCTCCCAGAGGAAAGATGACTGTTTTCTCAGCACCCTTTCTATTTCTAACACTTTTTGATGTTGTTTTACTGGGTAGTTTTCCTGCCCTGCTTCCTCTTCATTTGTGATCAGGGATTCTGCAGACTCTTTACAGGGAATTTCCGAATATCCCTGAGGAAGCAGAGTTTCAATATTTCAGTAAGAAGAATAAAACTGTTTTGTTACTGTAACAGCAGTGGGTATGGCAGCAGGAAGAATAATTAAGAGGACACATCTCTGACAGCAACGCTTTCATTCCTCCAGATGCCTTAACCTAACAGGCTGGTAGCGCAGGAACTGCCGACTGCTTACATGCTGCCCTACATGAGGCCACGAGGACTGACAGGGACAACACACACAGCCCCTGTCCACACCACCCTGGGGCTGTCACAGTGGAAGCAGACTAAAAAATAAGTCAACGGTGAGACCGCTGCCATGCCAGAGACTGGAAGAGAATCAAATCAAAGTGAGGCAGTCCTGCAGCGGCATTTTCGACCTACGTATTTTCTGACTATTACCAAGGTATCCTGACGCTATGGCAACCGATGCTATGGTTGTCAAGAAGAAAGGGCTTACTCTGGCAGAAAACACTGAAAATGACTAAAGTTGGGCATTAGGGAAATGGGAAGGCATCACCTAAATAGCACCAATTACTTCAAAAACAATACTCTAATGGTGGATTTTTTGAAGTTATATTAAACCCCCTCATGCGTAAAGGGGTAATTTAGCAGAACAGGCAGGCTCTCATCAGTAGCTCCTGATGAATGGATTTTCTATTTTATTCACCCCTTCATTCATCCTGGGGAGAAAGTTTGTCACTGTAATACAGCCTCCATCAAAGCTTTCACAAATCACACCCCAATCACAACTGGTTGGCTATAATATTGTAAAGAAACTTACTGCTCTTTCTACTAAAGCCAGTTTCTTTTGTAAGAAGGGCAATGAAAAGGAAGTTAGTCTCCAATTCCCACCAACACTAACATAATATCAGTGTTACACGTAAGAATGACTCTGATCCTATTGCTTTCACAGTCATTAAGTTCTCCGGCTTCAGTTAAGGCTAAATCAGGACTTCACCTTGTATAGCACCTGTGGGAGGTGTACAAGGGTATGTTAAGTACAACTCCAAACTCACACTTAGAAATACTACTGTGATGGAAAAGTCATGTTTTTCCCTATGAACACCACTTTGTGTTATCTTTTGGGTTCACTCTCTATGATCGGTAAGCGATGTGTGAATCACACACAGTAAGAAGTCACAGATATATTTGTGTCATTTTTAAAATGCCCCAGTTCTAAAGGCTTAATGAAATGCCAACCAAAACAATTACTATAGCTCGTTTCACATAAGTGACTTCTTTTTTTCCCCTCCCACTTAGTAGGAAAATAACCTGCCACCATGCAGATGTGCAACTATTCAGCTATCCAGCCTAGCCACGACTTTGCCTCACAGCTTCCACTCGGATATACTGAGCAAGTTCACTGCCACGTTTGTGAAATGCTCCAAATCCACCTTCCCCTGGACTGCCCAGTGCTGCAGGCCAGGTAAGTGTCCCGCTGACGCAGAGCCACCTTCCCACTGACTGGTTTTCACTGAGGGGTTCACAGTGCAGCCACCTGAAGGGGAAGGGGAAACGGGTGAGCGGGGCAGGCAGGTGGGATGGGTACAAGTGCCTCCCGTGGTAGCAGTGCCAGCTCCTGGCACTGCCCCGAACTCGAGCTCCTATTGCAAGGACAGCGGAGGGCATGATTTTCAGAGTTCGGCCGGGATGAAAGGCGTCAAGAGAATTGGCTGGACCCAGCTGCAGAGCACAGCTACTTGAATGGCTCTGCAGAATAAAACAACAATTTTCCAGGCGAGCTTAACAGACTGAGGAGTATGTTTGTTCTCTAAAGCATTCTGCGACAGTCTTTTCCTAAGGCATCGATTGATTGATTGAGAACAATCAAACATATGAAAATTACTCTCCATTTTGCTGAAGTAAAGGTTTTGAGAGCTGCTGCTGACAGGAATCTAGGGGCAGCGATTACCTATGTTGAAGTTCTCCCCTTAGAATTTTTATTAAATAATACAATGCTGAGACCTAGGTACCTTGTACACAACCCAGGTACCTGGAAGACAGCAAAGCTAACAGAGCTTGCATCAGGTTTTCATGAAGAACGGAAAGCAAACAAGCACACACACTTGTGTTACAAAGGAAACCTGCCACTAATGATATCATGCAGACAGCTCCTGAGTGCAACACCTCTGCCCCACAGCAGTGTGATCGATGGCACCTTGTGTGCCTTCCCTCTGGGCACCGCCTCGGATTACCGGGAGCTACCATCCCTGGTGATCTTTCAGCCTTTCAACAGGCAGGCACTGTCCTGTCTGGGTGAAAGTCACAAAAAGTTACAGTTTTCCGTCAAACAATACTTCTAAGTAACTTTGGTAACTTTGATCTTGAATCCTGGCTCTCACCCACATAATTACGACTGGCAAGCAGCAAGATATTTTAATGATATTTTCAAGTAACACCCCAAGTTTTCCTAGGAGTGAAATGAGAGTAAACGTGCTCCTCAACAGCAGGAAGGAATGGGATCCAAATAAAAGGCTTTTTTTTGTTGTTGTTTTTTTTTTTTAAAAAAGACTATTTTAAAACCAGCTTGCAGGTATTCCAATACACTCAGAATACGTTGTTTTCAGAAAAGATTTGCCACATCTCTAACTTCTCGGAGCATGCAAATGTACTGCTCCCATTTATAATACCATGCTCCTTAATATCATCAAGGGAAACGAGCTGGTGCAACATCCTCCGACAAGGTTAGTCACTGATCCCCTGGAGACACTGACCAACACCCATTATCAGACTGCTGGACAGCTTCACTTAAAGGAAAACAGTTTAGCTATAATTTAAAAATGAACACAGAGACAAATCAGGCACACGCTCACTGAATACACTACAACCAGATATATGAAGGATGCTGGCTCTCGAAGAAGTGCAGAAAGCAGAGACAAGGTGCAGCAGGCAGCATCTGAGCACCAACATTCAGACCCAGCTTGCCAAAATACAGCATTCATCATCTTCATTCGCTCTTTCAGGTGGTGCATTAGATGCACGCACACGAAAGGAGCCGGGAGTGTTCTGGCATGCTGCGGATGCAAAGGGAAGACAGCCTCCTGCTCGAACAAAGGGCAACCGCTGCGCTCGGGCTCCACCCCGGCGCTCAGCACCATGTCTCCAAGGGACAGGACAAGCGCTGCCACAGCCCGGCCTGTCCACGCTGCTGGTGGCTGCACAGCACCAGCTGACTGCAGCATGCTTGCATTGCTGACAGCGTGGAAGCAGAAACAAGGCACACAAACCTGTGCTTTTCTACGTCTCACAGCCACTCCAAGTACATGCAATGTTTTACCGTATGCTGCAGCAAACTGACGTGAACAAGGCTGCAGACAGCCAGACCACAGATGGTTCATGCAACTGCCTTTTCTCAACACTAACACCCTTAGGTCTTTCCTTTCTCAACCAGTGACTTCAAATATTTTTCAAATAACCAGCAGCAGGAAAACAAGATCTATGCACTTGTCTACTCGGACTACACCTATTTCCTCTAAAGCACAACAGTAAGCTACCTGACACAGGGATTTCTTCAGTAAGTTGCAGCTCATTAAAAACCCCCTGTGTTAGTTACTAACAGAGACATACACACAGATACACAAACACAGTGTTACTTGTCAGCAAAAAAAGTCCCAAGCGTTATGAACTATTTCAGAAAGCTGATAACTACAATTTGCTACGTTATTTTTTTTTACTACAAAAAACAAGGTGAAATGTGAACTCGAGCAAAAAATAAATTACATAACAGCATTCTGTTTACACAAGTAAGCATTGCAATGCATTGTGAATCTCGAGGGTATAAAAGCAGCCCTTTAATATTTTGCAATTTTAAAACACAATTTCTTAACCCATGGAAAAGCAATAACACACTTCGAAATTAGTGCCTAATGGTATTAAAGGCAAACTAGTTTGTAAACAGTACAGTAGAGGGACTACAGTTGTAGCAGTGTTCCAAAAATATTTTACCGTACATTATGCTTCACATTCTGCAATAATAGGACCGGGGAGTTTTTCTTCTCCCTGCTGCTGTTAAAGAACCCACTAACGTGGCAGATCTGAATGAACAAATATTTTGTCCTTAATACCTACAGCCCCTTGAATTAGGGCACATGGAAGAACAGTTTGATTTTTGTAATTACAATGATAAAAAAGTATAAATTTTAAATACATTTAAAAAATTAGAAACTTTAGAAGTATGCAATTATACCTAGAATCTTAAGTAAAGGAAAGAGCTTTATGGAATGAAATAAGATTGCTATTTCTCAGTTTATAGCAACCGCTGGACCTAAAACTGCATTGAGCATTTGGACTGGTCACAAGGCCTTTGTCTTTTCTAAGGCGATAGGGGCGGAAACTTTACAGAAACACAAAGCAGAAGTACGGTAATAGGATGAAAACAGGCAGTTATGCATCAGCTTAGCCAATTTTCTAATATATTTCTACATATTATATAATCAATATTTTCTGCTTAAGCAGATGATACTTTCCTCTGTTACGATCCTTTTTCACTAAAAATCACTGCTGGAACCTCAGCACAACATTTGCATCATTGCAAGTCTTTTATTTTCTGTTTATAAAATGCTAGCCTTAAACAAATCAAAAAGTGATGCTCAATTCAAGAGCACAAACGTCTGTTTTTGTTTAAGAGCATAAACGTCCAGCTTCCCTCAGAGGTTCAGTCACAATAATACACTACAGAATTACATTCGCTAACGAGCAAGATATATGGAAAAAAATGCACTGCATTTAGTCTTATCCGTTTATTTATTTATTTAAGTTGAGGAGCATAGTTTATATCGCCAAAGCCTCAATAAAGCCTTTTAAGCTCGAGCATCTTACCACCGAGGCAAAGCCAGCAAGCACCCTGGGTGCCTCCTGTGCACCTGCAATGCAGATCAAAACGGGCAATTCCACCCTCCAGGCCGCCTCAGCATCTGGGTTTTCATTTACCTTTACGGGCTCGGCTCTGCCCAGTTTCGCTGCCAAGCTCACACCCTGCTGCTGTCAGCCATGGAGGCAGGGCCCCTCCTTCCTCCCCTGTCCCACCCCAGGTCCCGGGTGGGACAGCCTCTCTGCAGCTGGCAGCTCTCCATTTCCGAAGGCGCGCCGCATTTCTTTGCTGCCAGACCCACGGATGACAGGCGGCCCCTCGGGAGGAATCTGCTCGTCTCGGCCCGGGATTGCTCCCCACCCGACAAGCCCGTGCACCTGCTCCTGCCTTACCAGGAAAAGGGCAGCGCAGGAGGGCTGCGACGCAAAACCCCTGCCCGGGGCGGGGGGCGGCAGCGCCGGCGGGGCCGAGCTGCGTTTTCCAGACAGCACCGCCAGGAAGGGAAGGAGGGAGGGAGGCGGCTCCCCGGGGTCGGGGGCACCCAGACGAAGGTCCCCGGCCAGCAAGGAGCCGGCAGCCGCCTGCCTCCTCCACACAGGAGCACGAATCGGGGCCGCCCAGCCCCCGGCCAACCCCCCCCCGCCTTACAGCGCCCGGCCCGGCCCCCTCACCTCACCCCACCGCTCCTCACCTCACCTCACCGGGGCCGCCGCCGCCCCCGCCCCGGGGCCGCCTCACAAAGGCTGGGGGGGGGGGGGGGGGTTCCCCCCCCCCCCCCCCCCCCCCGGGGGGGGGGGGGGGGGAACGCGGGGCCGTTGGGACCGCATCCGCTCGGCCACAGCCCCGCCACCTCCCCACCCCCAGCCGTCCCTCACCTGCCTTCGGGCCCTCCGCGGCCGGCAGCGCGCAGCCCTCAGCCGCGGCTCATGGCGCCCGCCGGAGCCCAGCGCCCCGCGGGGCCGGCGCTCACCGGCGGCGGGGAGGGGGGGGACGGACACTGACGGGGCCGGGGGCGTCGGCGCAGGCGCAGGTGCGGTTGCGGCAGCCCGGCCCGTCGCTATGGCAACGGGGGGGGGGGGGCAGCGCGGCTCGGCGGCCGTTGCCGCGTTCCCGCCCCCGGTGGGGGGGAGAGCGCGCGCCTGGGCCGCGCGCTGAGGGGCGGGAAGCGCGCGCCGGGGGGCGGGAAGCGCGCGGCGGCTGCAGGGGGCTCGCGCGTGGCTGCAGCGGGGCGCGCGCGCGGGCTGCGGGCGGGAACGGGCGGGAGCACGGCGGGAAGGGGGGAGCGGGGTGCTGCAGCGCCGTGGCCGTGTGCGCGGCGGGGGGTAAAGGGGAGCAGCCGAATCCGGGGGACTTTAGTGCCTCTGGATGGATGTCAGCACCTGGCCCTGCGTGCCCAAACAGCTCCCGGCCACGCGTGCGTGGGTTTTGCTGCAGGACATCCGAAACGAGCACGGCTGCATCAGGGCCCCCGTGCGAGCGTGCTGCTGGGGGTGGATCTGCGCTCCGTGCCCACCCCTGCACGTGCACCGTGTTCCTGTGCTGCTCTCTGCACCGCCTCGCGCACGGGGAGCTGCAGTCGCACCAGCTGGGCACGTCGTGGACGCGCAGCCCCGTGTGCCGCCTGGCTGTGCACCCGTTTGTTGCACAAAACCACGTGAGATGAGGCCAAGTGACACGCTCATATTTCTGTCTGATCACACAAGTTCACGGGGGCGCCGGCAGACGCCCAGAAAACCCCTGCACCCTGCAAACCTGGGTGGGGGCAGGCGGGGACTTGGCCAGGACATTGCCCCCGGGAACACACGGCGGGAGCTGAAGCCTTACCTTGCACGCAAACTGGGGCTTTTCTGTGTTTGTATCAGAAAGAAAATACTTTGCTACAGGGGACTTCAGAATGAAGACATAGAAACTCGATAATGTTCTAAGGATAAAGAAGCCTACCCAACAGGCTGGGTATATTTCAATATATATATTTCAAGACTTACCCCAAACCAGCACGAAGCAGCAAGCTGGTGGGTCTACGAGCCCTTAGCGTCATTCAGTTGCGTGTGAGCAAATGGAGGACGAGCTGCGTGTGCTTTGCACCATGAGGCTCCTGGAACTGGAGGAAATGCAGAACAACATCGCCTAGAGGGAAATATTTTTTCAGAAGGCTTATTAGTTCTTAGTTAGCAGAGCTAAAACCAAAAATGAACCCTAAGTTTTAAATGGATAAGCTTGAAGTGGGAATCCAGGAGTGAAACGATGACCAGAGAGGAGGCTGTGCAGAGAGGCTGGCAAGGTCAGACAGAGCCGAACAAGCGCTCTCCCGATCATGGATTTCCTTCCATTTTATCTCAGACCTTTTTATACAAAACAGGCCATAACAGGGTGGACTCTTAATTTAGGATCCCGTTAGGTGACGAAGGAATGGTCTGAGGAGCTGATTCACTCAGGACTCGTGCCAAAAGAGAAATGCATTTGCTGTTTGACTCATCCTGGCAGGGAAGACGGGAGGATGTTAAATTCAATACGGGTCCCTAATAACCTAACACAGATGAAGGAACCCCCCAGCTGTGTTGCTGGACAGAAACTGCTTTTTACGAACTGCCTTTGGGAGTGTGACATTCAGCCAAGGGAGAGAGACCCCTGCAGCCCAGCAGCGTGTTGGAAACAAAAGGACAAACCACATCCATTTAGAAATGAACTAGGAATAGTGCTTAACAGTGCCATTTTTTCAGCATGTCCCCTGATTTCTCTGAAGTTTTCAGTTCCGTGAGGTTTCAGCCTGCAAACGTCACCCCAGTTTGTGGCTCTGCTTCAGCAGCTGCATCGGCTGCCCCTCGCCAGGTGAGCGGCACGCTGAGCTGCTCCACTTTCGTGCTCACAACGGGAATATCTTGGCCATGTGGGGTGCTGCCAGCTTGGTAATTACGTGCCATGAATATCTGCAGAGTTCTTTAAAGTCCTGCAAAGGGGGGTGCTGAGTAGTACAGCTAACTGTGCTCAGTGGCTCCTCGTTGCAGACGGGGAGGAAGTTCAGGCCCTGACCACAACTCTTGGCCAAGGGTTTTGTCCCCCGAAATGCAAATCACCAGTCCAGCCAAGGGTAAATCCAGGCCCTTGAGACAGGGGCACCCTCCAGTAAAATCTCAACCAGGGATCACAAACAGCTGTGGCTTGCTGTGCAGCAGTCCTCCGGGCCCTACCTGTGCTGCCTGTGGCCGTGCCTCTTGTGTAATTGTCAGTGCTTCCCAATTACAGCTGCCTCTGAAAAACGCAGGCACCCTTTCAAAGATGGGCTCTAAGCAACCACCGCAGGGGCAGATGGGGAAACTGAGATAAATCCCAGATCTGACTCCCATGATTTGACCGGATCAGGAAGAAAATCCAGCAAGCAGCCACCCGATCTGAGGACCTCCAAGTCCTGGCTGTTGGTTCAAAGACCTCTGTCCCTTCATGGCTTATTCAAGCATACAGTCAGGCTGTGCAGAGCGGGGATTTACTGGATCTGATGGGATGCAAGCATCTGCACAGACTGCCAGTACCCTGCTGCTAAGCACAGGTTGGCTAGTCTGCCTGGGAGCAGCTGGAGAGCTGCGCTGATCCCACAGCACGCAGCCCTGCGTGCCCTCTGCAGGCTGGCCGGGCCGTGCTGGAAGCATCTCCCAAGTTTATATATAGAAATAAAGCGGCTGCAAAGCCTGACCCTGCAGTTTAATGCCCATGCAGGCAGGAGGCTCCGAGCAGTGTCGGCGGCAGTAGGAGAGGGCTTTCCTCCATGCCGTGCTGCCTGGGGACAGAAGAGGGAGTGGGTAAGGATGAGTGGAAATCACTTTGTACTTGGCGGAGGGGCCACGTACACTTTAAAAGGTCCAAGCTAATTAGTTTTAATGGGAGACGAGTGTAGGAAGATGTCAGGGAGAGGTGGGGGCAAGGCTGACACTGTCCCGTGTCTGTCTCAGACGTTCTGCCTCCTACCCCGTGCTTTCTATAGTCCTGGGTTTGCTCTCCAGGCCTTCCTAGGAACAGGGACAGAGGTGTTCCAGAACCTTAGAGGCAGTGTATCTTCCCCCTGTTGCTGGCTATTTGTTTCTTGAGGTGCCTCTCTCTCCCTATTTTCTGTCACTTGCTTTTTAAAGAGCACAGATTTCAAGGACAGGAGACAGCAGCAGGCTGCAGGGCTGGAAGCAGAAGGGGTTCGTCACCTCTCCTGGGACGCTGCCTGTGGATGTTGTTTCACTTTGCCATGCATCTGTGACACCAGCACACACTGCTGGCTGCGTTTTGCTTCTGGTGATGCAGATCTAAATCCAGACTCCTCCACTCCCTAAAGCCAAAGGCGTTACCGTTAACTAGATCAGTGTGGCTGAGACGAGAAGCTGGGATTAGCTTCACATTCACCCCGCAGGAAAGGAGACGGTACCGGAGCAGCTGCCACCCCCTGCATGCAGGCAGCCTGCAGGTTGCATGAGTCCTCTCCTCTTGGCAGCAGGGCGATGCTGGGAACGGGACGAGGGAAGAAAATTGTGCGGAGTCTTTCCCAGAGCTTGGGGCAGAGCAGGGAACAACAGCTGGGATGAAATTCAACCAGAATGTTAAAATCTGAAGGGTGATGCGATCCCTCCCAAATCCAAAGGGAAGACTCCAAAAATCAGAACCAAATGTACATAAGTGCGTGTAAGAGATGTGTATACTAGTCCTCATGTAGTGCCTCTGCCATCAGACATCCTACTGGGGAGTCATCAGTTGAAATACCCCAGTTATGGCAGTGACACTGGCCAGGCCAACCTTCCTCCCGCAGCCCTGTGCAGGAGTGTAGCCTTCGGTCCCCCCGCTACCAACAGCCTCTAAGGTAATGAGCAGTCATCAGATGAGATCTGATTTTTAACAAAATTAAGATTAAAAGAAGGAGGGGAAGACTTAGTGAATGGCAGGAAAAGTCGGTGTCAGGGGGTGACAACAGTTCCTTTTATCGTCCTCTGGAAAACAGTGCCATGACCAAGGATTTATTTACAGCAGTTGAAAGAAATAAGGGAGGTGCTGCCAGCTCCTTAAGGCAGAGACTGGTTTTAGTTATTGTTATTTTACCTTTGTTTCCACAACACTTAGGCCAGCAGGGTTCCTGGTGCAAGAGGAAGCCTCCTGCTGCAAAACAAATAGCATCTGATGACAGGGGCTGAAGCAGGGGCTCAGGCAACTACTGAGGACCAGAACTGGAGAAAGCGGGTCAGGATCCAGGAGGTGCCTGATCCGAGGCTGGAGGATGGGAGCAGGCTGCCGTGAGCCGCATGCATACCTCTGTGCTCGGAGGAAGGCACAATACCGACCGAGATCCTTCTTGCAACTTTGCTGCAGCATGGCTTGCTGTTGGTGAAACAGTGCTGAGCACAGCGTGGTCATCAGCCAGCTCCCAGAGGTGGCACGCTGGCCATCGCTGCCTTAAGCAGTTATTTGCTCTATACTGGGATGCTCGGGAGCATCCCTGTTTGTTTTTAGTACAAGAGCATCATCTCCAAATAGGTCTGCCTGGCCTTACTCTGGAAGTACACACAGGCAGCTCCCCGCGGGCGGCCAGAAGGGCTTCGCATCCTTGATATCTATCATACATTCACCAGAAAGCTAACTTAGTGCAAGCTGCCCTTATCTCATCCATTAAATGTGCAAGTGAATTGACCAGCTCCCCAATAGTAAAACATTGCTGTAATTGCTGCCTGGGAGAAGGCAGCAGACCCTTGCTGGATCAGCTCCCTTATCTGCACTTTACCAAGCACACATTTAGAAAATCCGTTATTTTTCAGCGCTAATTCATGGGGTGGATGCTGGCCAGAATTCTGTGATTGTACAAATCCGAACAATCTCAAAAGCAGTCCCCACCTTTCAATTATATGGGCCTTTCCCAGAGACCTGAGGAGTAAGGGTTCCCATTTCAATTAGAAACGGTGTGATTAGGGCCCAGAACAGCTTTCAAAAAGCTCTTCAGCTACACAGCTGAGCTTAGACAATCTGCCCACAAATGTAAAAGGACAAATTGTGAATGCTTTGTAAGTAAAAGAAGACCAAACTTTTTTTTTTTTTTTTTTTCCCTGGGGCAAAAGAATACCTGTGCCGTCTGCATTTTTGTTTCTAAGGCTTTTCCAAAAATAAATAAATAAATAAAATACAATCTGTTCTAAGTGTACAAGCAATCACTGACGGATTTATGCATGTATGCCCAGGCTCTGCCTACTGGGTTCTATCACAGATCATTAGGATAAAGGCCAGTGACCTCTATGTTCAGGGAGCAAAATACAGATGGAGAACCTTGTCCATTTTGTCCAACCCGCTAGATGTGCTGTCGCTATTACCATGCATTAACTCTCGTCACATACATTTACACACAGACCGTGATTGCTTCCTTTCAGGTCAGTGATAAAGCGGCTTTGGAGAAGCAGATATGCAGTGGGAGATGTACCCTTGGGCCAAAGAATCGTTAAATCATCGGCATCAAGAAACCTACTGCAATGCGACTTGACAGCTGTACGGTGCTAGGCCGGGGCTGTGTTTATTCTAGACTTTTTGCCCTGGCTTACGCTGAGCTTTTTTCCTTTCCTCTGAGTAATTTCCTATCATTGCTACCACATGGGTTCATTTCCATGGCAGAGGAAGAGACGAGTCACTGAAGCTGTCAATAGCTGAATCGGTACCATCGTCTCAGCAGGTCCCGGGGTCAGCGGGCTGATGCCTCCTCCAGCGAGGCAGGCAGGCAGGTGGACAACTCTAAATCGTGGCTGTACCTGAGAGCAAAGTCAAGCACAGCAGAAAGTGCTAGCCTGAACAACTGCAGGGGGTCCAGAAACTCCTCCAGCAACCACACTCTGTGCTTTATAATCCTGCTGAAGGCTTTGTGTCCCACTGAATCACCCACTGGCTCCACGCACAGCCCCACAGCCAGCCCAAGGTCAGGCTTGTCTTGCACACAGCCAGCCCGCTGCTGACACAGCTCCCCCTTGCCTCCTCCTAATAAGTAAATGCCTACCTTGAAGAGCTTTAAGCCTTGTTGGACAAAGGGTGGGAGGAATACAGCATTCATTTTTGCAGATGGGAGATTCAAGGCATGGAAATATTAAATAACCTGCCAGAGCACACTGGGAAGCTGAGCTACGTTGCCTGAGGGCTTGCCTCACATTTTGAGAGAGATGATCTCTATTCCCATGAACGAAACAGGCTTACTGTTAGCTAGGGAGGTACAGATGCCTATAATCTGGTCTGCAAAGAAAATGGGTTTAAATGATCAGGAAAGAGCACAAAGATCTGAGCTTGCTTTGGGAACCTAACCCAGGTACTCGCCTAGAGGTGCAGCATCCTGCTTCCGTACAACTCCTGTCTGTGGTCTCCAGGTGAAGAAAAATGGAGGGATTTTGTTTCATCTTCCCTGATGGTGAATGGTAATGACCTGCAAATTGGTGTCATGTATAGTTTTCATTTGTTTGTTTGTTTGTTTTCCAGGCTGTAAGGTAATGAGGCCTGTTCCACGGTTATAGTTTTGCTCCTTGCATTCGGGAAGGTTTTGTGCTTGCTGCTGGGCAGCACTGTGTGTCTGGGAGTTGTAAAGATGTCTGTGGTTTTACTGCTACACTTTTACAAACCTCAGGTTTGTATTTTTATTATGATTGCTGCTGTGAAGACATTTAAAAAATATTGTGTTTCTCTTTGCTGATGTTCCTCTTGATGTTTCAGGGAGTTGGGAGGTACCGGCAAAACATGCCGGGTTAGCCAGGAGGAACTCCTTCACCCCAAACCCTACCTTTACTAAACTGGGGAGGCACAGGCTGTTTTCATTCATTAACATCCTGTTAATAATTATTTATATTAACACATTTCAGCAATTAACATAAATTATCATTATTAAACCACAATACATTTATTATATTCACATAAATTAACATAAATTAACATGCTAGTGTGAAGCAGTATCGGAACAGAGCACCGGATGGGATGTTGTTAGCAGCCCAAGATAGTGCCATTTTCCCCCAGCCTTCCTTTTTGCTCATCCAAACCTCATGTAAGTACTCCGTTCTTGGGGGTCATGGACAAAGTACACAGGCATTTAACTGTCACTCTTTCAACCCTGTTTTCAGACTTGGCAGGGTTGTGTTTTGGACTGGTTAAGCAAATTATATGCAAAGAGGAAATCTCTCCATCCCTTCCCTCTTACCTGAGGTTAATGGTAAAACTGAGATGCAGAGATGTGCTGGCATTTGGCTGCTGTAGAGCTGTATCAATTCTCTCTTGTGACTAGTCAGGGGAGCTCTGAAATCTCATCATCCTGCATTGAAGATACAGAATTGTTTCCATTAGCTTGCTTGCTGAAAAGACCAAAAAGGCACGTAGGAATCTGCAGACATGAAACGTGTGGTCAGTGTTGGCTCACATCTTTCTATTGTGTTTGGTTTCAAAGGACTCCAAAGAACCTGGCAACTATTAAGGAGTTAGTGATATAGCTGTAAATTACATGGCAGCATCCTGAAAAGAGCCAGTTTGCAGTATTTGGTAAGAAGAAAGTTAAACTGCATTTACTGTATAAGCTGTTGCCAACACTCAGCCCTTCTGATCAATAGGATGAGGATGGGAACAGCTTAAGATAGGGTATTTTTAGATGCTGGGAGTAATCCTATATTATTTATTATCAGAGATGGTTTGGTCCAGCCAATGATAATGACAGTGCTGCAGTCGCTGAGTCTCAGCCTTAAATAAAGTATTCATGGATGCCATTAAAACACTGCTGCTCACATCCTCAGCAGATTTTGCAGGGATGAACTCTGAGATAATGCTGGGAGGAAAGGCTGCATGAGCAAGTGGCAGGAACCCCTAGGGGGTCCAGGCTACTGATTTTCCATCTGGCCCTACCACTCATTTGTGACCTTTAGCGAGGCAAATCCCTTCTCTCCGCATACCTCCTGCCTGGCCGGGACTGTCAGTGGCTGTGCAAGCCTGTAGCACCTGGAGTAACAGGACCGAGGTGTTGGTGGAGGCTTCATGGCATCAGGGGGGTGCCAGCAGCAGGTAATCACCAGCTTGAATCACTGCATGAACGCAAAGCTGCTCTGTCAGACACAAGGCTGTGCCCTGGCCATCCTTTTTCTGGCCTTTCTGTGAAAATCCCGCTGGTGGCAGATCTGCCCCTGCTGCAGGTTCCTCCGGGGGCCTCCATGCACGGCCAGGGCACAAACAGAGCTGGGCTCCAGGGAACGTTTCTGAACAAAACTACACGAGATAGAAGGCTTTGTATTTTGTTTTGTGTTTTTCCATACAGGGTATGGTGGTTTGGCATCTGTCAAGCGAACGGATTAGGAACAGATGGGGAAAGATGTGAAACCCCACTGATCTCTGAGGGATTATTTCAGAAATGTGGAGCACAAGCGCATGCTGGATTCCGGCCCCTGCACTCGCGTCCTTCCTGCAGGGACTGCCCAAAATGGGTTTCATGCTGCTGGGGAGTTCCTCTGCTCCCATGCCTCGGACACCTCCGATCTCTTGTCCCTGTCCTGCCCCTTCCAGCCTGCACCATCTCGTGTCTTACCGGGGATGTCCGGGGGAACTGCTCGGGGAGAAGGGCTGCACCCTGCCCTGCACTCCCAGCCTGAAGGCACAGACACCCTGACACCCCTCCTTTGTCCATGCTGCGTGCTGCAAGCAGCCGGCTTGTAGCTCCATTTCACGGCTGGATTATTGTCCATCTTTAAAACATATCAGGTTGCAAACTCCACATAACTTTCCTACTCCAATGCTGTCCCTAGCCCGGGTATCACCACATGCATTTTTTGCTTGCAGCCAGCAGAGGACACTTGCTTTCTTCGTAAGGAGTTTGCCCTCCACTTGGATGCAAGAAGGCAAAAAATGCAGAGCTTGGCCACACGTGGGCACTGGAACAGCAAGAGAAGGGCCCGTCCCAGGCTGCCTTCCAGCAACAGGGCTCTGGTGGTGCCTTTTTCCTTGGCCTTTCATGAGAAGTTTGAGATGTGCCTGCAGCAGGCTGTGAACCAGGCAGGCTGGCTGTGCTGGGCTCCCTGGGCCACGTTAGCGGCCGTCCCCTGGGGCCCATAGCCCCCAGGCGAGGCATTACCGGGCTTCGTGTCGCCGTGCCTGACTCTGTGGGTGGCAGGAGGACCTGTGGGTGGACTTGGCAGCGTGGATCTGAGTGCAAACTGCAAAGCTTTGGCAAATGCTCTGTTACTGAGCTCTCTGTTACGTGGCTGCACAACCAAACGAGCTCCCATCGGGATCAGATGCGTAACTGTAGACATGGAGCGTCTGAGGTTCAGACAGCTCAAAAGACTGTATCAAAGCCAAGCCAGGACTAACCCCTGACCTCTGCAGCCTGCCGGCTGCTCTGTCGGCCTGGAGGAACATTAAAGTTCCCCAGTATTCAGCTGTGCATCCCTAGGGAGTGCTGGACGAGCCGGGGTTGCAGCCCACAGCCCCACGGGTGCTAAGGCAGGTCCCAGCAGTTCTGGGGCAGTGAACTGCTGGGGTGAGAGGTACCGGGGCTGTCAGGTGCCCAGAGCAGCTCAGCCCTCCTGGAGGGAACATCCCTCCCACATGTGGCCTCCAGCCCTGAGCCAGGCTTGAATGCAGGACAGCAAAGACCCTTATGTGGCAAATGGCTAAGCCCACAATCTGCCCCCGTCCCTTCAGAGGCTGATCTGGTGAGCAAGGGCAGGGACATCTGCAGGGCAAGGTCTCACGGCACAGTGCTTTGCACTTACCTCTGTGTCTCTGCCTGTAAATAAGCTGTTCCTGTGTTCCTCAGGCCAGCCCTGTTTGTGTTTGCAGGGCATGCCTCTGGGGAGAAGAAACTCAAAAAGGCTGTTTTTGTTTACACTCATGTTTTCTAATCATGGGTAACTTTTCGTTTAAGCGCTGCTACTGGCTTTCCCCACCTCATGTAGAACACTCACGTGTTTTAATTCTGGTGATTTATGGGAAGAGAACCAAAAAAAGGAGGAAGAACACAAGTGAAATCTCAGTGGAAAGCCCAGGAGGTGTGGGCCACGTGTGATAAACACGGCACTCACCGTGCTATGTAAAACCGACACAGTCCTATCTAACCAGTAACCATGTGCCTTTAAATCATCTTTAGATTACAGCAGAAAAGCGAGGTACAGGAGACGTACAGGCAGACTTTGGGTCCACAACAAGCAGCCAAAAAGCTTTGCCCAGTGAAGCCTGACCCTGCTCTGCCTGTAGAAGTCCCACACTGTGCTTTAAAGATTTAACTGGGGCTAAGCAGCTTCCTGGTCCCTTTCTGGTCACATCAGCTAGATGTACCAAGCCTTCCTAGTCCATTAACAAAAAGAGCTGGCAGGCCTAGATTTGATGACTGTCTAAACAATATGAAGAGGTGGTGATTTGCTGGCGATGTGTAAAAACAGGCAGCAAATCAGCTGGCAACATGCGCTGGATTGAAATTGAATCAAAGCAAAAGGCAGATGACTTTGAATGGGCTCCAAAGGTCACAGAGAAACAAGCACAAAATGACACGGTTCACTGGAAAACAGAGCAAGCAGAAGGAGCACCGCATCTTCTTGGCACCAGGAGCTGCTGGCATCTATTTGCAACAAATGTATTTCTGAGTTTAAAAAAAATAAAATATCTGGAGGGAGGCTGGAGGCATAAAAAGACAATTAACTGGTACAGACAAGGCTGCCATGGCACTGCAGAGAGCGGGCAGAAACCACGGTGCTGGGAGCGGCTGAGCGCACAGCGGGGTTGTGATGCCGTGGGGATGGTGATGGTGGTCGCGGGCTCCGTGCAATGGGCGCTCCGAGGGGCCGGCTGCGGGGCTGGTACTGTGCCCCACCTGTGCTCCACGCTGTCCCAAGCATTCCTTACTCACTGGGAAGGGCCTCCTTCACGCCATATGGGATGCTCGAGTTGATGGCTAATGGGTAATTGAACGTGTAAATGCAGTGAGCACAGAAGGAACGTCTCCAGCATTGGAGGCCAACGGTCCCATGCACAAGGCGAGATGTAACCAGCAGTGAGAAAGAACCAAAAAAGAGCCTTTGCACCGAGGACACAAAACAACAATGCACCAAAGTCAGTGGCAGAAGCACCCTCAGGGCAGTGCAAGGAACAGATGGGTCAGCCTGACCACGGTGGGATGTCTAAGCAGGAGAATGTGAGTGCAGTTTGGTACTTTCCATGTCACGGGGTCCATGCAATACCATCGAAAAACATGAGTCAAAAGTTTTCACCACCTGGCACTTTGGTGCACAGCATTAAGTTCTCTCTGCAGTGTGGGGCTGGCAGCAGGTGCTTTTCCTACACCTGGATGATCTAGCAAGGATAAAACGGGCAGGAAACGTGCAGACATCCCCTTCTCTCTTGGCTGTCAGCAAGGGCAGACTCCCGCCCCCCAGTAGCTCCTACGCGGTGTTTCCTTAGTACGGAGTGCATGCATTCCCATGCATGCCCCCTGCCGTGGGGCTGTGAGGGATACACAGGCTTCATCCGAGGGAGGGATCGCCTCAGTGCTGCCTGCCTGGGCGGAGGAGTGGGTGGTGGGTGATGCCACTTCCAATTCCTAGCAGCAATCTGGATGTGTCTGTGCTGGGAAATTGCAAAACGCTGCGTTGTACTAATTAATGCCAAACAGGAGGGCTTTGAATACACATAATCAAAATAACCTTCAGCAAACCCCAGATTCCTTCCGTCCACGGGTATCTCATAAAAAACATTTACATTTATTACGTGGTAACGGAAACACACCTCAAGAGCACACTGTCCAGCACAACCATAATGCTGAGTTGGGCTTCAATTGTCTAATGTGCACAGAAGGAAACACCGCTCTGTTCATTCATGCTCCAGGAGTGCTATTTTCACCACTGGCAGCTCCTGCTGCACTAACTAAAATACTTCTGATCCAGTCCAACAAGTTTTTTTCCAGGTTTGCTTCTCCACAGCGAAACCACAGATCATGCTATATGGAAAGCTCGGAGCCTCGAGAAGTGTAGAGTTACTGGAGGTTGCAGCGGTTGGATTTGATCCTAAAACAATGAAACCGAATGTGAAAAAGACACAGATGGCTGTCGCCTCTGTGCCATTTGGAGCGGTTTTTGGTTTCCAGCCAGTCAGCCCCATGCCACAGTTATGTAAATAAAGGCAGCAGAGTTCGATGCAGGGGTACACACATCTCCAACAGGCTGTAGCATGAGGGATGAAATAGCTGCGTGTTGCCGAAGAGGGCAAAAAGATCAGCACACCAGCTTGAAGGACAGAGGATTTAAGGACACAGAGTGAAACCTTCTTTTTGCTAAGGCAAAGGAGGCTTTGCTGTGGCTTTTGATGCACCTGGATACCTGCGTGCTATTCTGCAGAAGTCTAGAAGGGCGATGAAGCCTGGAAGCTTTCCTCCATGGGCCTCGGCCCTGGGGAGCTGCTTGCTTGTCCTCTCTGTGCAGCACCAGCTCCTTGGGATGGGGCACACGTCAGCGCTTCAGCCCTGCTGCCCTACCACCAGCAATGAGAGGCAGAAAAGGGAAGTCTGACGAGAACAGGAATGAGAAGAAGCCACGGGAAAGTGGTTCAAATTGCCTTGACAGAGGGCACACTGCTGAGGTCAGACCCTGAATTCCGCAAGGTGTAAGGGGCTGTACATGAAACTGCATCCTCTTACTCCAGGGCTACACATAGCCCTGGTGAATTTCAAGAAGAAAAACACAGAACTGCAGACCCCTGTTAAAAATGCTGCTCTTCAGTGAGACACCAGCAACAGAACAGATTTTGATATCCGATAATTAAACTCCTAATCAACCCCTTTTTAAAGATGCCTGATGGTTCCCTTCTCAATCTCCTGTAAGGATCGGGAAGGCTTAGAAATTTAATACAATTCTGTGGCTGAGTTAAACATCAGGCAGGTTTCAGACTGTGTTTTACTAGAACCAGATGAATTTCTAAGCTTGAAATCCAGCACACAGAATGCTGATTAAGTTTGATCTGGTGACCATCTGTCCTTGTGTTTGTAGTATGAGTAGCTAAATGAAATTCTGGAAAAAAAGGGTTATCTTAAATACACACAGGATAAAGCAAATTGAAAAAGCCCCATTCACTGTTGCTATGTGAATCTTCTCAGCAAGAGGGGAAAATTAGGTCTGTCTCTGAAGTTACATATGCTCAAACTCACTTTTTTGACTCTTGGAAGCTGAAACATCAAGCTGTAAGTTTGGTTTAATTGCATCTTGTGCATTTTCCCTTCGCTGCACACTAAAGGCAAGCAGACAATACATTGATTTCTGGTAATTAGAAATGTTTTAGAGCAAGTCAGTATCTTGGAAGGTGTAAACTGGTGCTGCTCAGTGCAATTTCTCACCCTTTCTGCCTCTGCTTGGGCCATTAATCACCACAAATTACCCCTTATCTCTCTTTCTCTTCACCTTTATATCCATCTATGTATCTATCCATCTTTTTATTTAGATAGAGCAAGAGAAGACGATTAAACTGTGAGTAATATCTCAATAATCAACCAAAGGTCATTAAAAGCAGAGGTGATGGCTGACAGATTTTTTTTTCCAGTCATAATGGAAACTTGCTGGAGAAAAGAACAGCATGAGGAGTGGTGGCACGACATAATGCCTCCTCTGAAGAGAGACACTGAGAGGCTGGGCCCATCAGCAGACTGAAAGGGGAAGAGAAAGTATCAGGAAAGGCAGGAAAACAGCACTGGGGGATCCCACATACAGAAACAGAGACAGTGCTTGTGAGGCTGGCTAACGGAAATGGTTTCTAACATGCAAAGGCACCAACTTCTGGTCCCCGAGCCCCAGCTCATGCCACGCGGTTCTCCTCCTTTCGTGTGAAGAACCGCAGGGAGTGCAAAGCAAAACCAAATTCAGTCCGTGCCCTGTGCCAGTTTTCCCCGGCTGCCCGCGGGACTTTGCTCTTTGAAACGGAGGGTATCTGTTCTTTAAAAGGATTTGTTCACATGTCAGCAAGTCAGCCTGTGTACCAAAGGGAAGATGCCGAAGATGGCTGCAGGGCTCGGGCTGGGGCGCGGGACAGCTGCACAGGAGGAGGCGGCTCAGCAATAACCACAACAGAACCGACCGGCTGGGATCTGGGGAGCACCTTGGGTGTGGGAAGCTCTCTGCTACTACGGGAGCTGCCTGCTCCAGGCTTTCCCACCGCTTACCCTGAGCCTGACTGCTTGATCTCCTGGCAAGAGGGAAAAGTCTGCAACAGTGATGCTTTTCTGGGGGAAGAGAGAGCCACGAGAAGTTCTCGCAGGGGCTAGAAAGGAATTTGGCAAGAAGAGCCAAGTGGGCGCCTTTGAAACTCCAAGTGTGTTGGCTTGTCTGCTCTGGTGACTCCCTGTGTCCCCAGGCATGTGGATTCCACAGGTGTTAATACTGTTAGGTGGGCCCTGCTCATTTCCAGTGGCCAGGAGGGAGGTCGTAGAGACAGTACCTGTGCAAGTGCGTCTGGCTTCGATAAAACCCTGCTATTAGTGTTCAAAGTCTCTGGCTGACACAAGAAAATCCAGTCGTTGGGCTGCTTTCTACCTCAAACAACCTAGGAAATGAGCACATTGGGCATCATTGGACTAAATTTATGCTTTTTACATGGCCATTTTCTTAGCATTTTTTTTCCTCTCTGAAGTTTAAGAGATGCTTGTTTTTCTTGCTAATTCTTTCCTCCCGGGTGCTGATAGGGATCTCTGTAACATGAAGCCAGCTGGAAGAAATTCAAGCTGCTTTCTAAATGCTGTTATGAGAGAGTGCAGGGGACGTGTCTTTGAAGCTGCTGGACTCCAGAGATGTCCCTGATTCAGGAGAAATGCAAGAGGCAATTAAGCTCCTTTTCTGGACCAGGCTTGGAGCCCCTCCATGCGAAAACACAACCTTGCTGCTGTCACCCCACACTGACCTCCAGGGAGAAGAGAATTTGGGCAGCTGTTATTTAGTCTATCTGGGAAGAAAGGGGCGTTTGGCAGAGCCACCTCCTGGTGCAAGGGAGGCTGCTTTGGCTTTGTTCAAGCTAAATAGTCCAGGTCAAGTGGAGGTGTGAAGATACTGTGATTTGTGCTTCATGTCTCAGACATGAAGCTGGCAAATTGTGTGAGGTGATTCAAGGCAACAACCTTGTGGCAGGACACGGGAATTGTGAAGATTTCATGGGGGAGATACTGTTTTTTCATTTTATTTCCTTTGCTTCTATTTGTCATTTCTTGCTGCGTTGACCCTGCTGTACGTGCATGGATCCCTGTGGGAATGGCCTCTGTGACACTGTGCTGTGACAAACAGGGGCTGTCCCTGGGTTAACAGGAGTCCGTGGGTGGGACAGAAAGGGGGTGATGGTCACCATGGCCCTACCTGGCTTCTGCTCCTGTCCTGTCCCTCTCTGGTGGGTCCTCCTCAGGCATCACCACACAAAAGTTGATTGAAAAGGGACCATGGAAAGGGACAATAGCAAGTCCTGCTTCCTGGTCACACAGACAGATCTCTTTACACTCATTGAGCCTCCCCAGATGGGCCCAAAACACCTTTGTTCAAGGTGAAGTGAAAATCCTGGCCTCATGCCTGGAAGCTTCAGGTGTTCAGGCCCAGGGGCTCACACTGCCTAAACACAGCCCCGGCTGCTGGAAGAACTGTCTGGTTACTCCATCCCTCTGCCAGGGAAGGCTTGTTCCTGGTTCTCTCCTTCCCAGTCCTTTCTGCAGGCAGGGTTGAGATCCCCACATAACGGGGCTCTGTCAGTCCTGAGGGAGCGGGACAGTTCCACGAGGCACACACGTTGGTTATCGGCACCTTGAAGCAATACAGGAGGCAGACAAAGAGACAAGTCCACCGGGGAAGAGATATTCAGCCTGATGTTTGTACTACTGGTTCAGTCCTAGTTCAACTCCAAGGCATAGGGGAAAAAAAGGGAAAAACGCAAGCAAAGGGCTTTCCTCTGAGAAAAGCCCAGTGGTTTATTGAGCTCTGGCCCTGTTTGAAAATCTGGCTTCAGTCATAGCTACAAGTTTCTTCTTCAGAGAAGAAGCTTAGTGGGACTCCGGCATGGTGGGAGGCTGACAAACCATCGTGAAAACCATTTGTAACGTGTGGGGCCTCGGAAGCAAAGCGAAGAGAGAGCCAACAGCCCTGAGGAAGTGCAAGGGAAGAAGCTGCACATGGGCTCCCAGTCCGCAGAGATGAATCCAGGTCTGCGCCTTTGCCGCCCTCCCCCCTTCCCTTTGTAGATATTTCCTGCGCAGACAGCTTCTATAGGCATTTCCTGGAGAGGCTGCACAGCCAACGTTGCGTTTTTGACATTTTCTTTTTAAACCACACTTCGCAAAGTTAAGGGGTGTGTGTAGGGGGAGCACAGAAGCATAATGCCGAGGCAACTTTATCTGCACAGAGAATGTGTCACCAGCCAACTCTAACAGACTGCATCAAATGGTACAATCTCCTAAAACACACAATGGCAAAAGCATCAGGTTGTCTGTCTGGAGTCAGCCTCTCTTGAGCTTTCCGGGGCTCTGCTCCCTCAGCTCGGCCATGCCCTGCTTTTTGCAGGGTGCAAAGCAAGACCCAGAGCAAGGAAAAGCAGGCACCTCTGGCAGCCTCCTGGCCCTGGGTGCTGCTACTCTCATCTCCCCCTGCTCACACATCCCTCCTCCTGCACCCACCTGCTTGCTCTTGCCTTTTCCACGATGCTAGGAGCACTTTGGAGCAGGTCTGTTTTACACGGCTGCGTGCAGCAGTTCTGTGAAGTGGCCCTGTTTCCTGGCTGAGGGCTCTGAACACTCCCGTATCTCACCTGTATTGATATTGGAGTCCTCTAGCTTGGGAAGAGACAGCACATGGCCACTTTCCCTCCTGTCAGGATGCAGGGAGGCTGGGCCACGGCCTCAAAACTGGATGCATTCGCTTTGCTGTGGGAGGTGTGCCGGTGGCAGAGCCCCAGGAAAGGCTCCCTCTGTTGTATGATTTTGGGGTAGATTTACAGCTCTGAGGAAAGACGTGCACATCTCTGGTCCTGCCCCACAGGGTGGGGAGGAGCTGGGACACTGTCACCAGGGACACCTAATTGCTATAAATCATGGCAGCTGGAAGTAGAAAAATCAGGCAGACAGCTGTGGCTCTGCCTTGTTTCTCTTGGCTGCACAGATGAACAGAACTAGGATGACTTCTGACAAGTCTAATGCCCAGCCAAGGCAGGCACGGTAGTCTGTAAAAGAAAAGGAGCCCTCTGGACCATCCTGTCTCCCATATACATACTGGTTTACAAGTATTGAGCACAGGGAAAGAGCTTCAGAGGATTTCAAGTCCATATAAGACTGCGTCAGAATGGATGCCAGGCTGGCCCTGAGGATGTGGTTGAGACCTGCCAGCTAATTATTTCATTAATTATTTTAAAGAATTGACTCAGCCAGGGCCGACCCCATGCACCGGTAGCACCTGTAATTAACACGATGCACAGAATTGGGTGAATATCTCCAGATAACATCCAGGGATGGCACTTGCGTTGCTCTCCCTGCTTGAAGTTCTCGAGACATGTAAGAACACGATACAGCAGCCCAGGTTGAGCTGCTCAAGAGGAAATAAAAAAGAGGGAGCATCCTGGCAAGAGCACTAGTGGATGAACACATCCTACGAACACCCTGGGACCACTGGGGGCAGGAAACACTTTGTCCTGAGCCATGCTCAGCATCCATCCCCCCAGATCAGCGTGCTGAGCGATGCTCAGCCCCACACAGTGCAGTCCAGCATCTCTAACACTTCCTCCCCAGCCCGGAGCAAGCAAGCACCCAGTGGGTCTCACTCCTCTGGCTGGCAAACCTGAACACCAGGAGCGCGAAGCAGCCTCCTGAGTCACCACCCTTGAAACCCAAAGTAGAGAACATGTTTCAAAATAAAGGCAGCTTGAGCGGTGTCAGCTCTGCTTGTGTTTGTTTCTATGGAAAATTGTTACTCTAATGTGAGTCATGGGAGTAATTAAGGGATAAATAGCAGCACTGCAGTTCGTCAACACCCTGGTGCCTGTTGCAAAAGCGAAGGGAAGTGTACACATTCTTAGGGAGACACGAAACCAGTCAGGACGCAGGCAAAATAACCATTCCTATCCTTTGGGCTTTGGCAGTCTGCTCTGGCCTTAGTCAAGCTGGTGTCAGTCTGGAATAGCCTTGCTGATGTGATTTACCAGGGAACCAGTGAGGTCAGGGTTGTGACTGTTCGGTTTATGTCCGGGTGTACCAGACAGAGAGACCAGTGCAGGAGCCCAGCATCATAAATGGTGTAAGCCCAGATGGATGTTGTGAAACTGGACAGTAAAGGAAAGCATAATGCAGCTTTGCTGATATTTTTTTCTTCTTCACGATATGCTGAACAAAAAGAGCTTACAAACTGTCCCTGCAAAAGCACTGAGCTGAATGGGAACTGTGACAGTCCTGTTTTAGCCCTGGCATGATCACTGGAGCTGCGCTAGGGCAGGGAGAGAGAGCATGAGCAAGGAACTGAGCTGTCTTTGAGCTGGACATCTGCAGCCTGAGAGAGACGAATGTGATGCTGAAGGCAAGAGAGAGAGGAAGAAGAAGGGCCCACTCATTAGGGACCACTGATACTTTTGAACCACTCTGCCATGGACTAACATGAAGTTTCTCTGAAGACAAAGAAAACAATGCGGCAAGGCAGGAAATAGTGCTTGGAGATGAGCAGGGAGCTAGAAAGTGATGCCAGTGCCATGCTACTGCAAAACAGGTCAGCGTAGATGCAGTCTGGAAGTGAGATGGCTCTCAGATGGGCATTGGCACTCGCCAGATGTAAGAGGGAGCCCTCGTTGCAGCCATATGGCTGAAATGGCAACTTTCCAGGCTGGCTGGAGGCTGCAGCAAGTGGGTTGATGTGTTCCAAGTCAGGATCTCCCCCGCTAATTAATCAACAGTTTGGAAAACGTTTACTACAGTACCCTGGGTGCTTCTGCACACATCTCCCTGGCACAACAAGCACCATTTGGACACGGCCAATTTACCTGGCTTCAGGGCTGGCTCACCTGGTGCTCAGCAACCCGCGCTGTCCTGCAAGAAATGCCTGCAGCCTCCGTCCTTCTGCCCAGCAGATCTGGCACCACGGCCCATCGGCGGTGCCAGCATGGGGGGCAGCGGCAGCTGCTCTGGAGGGGGATCTGAAGAGTAGCGACGTGCTGCAAGTGCTCTGTACTCGCACCTGTCCATGTGGAAAGACTGCTTCTCACCTGCGATCCATACTGTGACCCCTTCCTTCATTCTCCATTCTCTTTAGTTTTTGCAGAGGATTTCAAGCGACTCACTTTTCCACTTTCTAATAAGCAATTTAAATGCTAAAGGGCAGCTCCTCTGCTGAAGGCAACTGAAGCCAAGAGAGCTGTGACAGTTTATGCCAGCTGAAGCGTTGCCTTTAAGTAAATGTTTTAAACTTTCCACCAAGGAGACTAAAATAAGCCATAGCATGAAACATTAAGAGCAAAGAATGAACTCTGGAGACCAGAGGGATTTGGGAAATGAAATGAGATCCATCTTACTGGCACATTTTTCCCTCCTGTCTATTTTTGGAATTTAAAAAATTCCCCCAGATTCGTCTTTGACAGACCAGCTTTTTGTTCACAGACCAGCAGTGAGCAGCCTTCCCTTTCACACAGAGCAGGTGAGCTTTGGCAAGGCAACATACAAACTACAGACCTGGAAACTATTAATATCTTTTACTGCTGGAATATGGCAGGTCTTGGCACAGGTGCTATTTGTTTTCTTTAACAGGCTTTTCAGCTATGCAACTTGCAACCAAATACTAGATGAACAAGAAGATTTCAAGTTAGTGAGCAGGCCGTGATCAACCCAGCTCTTCTCCAGAATGCTGTGACACCTACCGTGATCTTACTCAGGGCATTAAATCATAGGTTTGACCATGTGGCTGTGCTGGTTGTGTTTATAGGATGGAGTGCAAAGCAGCCTGGTCCTGCTCATCAGACTCTGGACAGACTCAGGAAACCTGGGCTCCAGCTCCTGGCCGTGGTATTAACTCTCCGTGGGACCTCAGCAAGTCACTTCAAGCTCAGTTCTGCAGTTGGCTTGCAACCCACATTTTCCACTGACTTTAAATGGGGCAAGGGATCTTTGTTGCCTATGAAAACCGAGCCTCCAAACACTTCAGTATCCCCATGTTTAAAACAAGGAGGAGAATATTTTGAGATCAATGGATAAGAACACCTGCATGCGCTAATACCTGTGTACCCTGCCAAGATACTGGGAGACTAAGCAAATATTTTGAAGGGCTGCAAGATCTTATGAGGCGGGTACGGGGCTGTTTAGTTTGTCCAGGATATATTTTTCCCTCCTTTTATTTTATTTTTTTTTCCACAAATGGGGAGATTTCAGGCAGAGAAAAGAAGAAACGTATCCTTTACAGGTTTGGTTTCAGCCATGCTGATCTGCTTTGTGAAAACTAAACTAAGAACACCTGCACAGCCCCTTCTGAGACACAGCAGAGGGACTCTGAACTGAGGAGGAGCACATCTGATGCTGCCCTAAGATTTGGCCTGAATATCTCCAAATGGAACATAGCTGAAAAAGCAAATCATTTTGGGAACGCTCTGTCTGGGTATCATAGACCACAACTCCAAACAGGATGTAATGAAGCTGATAAGAGCTCAGACGAGATTTGCTCTGCAGTGGGAGATTTGACCCATACAGTGCGAAAGCCAGGTCCAGTTTGGGGTGGCGGTTTCAGGGAAGATAATGGACTCAGTGGAGCGTGCGCAAAGAGAATGAAATGAACGATAAAAAGGTTTTGAAAACATGACCTGTAAGGAAAGGTGGAAGGAAGTGAGTTTGTTTAGTCTAGAAGAGAGAAGAATGAGTGGAACATGATAATGGTTTTCCAATATTTGCAAAGGGGACAGTGACTGCTCTCCAGAATTCCAGCAGGGCATGAAGAAATCAGTTTAATTTATAGCAAGGAAGCTTAAGACAAGACTGTAGGAAAAGCCACATGAATAGAAAATGCTCAGATGCACTACCTAAGGAAATGTACATCATCAAAGTTTTTAGGGACCAGACTGTAGCAATTCATATGCAGAGCCAGGTACTTCATAAATCAAACAATGGTGTTTGCAGATGCAGAGATACCAGATCATGCCAAGTATGGGCGGACTGTGGTTTACACAAAACAGTTCTGAAAGTCACCCAGGTGTGACAATGCTGAATGCAAGGCGAATCATTCCAATTAAATAAATGTAACTGGTGTGGAGGTAGCAAACAGCATTACTGTCTCCAAAATTGCTTTCAGACCTCATCTCTATAGCATAATGCTTTCCTTAAGAATCACTAATGAGAAAGGAAATTACAAAGAAAGGTGACTGTGGCACTGACCTCAACAGTAGAGTGCTTCGGCACCTGGAAGGCTTTGAAATCTGGCAGATCACAGAATAAATAACATACTACATTGTCTGACTCGGGTAATGCACCTTTCTCTTTATCTCTGTCTATTCTCCCTCTCACCTTCTGCATCTGAAGAGTAAAAATAGCAACTTTATATATATTTTCACCCTCCTAATTACTGGCTTAGGTCACCATTCTCATAGCCCTGTCTCTGCAGCACGGGGAATTGATCTGCCTGTGCTGCAAGATGGGGAAGGTTCAAGTGATCTCTGATTTCCTAAGGGCCATACAGACCCTTCCCAGAGAGCTGAGCCTTGAATTTTGTGAATGCTGCTGGTGCCGTTGTTTTGAAGTGAGGAGAGGATTTGCAGAAGCACTGCCCTGCTCTGATCCTTCCAAGGGGAAATTCCCTGTTCCCCATGGGAAGAGGCAGCAGCAGCTTGGCAGAGAGAAGTCCATGGTCTTCTGATTGGTTGCTGATAAGATTTGGGTGAAAATCCACCCCCAATTCTATTATTTGTCCCTCACTAGTCCTCCAAAATCCCCTCCTCTGGGGCTGTTTTTTTTTTAATACTACATGGATAAACTCTGCTAGAGGACAGTGGCACAGGCCAAAGAATGAGTCAGAACCACCCACTGGTTTTAAGGAACTAAGTCGTCTGCAAGGACTGGGTGCTATCATGATGAAAGCGGGTTGTGTGGCACTGCAGCGTAACAAAACATCTCTCCAAAGCTCTAGACAAGAATAAGGCTAGTTACCCCAGTCCTGCAGACACAGCCTTGCTCTCTTCCCAAAGCAAAGGCAAGGTCTGTGCAGAGCCGGCTTCTCTGTGGGAAGAGAGATGTGTTCAACATCAAGACGAATGAGGGAATTTGCAGGATGGAGTTCTCAGTCGCATGACAGTAACACAGCCCTGCTGGGCAGGGGGAACTTGCTACAAGCACTGACCTACCGAATCCACTGGAGATTGCCTGGCCTGTCTTGTCTGCTTGCCAGAAAGGCTCTCAGGTCTGTGCCTCACTGCAGGGATGCCTTGTGTTAGTTCCTCTTCCATTTTTCACTTCTTCTTTTTTTTTTTTTTTTTTTTTTTCCTAGGAAACCTCTTGTTAGGCAGGACTGAACGTCCTTGAAAGCACCAGTTATAACAAGCAACCAGGGGCAGATCTCAGACGAGCACTGCACGAGTCAGAGGTCACAGCTGGAACTGCTTTTAGGGGAAATTCAAAATTACTGTCAAAAGCAGTTCTCTCTCATTTTAATTGTAATTGGTTAATCTCATTTTATTTGCCTTGTGGCTATGGCTGTGAAGCTTAGGAAACTCTCGGGGCCCCTGCTCCGCTCTCAGTTACCCTGGGAGCAATTCTGAAGACTTCAGCAAAGTTGCACTGGATTTATTCCTTGTGCCACTGAGACCACAGGCTAGCGCTTGGAGAAAGCTTCGGCAAGAGAGGGAATGGATGTGGCAGACGGCCGTTCCTTTTTCAGAAACGAAGACAGACAAATGGTATTCACTGATTTAACCCTCCTCGTGGCCCCTCTGCTAAGAGCTGCCAGTGCAGAGAGCTAGGGGACAGGCGGGGAGGGATGCGCAGGGCTCCAGGTGGTACGGCTGTCCTGGGAAGGGGTGAGAGGGTGTCAGGACAGCATCAGCCGAGGATACACCCCATTAGATCTGGGGAACAGAAAGTCACCGGGAGCAGTCTGTTCCTGTAAATGCACCACGCACAGCGCTGCTGGCAAATTTTCCCTACCAGGATCGAACCTATCTCTGCGGTATGCTAACAGCAGGGCAGTGCTTGTCCAGTGGAAATGCGGAGCACACAGTAAATAAGGGTTTGCACTGCAAGACACTGCTGCAAGACCAGGCAGTGTACTAACACCCTGCACCTCACCTGGTAAGAGGCTGGCGAGGATCGAACACGTCGCTGGCTTGTCCGTGGCCACCACCTCCCCGGCCTCTCCTCGCACACGTGCGCAGTCACAAGGAATTTGCTGCTTTGACTTGCAGGCAAATCAAAAAGCTGTCGAACAGCAATCACATCTAATACCACTCATCATCACCATCAATTGTTCTCCAAATGAAACAGCCCCCGTCGCCAAGGAAAATGCTTTGGAAGATGTTTTTCCAGTGGACACGCATCCAAAGTAAATACAGGAAAATCTCCTTCTCCAAGCACTTCTCCTGATTACTTTTCATTCGACTCATTAGTAAACCCGAGATACACACACAATAGCACAAGGCTGATGAAAACCCACTTCAACATATTGCCCCCTTTTTCCTTTTTCCCAGAGATTAATCCTCTTTGTTGCTCTCAGCCTACAAGAAAAACATCCCGTCAGCCCGTCCAGAGCCAAGAGGATGTGCACATCTTCCCATACACTGCCTGTGAACACCCTTCGCTAGATGACCTGCCAGTTCTGATGGGACCCTGGTGCTGCAGCTTTGGGATTTTGTTTTCAGGCCACACCATGCTCCACCCTTCTGAATAAATCCCATCTCATCCAGAAGCCCAGGTTCTCTGCCTTGGTGTAGAATGAGTGGAGGGAAATTCTTCCTTCTCTAGGGGCTGGGAAGGAGCCCCCATCTCCTTGAGGACTGAGAGTAATCCCACATCCCTGACAATGACAGTTTGGGCCCGTGAAGAGCTGAGATCTGCAACCAGAGCAGAAGCAGAAGGAGGGGAGAGCTTGGAACAACAGCCATGGCTTTCCCTCACCGACCAGCCCTCACCAACTAGCCTCAAGGCCGGAGCTTAGTTCTGCCAGGATTCGAGTCCAAACCACACACAGCCTGCTAGCTTCAGTGCGTCCCACCCCAATGGCCCAGGTTCACTCCATCCTCAACCCAAGACCCGGCTCCAGGCTCTGCAGACAAGAGCTTCTCTCTTATTCTCTTTGACCGGATCCCTGCCTGCAGCAGATGTCCTGGAAATCCTGCCTCACGGTTCAAGACCATAAAGAACTTATGAAACGTTCACTCAACGCCAGTGGCCCAGAGATGGCAAAGGCAAATTACAGGTCTCTAGTTCCTGGCCTCTGTGTGCCGGCATTGCCTTTGTGCTAAATGCTGTGGGCAAGAAATATTCTGGTTTGCAGGAAAGTAGGCTTCCACCCAGCTGCTTTTCCCAGAGGATTTTCTAACAAATCAGTACCTGTCTCTGCACTTGTCCCTGTTTCAGTGTAACGAGACAGATCACAAGACCTGGATGCACTGAGCATGGCACTTGCACTGCGCAGGCAGGTGGGACAGAGGATTTCAGCAGGCTCCCTTCCAGACCTGCTGTACCAGACACCAGGCTGGTTACCTATTTCTATGCCAAGTACTAGGCAGCCCAGATCCTCTTCTGCACTTAATTGGAAGACATTTCTTTCAGTCTTCCCTGACCTGGGCATGCAGCAGAGCCCTGCTGCATTTATAGTTAGCCTGGGAGCGTTCAGATGTTAAACATGCCAGAAGCTGGGATTGTACCACTGCTTGGACAATCAGTATTTCCAGCACCTCCGGTCTTAATTCCTAATGCAATTCACTTTCCCCTGCCTTGGATTGCTTCCTTTGCAAGAACACTTGGCTCGTTTCTAGCCGTCTCTCTGTCTTGCAGTGAAAACAGGCTCGGGGCCCTTCCTCAGCTCTCTGCTGCGCTCATCCCTGGGATGTTCCTGTGAGTGGCACGCAGCTGGGGGCCTGGCAGGGCTGTCTGCTGCAGTGTCATGGCCCCGGCAGCACCGGGAGGCACCAAACCAGAGCCCTGCGCCCAAGGGGCCGTGCTGTCCTCAGCTTCTCCGTATGTGCTGGAAGTGCCTGGGGCAGACGGGGTTCCATGCCCTGCAAAGGCAGTTGCAATCACTGTCTGAAAAAGAAAAGCCCTTTCTTTTTGGCATCTGGATGCCTGTCCTGATGAGCAGGACCTCAGTGCCAAGGAGCCTGGCAGAGCAATGTTTCAATCAACAAGCCTGCCACTGCAGTCAGTCAAGCCTGTGCTGCCATGCACCCTCACCAGGAGAGGCTTTGGAGATCTCTGCCCTTACTCCTTTTCTCTCCTCTGATTTATAGTGTAAACTCTCCCCCTCAAACGAAGGTTCCCTATATGGTGGCCTCTGAGCCACTGGTGATGTCCACCCCTGGTTTTTCTCAACTGCCCTGGCAAGGTGGCGGTGCTTCCCAGAGCTGGTGACTACAGCCCTTCAGGGCAGACCCCGTACCTGGCATGGCTCTGCCTGCCCCTCCTGCTCCACTGGCAGCAGCCTGCACAGGAGGGCAGTGCTCCCAGCCAGGCGAGGCTGTGGCAGCCCCTGGGAGCTGTGCCTCAGCAGGAGGCTTTGCTGTCTGTCGTACGAGATGACAGGGACCTGGGGGAGAACTGAGAGGCTTTTGCAGAAAGCCCACCCGTCAGCAAACCTCCCAGCCCCGAGACTTTCTTCTGTGCAAATGCCTGACATTTACTAGCCTAGCCTGAAGTTTGGGAAAGAGTATTTTTTCCTCTCTTCTTGCTCCATAGCTCACTGCTGACATTTTAAGAGCAGCAATTCTGATCTCACATGATAAGCTAAATCCAAACCTCCCGAGGCTGCAGCCCAGAGAGCAAACAGCTCTGTCTTTCACCACTTGGAAAGCGGGGCTCTGAAAGCAGCCTTCTGGGTGCACAAGAGCTCTGCTGAACCAGCTATAACATAACCAGGAGCCTTCCCACAACTAGTTAGCAGCCACCAGCCAGACTGAACACATTGTTCAAACTGCTGTCTCACGAGCAGGGCTTGCAGTGACGGATTATGTTTCTGTAAGAAAAGGAGGGAGGAGGTAGTAGACGTGACAGTGACTGTGGTTGGTAGGAACTGGTCATAGCTGCAGAGCAAGAGATGAAGGGAAAGGGAGGAGGGGGCTGGAGCTGCATTGTGTTGCTTTGTTAGTGCTGACACCACGACAAACCAGAGCTTGGAAGACATTCGACTTTGTGTTTTCTCCCCGTTCCCTCTCTCAACCCACCACATTTCTCATGGAACAAGAATCCTATCTGTTGCCCAGCTCTACCGCTGGAGCACTAACCATTTGGCTGTGGCGGTGAGTTAAGTCTCGGTCCCTGAGAAAGCTCTTCCAAGGCACAGAGAAGATTTTGTTTGTTGGGGTCTAACCCATGTGGCAGCTCATAGCTGCCCTGGTTCTGAAATTGTGCTTTTTCTTTTATTTTTTTCAAGCAGCCCATATGAAGCAAGGATAGCAGGGCTGCTCAGAGAAACTATTCTTAATGGTCGTCTGAAAATAAACCCAGTATTTTTCTTGGCTTGAAGAGGAAAATGGTTACCTTGATTGAAACTTGGTTCTAACATACATTTCAGACAGTAATGAAGACTGCAGATATGAGACTTGTACAGGCTCTCTTACACAAACCTTCACAGATCTCTTTTTATTTTTTTTTTTCCTACTTCTTTCCCTTCTCTAGCCAAAACGCTGCCTGGTATAGCTAGGAACCTTCAATAGCTAGTTGGGAAAAGGAGCTTTGTCTGAGGTGCAAATGTTGAGAGCCACCTTTTATTCTTTGCCTTACTGACAAAGGTTAATGAAACAGCTGGCATTTCATCAAGGCCAGCACTGAAAATTAGGGACAGAGCTGCCATTAAAAATAACCAGATGCATGCGCTTCTATCCCTGACACACCGGTCTTGAAATATCTCCCTCTTGGGCTGCACAGCTTCCAAGGAATAGCAGGAAATTGCAATTGTTACACTGTCCAGAGAATGGATTTAATTTGTACTGTTTTATCCTCCCTGTTGGAAACTATCCTCTTTTTTCTTCCACGCCAGCTAAAAAGAAAAGGAAAAGGGAAAACAATCCAACAAAACCAGCACATTTCTCTACAAAGCTTTCCATGCAGTTGAAGCATGCTCTACCATAAAGCATGCACACTTCCTCTACTAGAGGTATGAATTGACTGCATTCTGCAGGGTTTCTTGCAACATATCCATAGAGATCGTTTTAAGTGCAATATTGCAGCAGTTTAATTAAAGTCAGTTTGAAAGCCACTGGTTAGTTAGTTCAATCAGCACACAAAATTGATGCTAGGGGTGTGGATATATATTTGCTAAAGGAAGGGCTGCTGCCTTGTGATGAGAAAGAGCTGGTAAAAGGGGTTAAATGAGTGCTGTCTGGCCATGTGAAGGCAAAGCCAGAAGATTACAGTTAAAACAGTCTGCAAGGGGGGAGTTAAATTGACCTTTGGACAGAAAGGAAGAAAGAAGCTGCAGTACAAGTAACACTTTGAATTGCCCAGCAGCAATTGTCCAAGCAGGGGCTCAGGAGCCCTGGCTGGTTTAGATTAGATCTGCAGGCACCAGTTTCTTACTAAGGCCATCACGTTGCGTAAGTGAAGTTTAAGAGCTGGGCAAGTTAAGAGCATGCACACAATGGTGATGTTGCTCCAGCTGAAGGGCAGTGACTTGTTGAGCAAACATAATTTAATTGCATTTCATCACATGCCTGTACAAGGAGGTTTGCATTCATCTAAGTCACCTGTTTTCCTTAAGTAGGTACAGCTCTGGCTACGCAGGTGGAACCAGCCTTAGGACGGACAGGTTGCTGGCCTGGGCAGACAACAAAGAGCTGAAGGTTTATCAGGGCTGAGCAAAACTAGACACATTTTTTAAAGGGGAACTTTGTACTCTTGTGACATCACAGTGGGAATATATTTGGCCCTGTTAAGACTGGAAAGATGATTGCAGTGATTGAGTTACAGAGGAGTAATGAATTACTACTGCTCATCAGCTGAGCTGCGGTAACCGACTCTGCCTGTTGAATGCACAAAGTACAATGTGTTAGCTCAAGGCTAATTTCAAGCAGAGTGAGGCATAGTGTGGTTACCCAGAGAAGAAGCTGGCCTGAACCCATAGGCTAAAACCCCCTTGCTTTTGGAAAAGTACCTCGTAACGTTAATTGGCTCCAGAAGGGTTGGTTTAACAGCTTATCTGGCTCCAGAAGAGCAGTGATCCCCAAGCTCACATGAGGACCAAAGGTGGTTGCTCACTTAGAGATGTGCAGTCTTGTTCCAGCCGAGCTCTGAACCCATATCGACAGCACAGTCCCTAGTTTGGCACCAGAAGCAATTTAGTACCGACTCAGGAGGGAGGAATTGTAAAAACGCAGTGAATCATTAACAGCCCGAACCTGGGAGGTCTAAAGGAGGTCAGCAAGAAGGACGGCGGCTCTGCAGCGAGGCCATGAGGAAGCGCTGGAGCTGCTCTGGCGCTCCCACCCTGAGGTGATCTGGCTGGAAGCAGATGAAAGCAGGCTGGGGAGGCATGGTGAATCACTCCTGTTGGGAGCCGTTCCCTCTTTCAGCAGTGACTGTAGCCAAGAGCTGAAGTGACTCATGATTGTTTCGACTGAGGGTGGGAGACAGACAGAGGATGGCACAGCCCTAATCAATGCCTGTCGTGGGGCCAGGCCACGTCGGGTCTGACAGCAGCCCCAGGAGAGGAGAGCTGCAGGCCCAGCCCTGCTGGGGCTGCCACTGCAAATGTTGTTGGCTCATTACCGAAACAGACTTTCTGGCTATCTCTTCTGCCTCCTAAAGCTTCATTTTCCCCTCTCTAGAGAAAAATAGGAGCTCAAGGAGCTCTTGAGCTCAAGGAGTTCAAGAAAACTTGTCTCTCCAGCTGTCTTCAGCCCCATCCTGTCCATGTGGGATGCTGAAAGAGGGAGGACGTGAAAGGGAGAGAGGATCAGAGAGCAGGGGTGGGAAAGTGAAGCAAAGGAGAGAGCAGGGCTTGGAGGTGAGAGCGCGATCTGGCAGGGGGCAGGCTGTGATGTTGGGGCCTGTGGTACTGAAAACTAGCTCTGAAATTGGGCAGTGAGGCAGAAAGGAGGGGCTGCAAGCACAGATGGGGGCTCTGCTGCTGTTCGTGCAATCTCACTGGAGGGGCTCCTAGCTTGACATGGCCTGCAAAAATGCCCAGAAATCCTGGGCACCTTTATAATGGTCTGGACAAAATCTCCAGCAAGAATGGAAAGCCCAGAAAAACCTGGTTCCATAGAAGCCCTACACAAAGAGCAGTTAATCCTGGACCTTGCTACCTGCCACAGTGCATTACACCCCCCCACAGCTGACCCCCAGCATGGAGCACAGCTCCTTCGCCTAGCATCGTGAACGCAGCCGACAGATCTGCAATAGTGTTCAAGAGGGCTCTTACCAAACGGGGAGCTCTGGGAGGTGGGGTGGAGAGCAGGCAACCATCAAGCCCTTTTATAGCTGGTCCCAGAGGATTTTGTTTTCCTGCTATTTTTAAGTTGAACAGGATTGAATTTCACTGCAGGAAATAGTTCTTCTCCTTCCTCCCACCCACCTTTCTCTTTTCTGCAGCACACTGGAAGAGCAGTCTGCTGGCTGCTGTGGGTTTCCAAGAACCAGACAGTCAAACCACAAACAGGGCACTTGCAATCTGCAATCAGAGAAATAAAGGCGAGAGGCTTGAGAAGAGATGTCCCTATTTGCAAATGCTCAAAGCGTTAGGGTGTATGCGCTGGTAAGATTCATCCTTCCCCATTCCTTTTGACCTCTGAGATCGTAACTGGGGTCTCAGAAGAGGTTTCATTGAAGCCCCTAAAGACGGGATGTTCATATCCCTCGAAGTTGCCCTGCCTTTTCTAGCAGAGCAACATCACAGAAAGACCTCAGGGTGGAAGCACAGCAACCTGCACTCAATGAATCTCTTCTGCATTATATCACTTGCAGAACTGGACATTTGCAACAGCACTCAAATACGGGCCTCACTTTGTATTCCTGTTAGAAACAGGGTCTGGCTAATTAACAACAGCCTGTTAGGTGCTGTCTACAGTACACCAACTTTTAATCCACAGAATTCACAGCCCAGTAACTACTCCTTCAGTCCTTCCCCATTCTGCTGATACCGATCAGTTTTGCTCACCAGACACAAACCCACCTTTCCTGCAGCGAGCCTGAGGCAAGGCACAACTCATTTCTCCCATTTTCCTTGCAGTGACAGTGGAGACAATGCCTCCTTTGTAGGTGCTTCTGCATGCCTGGTGGAAAATCTATTGGAGACTAGCACAGTTATATCAATAATCTCCTGTTTATTATTCCTCCTGGCACAGGGCTTGCCATTACCTTCCTAGCACAGGCAATGTTTTCCATTCATCTTTTCTCAGTCAGGTGTTTGCTCATTTGCAGCAGGGGGCTTCAAAAGAGACAAAGCTGCAATTGATGGGAAAAAGAAGACCAGGCTGCTGCCAAGACAGGTTCCCCCGGGGACGTTCATAATCATAGAAATGGTTATTACAAAGTTTTTCAACCGTGGTTCTACACACCTGCTAAAAAAGCCTTGACTTTGCTTTCATTGGACCTGTCTTTCTGATGACCGTAGTTGGGCACCTGTTAGCCAAACGCTTTTTGGGTTCACATCCTTCCAATGCAGCCAGTGTTGTGCAAGTAACTCCTTCCCTCTCTGCTGAAGCCAAGGGCCCAGCTCCTCTGGGGTGTGCAGGAGGGCTGTGCCTGCAGTGGGACAACCCCCTCAAAGTGCAGGGTCTGATACCGTTTTTCTGGCCTACAGTGAGATGCTGGTGTGGTTTTAGGCAGATTCAAGCACGGGCTTAAAGTGCAATAGCTCTTTCTTATCGGCTCTGTGCTCAAAGAATTCCTAGGGTAGGGGAGTCCAAAAACAGTGAGTTACTACTTGGGAATAACTTCACACAGACCAAAGCAGAATCAGGTGCTGCCATATGGGCACACCTGAGCACAGACACCGAGCAGCAGCAGGTAGGGCTACTGAGTGCATAAACCCAAGCAAGTGCCTATTAATGAACATGTAACACGACTGCAGAGCAGAATCCAACAGAGTCATCTGCAGAGACCTGTTTCAAGAAAGTTTAAGCAGATATCTGCTCTCTTTGTTTTTATTAGGATAGCCCAGAATAAGTACAAGCATTTCCTAGGATCTCTGCTCAGCATCACAGAGGTTTAAGGATTAAGTTAGGTAAATTTATTGTTACCAACCTCAGATAGCTTTCTGCACATCTGCAATGTATGGTTGTAGTCTGGAAAGACTGAATACCTGATCATACACGTGATTCAAAGTAGGAATTCACTTTGCCTGTTTCAGTATCCTTTGTAGATTTGTACAAAGAAGGGCTCCTTTGTGCAGAAGGACTCTACGCTTCCGTCAGCGTAATGACCAACTTCCAAGGGGCTGTACTGTCTTATCTCCAGTCCCACGACTTTCTGGCTCTGCTAGTTAACTTGTGAGGGTGGACCCGGAGTTAACATTTAAACAAAATCCAAACGGGCATGTCAAATTAACCAAGTTCTTGGCTTTGGCTCGGGTGTACAGCTTCAGAAACACTCACTCTCTTTATGCTACACATTGGTCTGGGAGATAGAGCCTCTTCTCCAGAGCTGGGTAGATTTCAGGTGCATAAAACTTGAATCTTCCATTTCTCATTCAGACAAATCTCACTGTGTGAGCTGCAGCAGTACAGCTGCAGATATGGCAAGCCTTCTCCAAAATACTTTGGGCTAGAAGATTTCTTGGCAGGGTCTGCTTGTAGAGTCACGGTATCTCCCCCTTTTTTAATTGCATGAGGGCAAGTAGGATAAGTAGGATGCTTTGCTGGAAAGTGGTGGAAACATGGAGTCCTGAAAACTGAGCAAGATGCACAGGACAAGCTAAGAAGATCAGATCTGAGTTTGCAAAACAAATCCAGCTGGTGGAGGGAAGACGTGAATTAGAGCAGACACAGAGCAAGAGTCCAGCTGGGAAGCAGACCACAGCTATCCTGGAGGAAAAGAGAGCTTTTCCAGCTCACCCTTCCCTGCACTTTCACGGCAAAGCCTCACAGATTTTGAACTAGAACTGCCCTCTTCCTCCTCCTCCGCCCCCACATGGACGGGCTGTCTGGGACATTAGCTCAGCTCTGCTCAGGTCCCACTAGGTTCTCTCTCTTCCTGCAGCTCCCAGGCTCTGGTAACAGATATCTCCAAAGCATGAGATGAACCCATCACATTGTGGTTATTTCAGTTCCTTCCCTTTTGTCTGCTTTCTCGAGCCAGTATGGGCTCCTGGACACAGATCACCCAGCTTGGCTAGGGTCCTCACCAGGGAAAGACTCAAGTCATTGCTGTTCAGACACTGCAAGTCCTGAACTCTCATTAGTAGTGTGAAATTGCTGCCTCAGGCACAGGAATTCACTCTGGTAATCCCATGCACAATCACAAGCTGGCTGCTCAGCAGGATTCGCATCTCATGATCACAGGGACAAGCTCCTTCTCCACTCCCTTGGCCCTCCAAAAAAAGCTGGAAAGGAGCTGCAGCAAGCTCGTTGTGTTCCAGCAGGGTCACTCTTTGCTCTGCCTGCCAGGGAAATGGGCACAGAACCTGGGCTGCTGGTACAGCCCAGCAAGTGGCAGGGGCACCCACATCCAGGAAAGACACCGGAAAAAGGCCCTAGGAAAAACTGAGAAGAACACTGCAGGGCAGAGAAGAAAAAGGAGGGGAAATGCTGCTGGCTAAATCTCTTCATTCAGAAGTTATTACTTTGTAAATACAGCTCATGCTCCTACTATATTTTTGCCCCTTGGCATCACACAGGAGCTATAAATATAGGCACTGATCGTGCCGAAGTCTGGGGAAGGTGCTACAGCCTGCCTCAAAATGTGGGCTGGCACCCGTCATGTGCAAAACAAGAATGTGCTGTTCTTCTACACAGGTCTTAACATTTCAAGCCAGACAGAGGGAACAAATGCCCACAAACCACTTTATCATCATCAGAGCCTAGCGAGGCCTCATCTACATGCCTGCAGCCCTAGAATCTTTCCATGAACATTTCCAACGTGCGTACTGCAAAAGAACATTTTTGTCCTTGGAACAGCACCACGGCAGGAGGCTCTCACCCAAGGGGGGATGTCTAGGCTTGGCTCACAGCACTCCCCAACCCTGAGCACAGTTTGTTTTTCTTCTGGGTGCTTAAGAAGGTAGGCAGCAAGGAGCTAGATCCTCCTGTTCAACCTTCAGAGCTTCTTCACAGCTCAGTGCTACTCGAATCAAATGCCAGCTCTGCTGTGCGACTGAGAACCCCGAGAGGTTTACACAGGCACTTCGGAGCAATTTGGGAGTTTACCACCAGGCAGCCCCTGGGTAACAACATACCTGTAAATACCATGGGCAGGAAAATGGGCTTTTGTGTGTGTGCGTGCTGTAGGTTCATAGTGATAATGCTGTCTGGATTTGCAACTGTCTAGACAATGGGAAAATTAGCATCATGAAACTGGATAGTTTTGTGAAATGCCCAGCCAAATATCTGGGAAATATTTTTGTAATGGTTCTCCTCAGAGGGAGATATGAGCCTGAGCCGTCCATTAGAGATGCAGTTCTTTTGTCTTGCTTTCTGGTCTGCGACAGAGGGCTTTCACTGAGCCTGCTGAGCCTCATCTGCCATGCTTTCCAGCCAGATGCCGGGTGCTACTGCAGAGGAAAATAAGCCCACAGCACAAGCATGGCAAATGAGCTTTCTGTAGGATGGAATTGCTGCTTTTCTCGCATGGAAAAGAAATTTCATCCTTAAAACTGGAGGTTAGGACCTCATGAGCAATGTTTTACATCTAGAGACAAACAATTAAAAGCCTGTGTCTCCCCAGCTTGTTTTGCAGCATACAGCAAAGTCCAAATGATTTCTAGGTTGCAACATTTAGCTACTGCTCCCTGTGGGGTAGAAGCTCACAGAGAGCAAGCAAGACTCATTCTGAACTTCCAGCCTGGAGCCCTGGGAGCCGTTTTCTTAAATGATTCATCTTCTCAGAAAGGCACGGGGATCTCTCCTCTCAGCTAGGACAAGAAGATGCAGCAACCAGGACTGCACTTACGTCTAAGGCTCAGAAGTGATTTGTCTCTGTGGTGTCTGAAAGGCCTTCCTCAGAGCTGTAAAGACAAGTTCTGCCACTATGGTTCTTGCTCCTGTAACAACCCCAGAAGCACTGGTTCAGCTGAGCAGGGTTGGTGCCAGTGGGAAGAGGGAGGGAGGCAGGACCTGTCCTTCCTCAGATGGCAGGTAAACGAGGTTCTTGCAGTATCGCTATCCTGTGAGGTAATCGGAACAAGCTCAGAGCACAGTGGTGGTTCTTGGGAGTCCTTACACAAAGTAACAAGACTGCTGCAGACGAGCCCTTCTCAGAAAGGCACCCACTGGTGAGAAGGTCAGATCCACACCTGGAGGTAGGTTTCCCCAAAACAGGAATTTGCTTCAGTTTTGGTTGGACTTCACATTGTCCTGACATTTAAATAAAAAACATATGAATGGAACAGGACAATACATCAACACCTTCCGTTGCTTCTCTGAAAACCTTCAGAAAGGGTAGGGGAGACCAGACAACAAGCACCTCATCATTACAGAGCAAGGATGTTATCTTCCCTTGAAAGGAATGGGCTGTCAATTCATCTAAGGACAGCAGAGTTTAGGTAGTGGCTCAATATTATTGATGACTGTCGGCTAGGGAACCTTTGGCTTGGTTTAGATTGTGGGAAGCCTTGAAAAACTGCTCTGAGCTTTCAGTGGATGTGTTATACAAATAAACAGAATAATATTTGCAAGCCCTGTGTAGATTCCAGGAAAATGTGGTGCTCAAACTGGGGCTTCTCCCCACAAACAGCAGCGGAGGCTTTCTTTCAGTGTCAACAATGACAACCAAAGGTCTGGATACAAAACCCAGAAGGACTTTTAATGCAGAAGCTGAAGTTTCCATGGGTCACTTAGAGAGAACTCACATTTTCTTCTGCGAGGGATTGTGTGATGTTTCTGGATGCTGTTCAGCAGCAGTTGAAAGAGTTCTGGAAGGACAGCGTGTGATAACATGGGGTTTTGAAAGCAACAGACCTGGCTAATCTGAGGAGGGAGATGTATGGTAAGGGATAAATTGTTGTGGGAGGCATGGCCAGAGTCACGCTGGTGCTAACAAGAAAGTGCCAGGAGAATCAGTGCTTGTTTGGATACGGGTGGCTTGGCTGGCTAGGGCGCTAAGCTGGTGCAGTGCCCCAGAGCACTCACAAGAGGAAACTTAAAACAGAAGCCAGAGCAAAGGATTGAGCGAGTGACCTTTTCTGTACTGAGAAGACTCCTGTGGCATGGGGACACTGCTGATCCACAGCCAAAAAACAAAGCCTTCAAAACACAGTGTGCAGGAAACGACTGGCACACAGCATGTTCTCAGCCAGACCTCTGTGTACCCGATGGGTGTGTGGAGAGAACCATACGAGCCACCAGGGACAGAAACAGGTCTTCCTCTCCAGCAGGGCACAGCTAAAGCACTCACAAAACCTGAGAAAAACAGGTCCTGGGGTGTACCGAAAATGAGAAGCCTTGCACTGATCCCACCATGTCATCTGTCAGCAAGGAATTTTATTACAGCTGTGCTGGCCTAGCTGAATTTGTTCTCTCAGAGACAGCGGAGGCTTAAATGGAGAATCTGGGGTCCTTAGAATAACCGTTAGGGGAAAAGCTCTTAGCTCCTTGACTGGCCCTGACTTCTGATGAGGTGCCCCCAGTGCAGTGACACACGATGCAGAGCAGCACCCACGTGGCAGTCCCGGTGGCACCCTAAGAGACAGCTCAGGTGAAGAAGGGAGGTCAGAAGCAAAAGCAGGTAAATGCAAGCTAATGTTGAACTGACCTGCAATATTTGGAATAAGTTCAATGGTCCCAAGGGGTTGCACTTTGCCTAAACCAACCCAAGTGAAACATTTTGTTTGCATTTTCTAGACTGAAATATTGAGAAGTTGCTACAACAAAAAAGTCTCAGAGAAAGAGGGGCACGGCTTCGCCCCATACGCTCAGGATTCAAACCAAGGAGGCCTATTGTGCTCTGGAGATGAATGCAGAAGCAGTTCAGAGAAACTTAAAAAAAATAAAAGCCTCTGCCCCCCATTTTTTGTCTGAGGAAGATGGTATTTACATACTTTTCAGATATCTTTGAAAGAATTTCCTACTCATGACAAAACAGCAGCACCAGAAAGCTAACATTCTTGTGCTGCGGACTCTGTTGTTGTTTGACTGTTCTGAGCTATTTCCTTGCTCCCATCCATCACAACACTGGCTCGCTCATTCCCCCCCCCCACCCTCCAGTTTTTGTAGAACTAATCTTTTAAGTTTTGTGGAGTTGATCTTGGCTCATGGCACACACCCCACATCTGTTTTTCTAGGCCTTACCATTTGACTCGGAATGATCGCGTTTTAACTTCATCCCTGCACTACTACCATCAGGTTTCAAACCAAAGCACTCCCACCACCACGGCATACCCAATGCCTGCGAAGGCACGTCCCCTCACCTCCTGGTACTGAAGAGTGGATGGTTACTCCAAGAATGTCAGCTGCTTATTTATTATTCTTTAAGATGATATGGTGAGAGCTGACAGCATAAGGTAAGTACAATTATTCTTTATGAACGAATTTTCAAAGCTCTCCTTTTGGTTCTTACCCCCAAGATCCTTTGAAAGCACATTGTTAAGCACACACACTGATCAGTGGGACTCGACATACTCTTACTGGGCATGTTGTTTATGCTACTTTTTGAAATCAAGACCTGATAAACTGTCCATCTCTGTTGGGCAAGTTGCCAAAGACTTCAAGGAGAGCCTGACTTTGGACTGAAGGTCTCACCACTGCATGTCCCAAAGTGACCATGGCTTGCCAGAACCAGCAGGTAGAAGGTACTTGTTCTCTCAAGGTTCTCCCAGAATTGAAGCTTTCAAAACTATTAGCCCTCTTTGAAAACATAAGGCCTTAGCTTCTTAATGCCCTTCTTGAATTTCAGTTAGGGCAATTGGACTGGAAAAGTACTGGTTTCAGTAGGACAACTCCTACAACAGAGATAGGATAAGCTTAAGCAAGAGCATGTCTCTTGAGCACGTAGTCAGAGAAGCTCTGCTGAAGCTCTGCAGATTCCTGACCTTCAGTTAAATTTGGCTAGATATATCTGGAGTGGATATGCTTTCTACCACTCTGCATCTGGTAAGACAGTTAATAAATACTTCTTTCGGCATCAACTTTCCTGTGGTATTTTGCTCATTCTAATTCTGCTACTAGGCAGAACTCAGAAATGCAGGAACGTGAAAGTTAGAGGGAAGGTTTTGTCCCACGCGCAAAAGAGTCTGGGCTCCAGTGCATGTTTCCTTGGGTGTGGGAGTCAAAACCCAACAGAAGAGATGAAGGCCACAGGTTAAAGGCAAATCCCTGCCGGAGTAACCTCCCTTTCCTGGCCTAACCCTCAGCACTGCAGAGTCCTGACCGCCTCTGCTGGGTTAACCCAAGTGCTGGATGGCTACAGAAATGAAATAGTAGCATTAAAACAAACAAACAAAAAAAAAGTGAAAAGAAATTTTGAATGCTGCTATTTGGTAACTTAATTACCCTGAAGAATAAACAATGAGGGAAACAGTTTTCATAGGGGCAAACTAATAGGACTTAGGGAAAAAAGGTGAAGTCTTTAAACTTTTATACAGGGTAAGCTTTCTGGTTGCAATTAGGAAATGTTAGCTCAGTCTGGCATGGAGAGCTCTTCCTTGCCAATGTCTGAGTCTTGTTTTGTCTCTGATAATTCCACACTCTGCTTTTAAGAGACAGTTCGTGTTTGATGGTAGTAAGTTCAACATATAAGGCTACATGCTGTCCTGGCACAGTGTGACCCTTAAAAAAAAACATAGGGAGGGAGAATTTTCTTTCTTTCTTTCTTTTCTTTTTTTTTTTTTTTACTGAGAGTTTTATTGAAGATAATATGTAAGCACTAAGAATGATTATTAGCTATGGACAAATTAATTTTCTTACTCAAGCACAAAGGAACAACTTTTCTAAAATATCTTAGCTGTGTTCTGACATGCAGAAAAATGAGGGATCTTCCAAACAGCCATTCTTTGCTATGAATGGTACCAGAATATGCCTTGTATCAGCACACAGAGCCAATACTGTTCGGTGTCTCCACTTTCTCCATGCAGGTTTCCCAGTTCTGTTCCCCATTCTCAGCCCTTGCCAATTATAAGCCCAAGAGTCATTCGTGACCATCAGAAGAACAGCAGCAACTGACTGTACCAGCGGTACCACGTTTCCTGCAACAGCGACTCCACATAACTCTGTTATACCAACAATAAATGTCACATAACAAGGAATTAATCCACTGCACCCTCAGTCAAACCCTGCTGACATTAATCCTCACAGCTCCTCACTGTATAAGGAAGCCTGGGGTGAAGAACAATCTATTTCTTAGTTATTCCTGCAAGGGATTGTGTCAAAACAGGGAGAACTTTCAGGCAGAATAGCTGTACTTGAACAACTCCCTCTAGATACATACTTGGGTGCAGGAAGGAGGAATTTGAAGAGGTGGCTGTTGGATGGACACATGGATGCATTTTAGTGCAGTATAACACAACAGGACTCCTTGGAAGTGAGCATTCCTCACTTCACTTGGCCCAGAATTCCTTGTGTCTCCTTGCAGCAGGTGGCCCTTGAAGTCCAGAGAGCTCCAAGCCACCCTGCTGCTTATAAGATGGAGCTGAGCAGCTCATACTGCTCATTGGCCTCAAGCCTCCTATATTCATTCCTTCCTCCCAGCCCCAACACAAAACCCTTGACATAGCAGGCACACCTTGGAACAACTAAGAAACCCCAAAGATCCAGACTTGGGAAAAAGCAGGTGGAGAGCAGGAGCAACACATTTACAGTGGTCACCTGGGTGCAGCACTACACAAAATGCCAGGAGGAAGGGTTGAACATTATGTTTTTAAAACTACAGATGGGCTGCATGAACCACAAAGGAAACACAAGAAGAGCTCGTATCTGGAAGTAATAACAAACATTTGCACAACATGCATCGTGCATTCAGTGCTAGCAGGAGGTGCTGCACGAACAGTCCCACAGGCTGAGGACCTCCTTTGTCAGTGGCAGTGCAAAACTAGAAGCTTCCTCCCAAAAGTAGCCTGAAAGCACTCACTTGGGAAAGAAGGTGGGTCAGTCTCCCAAGCACAGAAACCATTTCATCTCTCAGAGTCTACACAGCTTCCATGTAACCTCTGTATTGTGTGGCAACCACTTTCAGGATTCCATAGGAAGATACCCGGAACAAATTCATATGGCCCCAAAAAAAGACAATAAATTTTTACTACTTAAACCTGTGCTGAAATTTGGGCACACAAGTGCCCTCAGTGGTGGTATAACAACCTGTCATGCAGGAACACCACAGGCTGGGTCTAAAAGCTATTTAACCACAGAGATATAAATACGCTGGTGCAGCAATACCAGTCTTACTCTCCACACTATCATGGAGATTGCCAGCACAGCTTCTCTCCACCAGTCTATGCTGTCTCTCTCATGTGTTGAGGTTGTAATAAATCCCAACTATTCTCTCCTGCAGACATCAGTCAATAGTAGATGGCTTGAGTCAACAGAACTTCGAGTCATTTCAAATAAGTCAGACTCCTTTATCTACCATCTCATCCCATTTTTCTTCAGAGGATGATGTAAGAATAGATCCATCAGGCCTGTAACATACAGGATCACCCAGAGCTACCTCCTCACAAGTTGTTGCCACATGTAACATCAGGGAACAAACTTTGTTCTTTAGCATAAGTAACAAGGGCCTGTGTATTTTGGAGCAAAGGGAATGTGGCTGAAATTCTTCCCTTGCTGACATTCTACAGTGCTGAGCTGTTGAGGCAGGCACCAGGAGCAACAAATGTAAAGTCAAAGGCATTGTAATGTAAGGAAAGGTTGGAGAAACCCAAACTGAGTTGTCATAATAACATAAGCCAGAATTCATTACCCTTGTAACCAAAAAGAAACTACTGATATTCCAATTTCCACCCATAAATAGCTGTAGCTGGGGCTCTGAGTTTAAAAAGAGTTGAATGACTTACCATATGCTGCACTGGGTGGTTTCAGTCGGAAGTCCACAAAGGATCAGTTAGACAGCAATTTTTCCTGTTGAGACAAAAACTAAGAGGTAAAAAGTGCCTTGCCAAGCCCAGAAGATAAGCACAAAGACACATTGTTTTAAATCACAGGGGAGCAGAGTATGCTGGAACACATAAGGCACAAAACAAATACAGACTCCTTGAGTGTTTAGACTACCGCTTGTCTGCGTTTTTGCAAGTTGGGTTGAATGAAAAACAATTTACAAGGAGTTCAGGGTTATTGCAGGCATGCCAGAGAGTCTCAGCAGCACAGTGAGTTGTTTAACCTGGGAAGCAAGCTTATGTACAGGTAAAGGTCCCAGGTGTTTAAAAGGCAACGAGGAGATGCAGCTCAAAGAGTGTGGTAGGGAGGAGCTGGCTCACAACTTCACAGCAGCTAGCCCTTGTCCTGCTTTTCCCCCCATCACATGCAATGATGTCCAGACCTCTTGGCAAATGGGTCCCACTGCAGTTTCATGCCTTTACCCTGGACAGCTTCATTCCTGGAGATGCAGCAGTGAAGGGCATGGCCATCAGGAGACATCCTAGGTTTTCCCTGGCTGGTTTCTCTGTCAGGGATCTGCTTTGTTCCTGTGCCCTGAGCATCCCATTTACCACCAGAAACAGGTCTGGTGTCCAGGCCTCCTAGTCCAGGAAACTATGAGTTTACTGATGGAGGAGGTGTGCAAGAGGCATGGAGAACCAGCAGAGGCCCTGCAGACACTTCACACCGGTTACTCAGTATAAGTTCTGGTGCCCTCCACAGGAGAGGCAGGTTGTCTTAGTCAAAGACAACTCTGAAGACAGCAACTGATGGTTGCTGTAGCAATGTCTGAGACTTGCCAACTTCTGCCTTCACATCTCTTCCCCTTTGCCTGCAGACACTGCAGGGTCTCTAGGGCATGGCATATATTTTACCTTCTACACTTGCAGGCAGCATTGCAACACTTACCAGGATTTATGGAGTATCTGTCAGCAAAGCAGTAAGGGCAGACTTTCCCTTACTCCCAATTTACCTCAGCAATAGACCAGTCCAGGACATACCCAGAGTGTATTTGCCAAGCTGGTTTAAACAAACATGAGGAAGCTCCATGAAGCAGGTCCCCTGGCTTCCCTCAGACAGCTCTGCCTCACCAGCTCCTGAAGGTCCCAGCCCAGAGGTTAAAAGGCAGGACGGGAGCAAACAGCGTTGGTTTTGTGTGACGCAGAGGGCCGAGAAATTTTGAAAGACAAATTATTCAAAATAAAAAGTGGTGCAAAAACAGATTAGAAAACTACTGTGCCGTGACTATTAATGAAGCGATAGAAAATATCAATCACTCCCTAGCCTCTGAAGCTCGCTGCGAGAGAAGAATTAGGAGATTTTATGTTCCAAGTACCAGGAAACCGCAGGGCCCTGGTGCCTAGTTCTCAAAAGAACACTGTTTGAATCACAGGGAGGAAAGCAGAGTGCTGCAAAGAGAGCCAAAGGCAGGGTTTAAAAATAGCAGCTTTCAGTCTCATATCTTTTTTCTTCTTCTTAAGAGCCTGGATATAGGATCAAGTCAGAGGGTGGATGAAGACAGCAGATTAGCCCTTGTGGAGAGTTTTCCTAAACACAGTACTGCTGCTGGGGGGTGGGGGTGGGGTCTCAATATCTGGGGAAAATGTGGCACCGTTCTACCACCTCCCATCCAAAACAACACATGAACACATTGTACTTCTGGAACGATTCTGACCCTGGCTGCATTTTGGGGCTATGAATGCAGACAGCAGAGGAGAGGGGGACACAAGAGGGACTGAAGTGGAAAGCTGGCAGTAATGATGGGTATGATGGATGCTTCCCCGAGTCCAACCTAGGAAGAAGCCATGCACAAGGAATGCTGCACCCTGCTTACGCTTCCCAGGCATGCCCTGGACTGAAATGCTGAGGTATTTCTGTACCCCGTTAGTGGTGGCTGCAAAGTGGGCTTTCTTGTAATTTTAGAGCCCAGCAGTACAAAGCGACTTCGGAGAGAATGATGCTGTTAAGGTATATTATGGTACAGCAGCAGGAAACAATTTCTGGTGCAGCTAGAAGCATAACACTTCTCCCAGAACTGTTTCACTTGATGGAACAGCCACCCTCCCTCCATTCCCCTCCCCAAAACAAACAAACCCCAAACCGAAACCCACCAACGCTATCTCCTAACACACTTGGAACAAGCATCTGCGTAACCCAGCAGTTTGTAAACCCATGGCAAGATCTTGCATGTTTAGAAACTGGGAGGCAGAAAGGAAAAATTCCTTCCAGGAAGTGGAACTCAACTTCTCCACATATCTAAATTACAATCAAGGGCTGATCAGGCTCCTGGTACCAAACTGCTAGCTTCCTATTATCATCTGCGGCATATATAAGACGGTATGGAAGAACTACACATCTCAAATCTCCTTTCTCTGCATTTAGAACCTAATCTAGGATATTTGAAATAGCCTTGCAAAGAATGAAGTTCTGGCAGAACCATGTTAAGAACAAAGTTGAATTTACAGCGAAGACCTGGGTGCCCAACAGAGAAAAGCAATTCAGTCGTGTTTTGACACAGCAGAGTTCATGTCATGGCCTGGTCCAGGAAAACCAGTGGCAAAATCCTTTCCTGCAGGAGGCCAAGTGGTTTGAACCATGCTTGTGCCAGCAGACACTGGACCTGGCTGTCTTACCAGCTACCAGTTTCATGCTTTCCTTCTTTGTTCATCAGATAACTGAGGCAGCAATATCTCATTCACCTCCCATTTTAAAGAAAAAAAAAATCCCCTTGAGAAGCCTTCAGATGCTGTTCTCTTCCCACGTACAGCTCCAGCTGTTTCCACCTTTGCATTACTAGTTCTGTGCAAATCCAGATCAACTCTGCAAATAGCTTCCTGGCATTTTTAACAGCCTTTCACTCTGTGATTTTAGGTGGAATTTCAAAGCTTTCCAATAAAATACTTGTGACTGGCCAGGAAGATCATGCACTTCATCCTTTCTCTGTCCCTGGATTGGCTGAGAAATTCCAACCTAAATTTGCCAGGTGATACGAACTGTGTTTTCCACATATCCTTGTATTCAGATTAGCTCTAACAGCAATTCACCAGCAGTAAAATTGGCTATAAAACTCCATCATCAGGTGTTTTGTGAGCCAAATCTCTGAAACCTTACACAGGATGACCTCCTGTTGCCCAGACCTAGAGAACAAGACAAAACTACTGCAAAGAGCTCGTTTTCCATTATCGCTGCACTGAACGGGCTGGATCATCATTAAGGCCCCAGTGGCAGGAACTGCAAGGCAGCCCCTGTCCTCAGGAGTTTAAGATCTGAGCCAGACAAAGCAGAGAATAGTCCTGAATTACCTTCTCTTGTGCTGGAATATTTTAGATGATTATTCATCTGCAGGTTTTGGCACGCAGCAGCCAGCTCTGACCAATTTGCTTTGTATCCAGACTGCTTAAAAGGTACCAGGGTGAATTCCTCCCTTTGATTTTCGTTTGGGCAGAATCCCAGGTCTCTTACTGAACTCCCATTTTTGATTGCACGTCATAACTGTGCCAGACAAATATCCATCCAAAGCAACAGCAGCACGCCCAGCAGATCCCCCGGGAGATTACATTAATGTCAGCGGCGTTCAGGCACCTTCTGTCCTTGTTCCTCCACTCAGGACCGTGTGGCCAGTGCAAACTGAACGATCAACAACACTTTACATGTGCACAGAAGCAAGCCTGAGCTACCACAGATATGACACGATGTGAACATGACAAAAAAAAAAAAAAAAAAGGAACAAAAAAACCCTCCACACCTGGGCTCCTGACATGGTCTGGAGCACTGGAAGCCTCCCCTGGGAGCCCAGAACAGTTGCTCGTGTCTATTCTCTGCCTTGGTTTTAGCGGGGAATTTCCTCTCTGCACTTCAGGTGGAACAATATTTTATGGAAAGCTATTGCAGCCTGACAACTGAAGAGGCAATTTGAGGGAAGGCATCCAGTAGCTGGAACTAAAGCTCCATTACGTTATATTAACTGTTGAGCTCAGTGTAGGAAGCCAGACAATTGCATACTGAATTCATAACGTTATTTATTCCATTTGGTGCAGTACGGAGGACGCTTAATTGTCACAGCGTTTTAGGTCACAGCTGGCATCAACAGCTCAGCTCTGAGAGTGTTTTATGGAAAACATAGAGGTGGATTGAGTAGCTGGAAGTGAAAAGAGTGTGAATGTGTGAAATACAGCAGGTTTGGTAATAATAAAGTTATACGGCCTTGATTCTTCATTTTGCTTCTAATGCTCCAGCAACACTTTGTCTTAGGAAAGAATAACCAAGTCCCCAAAGATATGTTTGGGTTGGAGCTTGTATAGGACCTGCAGGCACTTTTTTTTTTTTTTTTTTTTGTCAAAACATTTATTATTTTTAAAGCAAAAAGTATCTGCTCAACCAAAGCAAGAAAGTGTCACGGAGAAATCTGAAGCACTCCTTTTCTGGGGGGGGAGGGGAGGAAAAAAAGTAAACAAAATAATAAAAGCTCTGAAGATGAAGAATTTTATCTGGAATGATCAACTATTAAGTAAATGTTTGCAGGAAGTTTCAGCCGTAGAACTCTACCTTTTGAAACAGAGGGATTGAAATACTACAGAACTACAACAGGGCATCCAAGATATCTCCCCTGTTATTCTTCTTTCATTTTTCTACTTGCCATAGAAGAAAAATGGCCATACGAAGCAGCCATCATGAAAGAATCAGCCTTTTTCCCCATCGCTCAGCAGGAACAGCCTATCCCTACTTAGCCTATCACTACATTTCTCAACCCTAATCACCTCCAACTGCTGTGGGTTCGAAAATTCGCTCTACTGGAGAAAAAAACAACTGATCTGCCATTTCCTGGAACTCTGATTTCCATGCCTTTCACGGAACAATTTCATTGACTTCACAGCAGCCTATCTGGATTTACACCTGTGTAAAAACAAGGCAAGAAAACTGACCCTTGGTGTGGAATATCAAGTTCATAAATGTGTTTTGTCTCCCCATGAATCTCCCCATCTACAAAGGTGAACAGCTGTTGCTATAAATCAGACAGTCTGAACTGGCCATTAGAACTTCATCCAGATGATCCGTTTAAAATATACAAAGGCAAGGTTTTGGAAATAAAATCTACCCTGATGTCCTCAGGGACATCTTCTATTGGAGAAAATCTCACAATTCAAAGCTAAAATTAGCTCACTTGAATGCTTTTTCAGGAGAGCTATGATACTCAAGAGTAACATTGCCTTGAGAAGGCCTGTTAGATGACTTAAGGGATCCTAAACATCTGGCAGCTTGGTACATACTGCTTTGGAGACATCTAGCATCTTTTTCAACTTCTCTGTGGGTGTAACTCTGGACTGTTAGCTCGAATGGCTGTATCTGATCCAGTTCCCACCAACCATTCTCTCTATGTGAGAAGGAAACACTTGCTAAAGTCTGGAAACAGCTGGCAGAGTTGGGCGTAGCTTGTATTAACAAAACACGCTCTTGTTTCTGACCACAGGCTGCCCTTTAAGTTCTGCCTGCAACTGCCAAGGGCTCTTCATAGCTTTTAGGATGAGACCACGTCACCCAAGAGGTGCAAGCTGACTGTGTTAAAGGTTGACTCCTGAGCATAACACTCACTGTCAGGACAGATAAAGCTTTAACAAAGGTAGAGGGGAGCAGGATGAGTCCCATTTTACCAACTGGGAAACTGAGAGACAGGATGATTAAATTTTTGGCCTTGTATTACTTCCCAGAAGGAGCAAGAGAACAGTCTCTTCCTTTCTCAGGGGATGCACTAATTCAGGTAGGTCAACATGCCAGACCTAGCTACGCACCATTCACCAGCCGTTTAAACCCAACCAGGACAGGGCTGTGGGACTGCACCTCCCGCTCCTTTCAGTACATAGCACACATCTTCTGCTCTCATTCATATAAAGAGCTTAAATGCAGCTCAAAGAGGCAAGATGGTTGATCAGTCTCGCACCAAGCACTGCACGGTCACCTGTTCCCACAACAGCAGTCTCCTCTGCCTTCACGGCCACTGCTCGGTCCTGAAGGGTAAGAGCAAGTGAGGTGTCACTGTCCTGATAGGCTTTGTTGTTCATCTTTCTGAGGGTACTGGAGTGTTAGACACAACACGAACATGGAAAAAACAATTAAACAAAGCCAGAGCACTACCTTGAGCCTCCATACAGTCACAGAGAGTAACAAGCTCAGCTTCTTTTGCTCAATTCCATATGTTTGGAGACCATGAAAAGGAACTTTATGATATGCTGTAAGGGATGAAGTATTAACTATCAAAAACTAGACTGAAGTAACCAAGAGTATGGATTATTTTTTTCTTTGATACATGCTTATGTAAATTCAAATACATATGCTTAAATGCAACCTTTCTTCAATTCCAGCAGAGCTTATTAAATCTATTTAAGTGAGACGAGCTAGGCTCCGTGTAATGCCAGGAACTCCCCAGACAGTTTTCCTTCCTACTTAATATGATACTTTACAATTACACATACCAGAGCCTTTCATTCAAGCATTTTAATTTACAAATACTTTTTACATTTTTTTAATGTCCCTACGGGCAGGCAGGCATTAAGAGTCCACTTTATACAAGAGCAATCAATCGAAGTGAGGAGAGGCGGCCTGTTTTGCTCCAGATCACGCACTGAAATACTACCAGAGCTTAGAAACCTCCTTCCTTGTCCCTTCTTAGTAGACACTCAGAAATACAATTTCCACAATGTAATAGCAGATACATTATCTGAATGCTGGGCCAAAAGCTCTGAACAGAGACATAGAGAACAAGCTCAGTAGCAAAAAAGCCATAGGAAGCAAACAGATGGCCACGGTGAGGACGCCTATCACCCTTTCTTTGGTAAGTTCCCTTACCAAGGGAGAACTACACTCTGTCATGCAAACCTGTTACACTTTTCCTCCACGTGTATTCCCAGAACCAAGTGTTTTCTAGGGGAGAGAGGTATTACTAAATACTTACTAAAATACTTGAACTTAGCTGCATGTTTTCCCAGCTATCACACAGCAAACTGCACAGTTGCATACAATCCTGGCTCCTTGGAAAGAACGGCAACCCAACACTCAGGCACATCTTTTCTTTTTTAACTTGTCAGTTCCATTATTTCTGGAGCTTACGATGCATTTTAAGAACATGATTTGCCCCTCTCGTGGGCCCAAAGATGGAGTCAGGTTAAGTCCAGTCTCCACAGCTCAGTGGAGCTAACAGAAAGCCAGGTAACAGTACCAAGAAATTCAGGTTCCAATGGGACTCTTACCAGAGCCAGCCACAGGGCCCCAGCTAGGGCTTGAGATTATCTCTATCACCCCCTAAGTACTGAGAAGCACTGCTGCTATTAAATCCAAGGCTTAAAAGCAATCCCTAAGTAGAGAGCCCCCCTTCAAACTCAAGTTTTTAAATAAACACCACACAGCCAAGTACCTTCCACTCAGGAACGAACTCCCACGTGACACCTTCACTTCACACCTGCAGGAGATGCACCCTTGGGGTGGAGCTGGGCTGCCTGGGGCAGGCAGGTGATGCTTTCTTTGCTGGGGTGCAGCCAAGGGCTTCAGGTGACATAGACTTCAAATGACAGGTAGAAATGAAGGCTGGAGATATCACTGCAAGTCCAAAGCAAGCTGCGTCGGTATTTTTCCTTATGCTCTTTGTAAGTGGAGTGTGATTATACAGATGAGGAAGCCTCTGCCTTCCCCGAGTGCGGAAAGCAGCTACACCTTCACACTAGAACTACCTATGAGAGGCTGTTCAAGTAACCTTTCTGGAGAGGTCGAATTTAGCTAACTGGGGCCAGCCATGCTGGTTCAGGGCCATGGAGCATCAGTAGCCCCTAGGTATTACAAATTAAACATCAACCCTGTCTTTGCTTGGGCTTTATAGGGAGACAGTGACCTGAACCCAAGGTGCAAGGGGCAGGCTGTGTCTGTAGGAAGTGATCCGGCCTGCAGCACTGAAAGCTGGGAGATGAACAGCCCCGGGAATGGCTGGGAGCAAACCTTGCCCCAGCATTTATGTTTGCAGGTCTGTTCCTGAAACACTCTGCGCACAGTGCTTTAAGGGGATAAAATGAAATCTGCCATCCCTCCATGTAAATAAAGGGATTTGTCATAAAGCTAACAGATCCTGCTCTTAAGTAGTTCCCAAGAATATGAAGTGACAATGAGGTGCCTAAGAAAATAACTTTCCCACTGCCTGGGAAAAACCACTCCTAGGACAATAACTTTACAGCTGTGATTGATACAGGCTTCGCAAGAAAACAGGGGTCTGAAAGACTCTGTGTATGGTCTCAGCAAGGAGAACAAAGACAACAAAATAAAACATATTTTTAAAGCGTCTATGTCTTACCTTCAATTATCAGCTTAAGGGTAAGTTGCTGGAATGGTTACAGCCAGCCAGTTGCTCTGAGGGAATGTGGTATGCACCTGGCAGGCACAGGGAGCAGTGAGCTGCTGCTTGTAGCATTTTGCCCACCCAAGGGATCACTCTGGCAGGTCAGGTTCATCGTGGCTTCCCACTAACTGTTCCGGTGCCACTCTCTGGCTGTTCTATCACTGTAAAGGTGATGGGGACTTTTTTTTTTCAAATGCCCCCACAGAGAATTTTTAGAGTTACATTGTACCCGAGGTTGAAGCAGAGAAACATGAACCTGTGACCTCCAGAGCTGAAACTGTAGGGCTCCACAGGAGTTTTGTGGTTCATTTACTCTGAGGCTAGATTTGCTGCCAGGTTTGAAACCCCAAAACTTCCTAGTGCTACACCCTGATGGTCTCCCTTCAGGATACAACGCTTTCTTCTACCATTTCCCCATCTCTTCCCATGGGCTTGTGAGAACAAAGAAACTCATGTCTGATAACTGCTCCATGCAGAAAAATTAGGTGTGATCACGGAATCCAGCGATGGAAATCATTTACCCAGTGGGTCAGTCTCACTTTCCTGCAGAGGGCCCAGGCTGCTGGCTCTCGCTTTTACTGAAGGTATAAAGGGTTGCTGCTTTTTAAGAGCAAAGTTCTCCCCAAACTAAAGTTATGACGGACAGAGAACGAGCAAGCTCAGTTCATGAAGAAATACAACAGCCACTCTTTCATCTTCGTGTCACTCCACTGGCTCCAGGGCAACTGCAGCAGCACTGACAGTAGACTTACCCATCAAGGAGAAAACAAGGCTTCCTTCAAATCCCCTTTTATTTACTCCAGTCAGCTGTGTTGAGTGTATTGATTCAATCAGCTATTTCCTTAACCATAAAACCAGATGTGCGCCGTCACGGCCCATCTACAGGGGCTGAATCAATGCCATTTAGAAAATGCAGAATAAAAATAAAAAAAAATCCCAAGAAAGCTGAGATATGCTGATGTTTGGAACTCTCAGAGTTTCATAGGTGAATTGCTTTTCTTTTGAGTCCCATTTATTTTTGTTACCTCCAAAGAAATGCTGGTTTAGCCACATTTCTTGGAAGCAGTGTTGAGATCTAATGGGTTGTTACTGATTTGAATTCCCAGGGGAGAGGCTGGAGAATAGAGGGAATGTAGTATTATCTTTGCTTCTGGGCATCAGCAACTTCTGCAAGCAATATGGTGCGGTACATGTCATTCTTTGCTCAAGCAATTAATTACCGTGGTCCCCAGTGAGAAGAAATATTCAGCTTAAAAAAACACTGCAGCCCTTTGGACTTCGGTTAACTTCTGGGCATCTGAGTAGATGTGTGGATTAGGGAGGCTGGAGCACTCAGTTTTTCTCTTTCTTCTCAGAGCATGTTCTTATTTTCCACTGTACTTCTTGTAGACACTGTCATCTGAGGCAGTTCCTCTTTGAAAAGAGTCACTAAGGAAATGTGGCCTGGCTTCTTCCCAGCTTTGAGTTCTGGCTACCAGGTCTCCAGGTCACCTACTCCTAAGGAGCAGAGGAAGGGAAGGATCTGAGGGCTGTGATGATTTCTCCATCTGCTGGGTCTGTCCACCACCGCAAAGGTGGGGTCCACACACCCACTATCACCTGATGGACCTGCCTGTATCCTGCTCTTGCCAGGGTAGAGTCAGGGTAAGCAAACACCAGCACTGAGGGAGACTGGGGCTGCTATGTCTCATCTAAACCTGCAGCTACAAAGAGGAGAACTGAACAGGAGTAGGGTGGAATTTGCTCACTGCAGAGTGCTTTAAGCAATGTGGCTGGAATAGGCTACATGCCAGATTGTAGAAATTCCTAGTGCAGCTTTTCAGAATGTGAATAAACTTGAGATATATGTACAAAACACCACACAAGATGGGCCCTGAAATGCCTGGAGAGTACATGGAATTGCCTTTGTACCCTTAGAGCCTGAAGGGATTTCTCCAAGGCCAGGTGTTCCCTTCAACTCTAGCATCTGTACATGCTGATCAATTCTGTCACTATACTGAGAAATTATCTCATAGTGTCATACCTCTCTAATGCACAGACTCATTTCCCATTGAATTGTCCCTTAATTACCACCAGAAGATGATGTAGCCATAAAATACCACAAATATCATGAGAAGGGAGGCAAAAGGACCTTGAGACTGTGTTACTTAGGAAGGCTTGAGAGGGCTACAGAGCCTCAGAGTTGGTCCATCCTGAGATCTGAGTCACAATTGATTCACTGCAAAGGGAAGCGTTATTTTAGGAAACAGATAATTCAAATTTAGGAATTACTGCATAACACTCAGGCAAGCCACATCCTAATGTCTACCTAAGCTGTATGTCCAATGCACACATCAGCTCTATGTCCAGTCCTGTGCCATTTTAACACTTCATGGAAAAAAAAAAAAACCATTGCATCACAGGGAGCAAATATTCAAGACCAATACAGAGTAAGCCCCTCTCTAACAGCTGAGCAGTCTCTGGGGGAAGACTGCTGCCATATAGATGTGGTTTCCTCTGGTACAAGAGTCAGTGGGGGTCTTTCTGCTGACATAATAATAATCATTCCTATCACTGAGCACTGCTAATTAAAACCAAAAGGAACAGAATATTTTCCAAAGATGACTCGCTGTTTTTCCCCACTTAAGATACTTGTTTGACATCTGAAGAGTGGAGCTCTGTGTTGGCATGGGGCAAAGACTTCAATTAGTCCAGAGGTAGCCTGTGCCCTTTTGTAACTGTCACGGCTGCAGAAAGAAATAAGTCAACAGCAACAACAAACTCTGGAAACACACACAGCCAAATGTTGGATTGAAAAGCAGGAAAATGGCCTATGTACTGTTCTGCTCCTGACCTGTTCTTTACACTGTACTATTTTGCACGTTGCTCTTTCTCTTCCCCAGAGCGGAGAGAAACCAGATCTTAAAACATTCACAACGAATTTTCAAATCAATAACATGTGAGACTTTGTCTAAAAGGTAAAGTTGTTGTAAAAATCAATGTCAGAGAGAACTCTTTGCCAATTCAATTATACTTGTTCTTCTCAAGCTGAAAAAAAAAAGGAGAAACAAAAAAAAAAAGAAGGAAAAAGATGTGGGCTTATTTCAAGCCCAATAAATGTTCCTTGGGCTAACATCCCAATTTTGTAAATATTCTCAGGGTTTCTCAAGCCAGGTCTCCTCAAGGGGTCGTAATTAACTCTGAATAGGGTTACCTTGATTTAAAATCAGCCTCATTTCAAGCAGTGTTTCTGCTTATGTCCACAATTTTAAAATAATGTTGTGTCCATTAGATGGCATGAAAGCTTACCAGAAATAGGAATCAGCTTTCAAAACTTAAACACAAGTAAGTGTGATTAGACATGGCAGCTGTCTAGAAAATATTCAGCTTTATCACTGAGTATTGGGCAAAATATGAATGACTGTACCCATTCCAGTAAGTGCAGAACCAGAAAGGCTCCCACATTACCCTCTGCTTCTCAAGGCAAGTTTCATTTTAAAGCTTGACCCCAAAGAAAAAGAAAACAGCAGATATAAGTATAAACAGCTGTGCTCCTGCTGGCTTAGCTGGAGACTTCAAGGAGCTTGTGAATCACTCACCCGAAGACATGCTGTATAGAGCACCCAGCCAAAATGCTGAATCCAGGCCACCGCGGGTAGGAGTGAATGGCGCAGCAAAATCCTCATACAGCTGTGGTATCACAAAGGTGCACGTGGCACAAGATTTCCTCTCTGGCCATGATCTCTCTTTGTCCCATACTACCTGGTACGCGCCAACCTCTTTCATGCTGCACATGGAATGAAAAATTTTTTGAGCAATAATAATCTTTTTGATCTGCATTTGTAGAGGATAGTCCTGAGCTGCATTTCAGGTGCTGGAAGCTGCTTCTACGCCAAGTGATATAGATAGAATCCTGAGTTCCAGTCTCTGATCTGGACTACTTGCATTTTTTGCCTTCCCATGGACAGGCCACCTCTGTGCCTTGTGGATAGGAAATAACACGTCTGTCCGGCAGGGCTGACTAATGCATGCCCTGATGTGCACTATGTGCAGTTTAATGCCAGACACTTCTCCCTCCACCAGAACAAAGCCATGGGAATGTCCTCGCATCCAGGTATAAGGCTTGCCACATCCCGCTCCTTGTCAAAAGGCTGTCAATAATGTTCCCACAGCTGAAAGAAAATGTCTAGGAAATAAATACCAACACCAGTAATTTAGGTGCAAAGCCAAACTCTGAATGACCCTAGCCTCTCTCATATGACAGAAATCTCTTATAAATATACACCACATACAAAATCAGTTACAGAAATACCCTGAAAATCTGTACTTGGTTATCCTGAAACTAAACCATGTCAGGAATTTGGGTAAGTTTTTGCTTAAAGACTATCATTATTGGCACTTGATCGGATACAGATAAGTTAGATTTCCAGCTTGTAAAGAGAATAACACAAAAGGAATTGGAGTAGATTAATTTCACATGTTTTGTTTCAGGACAGGTAGTTTTTTAAAGCACTAAAGCTACACTAATATAAATCTGCATTACAATGGAGCTGTAGTTTACAGGAAAAGTTTTAAAGCCTGAAGTCCATGCGTTTTTGCAATGTTTAAAAGGCTTATTTATTTATTTTTTTTTCAGTCTGGTGTCAAGTGAGTAAGATTCAGAAGTTGTTGAACATGTGTTTATTACTGTTTTTACCAAACACTCGATCACATTCTTATGTTTGTTCCTCACCAGGAGAACAAAGTTCAAAGGTATATTTTGTGACTTTTTAAGAGTCACGTTTCTCATTACTTTTTCCTTATATGCTAGTGTAACATCAATCCCAAACACAACTGGGGTTTGTCTGTGCCCTCCACAGAGTACCTGCACTGAAGAGTTTACTACTGCAACAGACAAAAAGACCAAAGGCAGAAGCACTCCTTGCATTTCACATGGGGAAGTGTGACAGGGACATTCGATGCTCTATCCAAGATCATGTGGTACCTTTGGGAAAGGGAGGCATAAAACCTTTTAATTCCCTAGGCTTTAACCCACATCCTTAAACACGTCATCTGTTGCCCAAGAACGGTACAGATGGGTCTCCTTGGAGGAGGAGTGATTGTTCCCCGCAGATGTTCCTGACAGCCGCTATCCTATCACTGTACAGTTTCATGGCTGTCCTGCAGGTGATGCATACGAAGTAAGAAGCTGACCATGAAAAATCGCAGTGGAACACAGTACTTTTCAGAGGAGGTTATGAAGAGCACAGGAGCGTGCTTTGAAAGGATGTAGCCATTTGCAGTAACCGAATCTAAGATGCTAGGACCAACCCATTTATAATTGCTTCTTCCCAGAGGAATTACTTCAGGGAAAACTGTGTTCATTACCAATGCCTTACAGACACAAGTCCGTCTCCCTCCAGCACCATACTGACAGTGCAGTGCTAACACACTTCTCACTACGATACTGAAGACAAGTGATGTTGATAAAGAACTTTGGAATCTGCATTTCTAGGGAATGGGGTTATATCACCAGGATTTATGATGAAAACCTCAGTAGGCAGAGCACATTGCGGGACACAGACCTCAAAACATCCCCATCAAGCCTCCTTTTCTCCAGAGATCTCTGCTAACACTGCAGAAGCAATAAAATACTTTAAACATACTGCATGGACAATAAATAAAGCCAACTGTCAAAGTACAGACCAACAGATCAACTGGACACACTCCAAAAAATATCACAGTGCTTTTAAGCCATTTCCTTTTCTGTTAAAAAGGTATCGTATCTGGTTCTTCACCTAAAAAGTTGCTAGACAAGAGGGAAGAGATATTAAAACTCTTGCAGACATTAAAGTATTAGAACACGCTAGTTTTACTGGGGAAGAAACACACAGTGGGGAGGGAATATCCTTGCAGTATCTTTTCACAAATTAACTGGCAGCACAGAAATCCATTTCTTTCCAAAAGCCTGGACTGATGTTACATTGGATCTCATGAAAATAGCCATAAAGTCTGATTTACTAAAATGACTCCAATAGCTTTAAGCCTTGGTGAATAACAGAGAAACCTAAAAGTAGTGTGAGTCTATGAAATCAAAACAAAGTTTGGTGTAAATATGGTTTTGCAAGATAAAATGAAAATATCACATTTTCTATTAGGAAAGCACAGACAATAGACCAGCTAGGAAAGATTTGTTTGAAGACCATAAACTTTGTAGATGTCAGTATGAAAGGCAAGCTTCTTCAGAGTATAATCTCATTTTTATTGATTGTCAGAAAACTGAGAAGCTCCTTGCACAAGGTGATGGAGAAGTCCTACTGGGACTTGGCCGTAGATACTGGGACTTGAATTAATCTTGTGACTTGTTTTAACTGAGCTGCTCCTGCATGGTGCTGGTATTTCTCTCATCAGACAACCCTGTGAGCCAGACTGTGCTGCCATTTCTACTCTGCAGGTGGGGAGCAAGGGCAGACAGGAGTAAGGAGTATTGGGCCAGATTTCTAACTGTACTTGTGTAAGGAAATTAAAGTATTTTTTGAAACACACCTCAAGCATGCCCTTACAGGGCTTGATTTCTTTCTAGCCCACTCAAATGGGAGTGTACTAAATAGTATAAAATACAACACCTGGATGTTAGGATGAAAGGTCAGAACCACCTGTTGCAGAATATGCCAGCTACTGCGATCCCAGTGGCTTTCCTGTGCTCATCCTCACTGTGACTGTCCAGAGATATCAGCAAACCACACGGAACGGCTGCAATTTACTCTGGTCTCAAGACTGTGAATGATGCAGCTTGTTAAATGCAACAATAAGCATGCCTTTGGTCCAGTCCGTTCATATGTCAACAACCACACCACATGGAAAGGTGTCCTGAATGCCTAGCAAATTGTTTCCATATAATTTTAGGGAGGAATCTGGCTTTTCAAGTTAGTCTCTGTAAATTCTGAAGACAACTTAATAGGTCAAGGAGTTTCTGCCAAAGGAGCTCTGCCTCTGCTGTAGAAGAAACTCGCTGAAATTTGTAGTCATTCCCTTGAAGACTTTCTGAATTGTGTCTTTAAAAAACAACACCCCAGGACAAAGCCAGTGCCACTCTCCTGGTGATAATGGTGCTTACAGCCCTTAAGAGAGACTGTCCACAAGCACAATTTCTCAAGGCAAATCTGGACTGTTTCTTAGCTGCACATTTCTCTTTTAGTTTATGTTTGAACGCAGACTTGGGCTAAGTCCAAGAGCTCCTTCAGTCATCCCATGCTGCAGTCTTACCCACAACTTTAGGAGATGCAGAGCATCCACGCACTGGTTGTGTATTCCTGTGCAGCAGGCCCCTGAGCGAGACCGCAAGCTCCCAGAAAATGAAGGTTTGTAGGTGCACATTCTGCCAACAAAGTAAGCAACCTTTAAAAATGCAGGCTAACAAATATGATTAAAGGCCAGGTAGTCTCTAAGCCAGAAGAGAATAATCTCTCTGTCTCTGTGAAGTCCCTTCCTTTCCAGCGGCTGTACTGGCTGTTGCGGCCAAGCCAGAATGAAAGATGCTTTGCATGACTTTCAGTATTTACTCTCACAGGAAGCTCAGTATCCTGTCTGGCTGTTGGTATGCTCACCACCTGATTCCAGCACACTCCAAACAGCGAAGTCTTTTTACACAACTGGAATGTACTGCAGTTCAAATGCCGGGAAGAAAACAAGCAAGAAGGGCTGCTCCTGACTTGGTAGGGCAGCGCGCTGTTTGCTTAAGCGTTAGCACTGAATCAGGCTCTTCCTGTGGTAGCCCAGGAGAGAGGCACCACACTGTGTGCCTGTGCCCTTAGTGAGTAATGCAATGGGGACTCCCAGAGACCTCAGAGTCCTGTGGATCCTCCGTGCTGCAGCCCTCAGCACTTCTGAGGTGGCAAGGACCAGGTCAAGACCATGAAAGGGAGTTAAGGTCTGTGCCTTACTCTTTAGGGCAACAGATAGTGTGTGTGCAAAAATTGTCCTTCCAGTCAACATTGCTGTGATTCTGTGGTGGGACTTGATCAGTAACCAAGAATGATTCCATCACCTTTCCATTGGGTTCTGGGGCATTTTGTGGTGTAGAGTGGGCCTGGGCCCACCACTCAGAGTATGTTGATTAGACTGGAAAGGATTCAGACAAGAGCTGTGAGATGAATTAAAAGGCTGAAAAATAACTTTCAATCAGAAGCATCCAAGACCGCAACTTATTCTTCCAGTTACGGAGTGATCTTGTATTCCATTGAAGCAGAAATATGGGGAACAAAACTGATCATAGGCTTTTCATTCTGGCAGACAAGAGGTATAATGAGATTTGGCGGCGGGGGCCTGAAGTGAAAATTTCTTAGAACTGGAGCAATTTATTAAGGTAGCAATCAACTCTTCACTACTGGCAACCTCTGAAGCAAGATTGGACTCCTTTCTCAAACACATATTCAGTTCAAAATACATTGATCTGGAATTGATTTTGATTACTGCAGCCTGTGTTATATGGCAGACGAACTGATGACATAGATTCTCTCTTTATGCTTCTACAAAACTAGAAACCTTCCAAGAAATTTGGCAAACCTCTGATTCCTTTTTTTTTACAAATATTCATTGACTTTAAGATACATGTTACTAGACCTACCCAACTGACCTGAAACGACAGCTCAACCACAAGTAACATCTCTCAGGGAGGTAGTTCATTGCTGAACCCATGCAATTTCCCCCCTGCCCCAACTGCATTTTTGTAGTTGAATAAACTTAGGGAAAGTTCACAGGTAACATGTGACCTGTAATTTCATACAATGGCTGTAAACCCTCTCCTTGTGTTAATTCAGAAACCAAAAAACCCCCAAGATACATTTCTTAAAAAACGATTAAGAAAACCCTCCCAGCAGCACACAAATGAACACTCTCAGGTTGCACATAACACAAAACACACCCGACATTTTAATTCCTAAGAAGCAGAGCAATGCAAACACAACTACAGACATTGTTTTCTAATTAGGAGAACGTACCACGGGATGTTTACAGACCCCTATGGAAATGCATGGACATTTGGTTGCCTAGCAAATGATGGAAGCTGAAAGCTGTCTCAGCTAGGACATTCACAATTAGGCTGGCAGGGGTGGAAATAAAAGCTCTAGGAGCAAATATAGGGAACAGTCCCACACTGACCCAGGAAAGGCGAAGACTGTGGTAGGGGGAGTTATGTAGAGGTATGCCTTCACAACAGTTTTTATTTGGATATTAGCTTACCACAACTCCGCGTGTGCAAACAGCTGAATTCGGACTGCCTGTAGGAAGGACTTGGTGGGAGCACCCAAATGTGGACACCGCTGCGTGGCCTGGGAGCTCCTTTCCTTCAGGGCGTGATATTGCTGAGCAGATGTTGCATTCGTGAGAGACTGGAGTCCAGTCTGCTCCAGCGTGATGCAGCAGTGTGCGTGCAAAACATCAACAAGAGAGGCTTAGTTGTCATGTGGAGGTGAGAGCAAAGAGATGCACATGGCACACCACCTACAGAATGTGTTTCCTGATGGCTGGGTAGCAAAATGCTTGGGCCAGCTGGATTTATGAGCCTGCACCATTCGTGACTGTGGCCTGGGTCTCTGAAAGGAGAACCTCCTGGGGTCCCAAGCACAGCTGTGTCTGAGAACTAGTTCATACCAACTCCTCAACCCTGCCTTTGCTTCAAGCCATGGAAAGCAAGTTCCTATGCTGCTGGCTTTTGTGTTTCAATAAACAAAGGAATTTAAATGAACAATTTAATTTTTACTGCCACTGGGGCTAGCTCCAAACTACATATTCTGTAGTTTTATTTTCATTGCTGTCACAAGGAAACTCTTGTACACAGCGGCTCTACTTCCAAATTTTCACACCTTTATGTTGATGTTGGTTTCATCCTCTTGGGAAGGGGAAATAACAAAGCCTGGCTCAAAGAAACAACATGTTTTCCTTCAGGTTAAGTGGTCAAATAGATGTGGGAAGATGGATCATGCACTTGCTTGTGAAAGGAACTGTTTTCCCCAGCATCGTCCCCCATTGTGGTATTGGCTACCGCAGAACAAACCTTTTCCATCCCAAATACAACAAAGAAGTACATCAGACAGAACTACCTGCAGACTACGTTGTCTTCACACAACATTCCTTCATCCTGGAAAAGCAGAAGGAAACCTGCCCATACAGCAAGCCAGTCACACAGCACTGCTGCAAGCATTTCCTGCCTTGCTAGTTTCACCCTCTGTGCTCCTACAGCTGAAGGGTTCCAACTCATAGAGCCTGAGTTTGAAATGAGACAGGAGCATAAATTTGCTGGGATTTAAAGGTTGCTCCAATTTACAGGAGCTCTTAGTGCCCTGTCATATAACTTAAGTTACCAAGTTACTGGATATAACTTGAAGATAATTTGGTTTTAACCTGAAACACCAAATTTTGTGTGTAGAAAAAAAAAAAACACACACTTTTTTTTTCTTTTTCTTTTATGATGAGGTGGCAGGAAACAAGATGGAATTAACTCCATAATCATTAGCCAGTTCTGCTCCTGGCCAAACGATTTCTACAATTAGTAAGCGGTGTTTGCAGCAGTTCTATTCCCGCTTTAAGAAATAGTTCAGATCAGCAGTTTTCAACCCTCTAGAAATTTCTTTTTCCAGCGTAAATGCAAGGCTTTAAATCGTGAATTTTAACCTGCTGCTATCACCTCTCTTACCCATCACAGACCTTCAGCAACAGTCCACTACCCTCACTAGGTCACAGCTGCTGCTCACACAACTGGCCATGTTTGTGTCACTCAGCACCAGCATTTCTACACAACTAGAAATTTTGCCTGCCTTTATTTTAACACATAGAAATATAAGGTGTGGTGGAGCAGGGGGAAGGGATGTTTGCAATGGCTCTAATCTGCGAAGATGGTTTCCAGCTGCATTTCACATATGATTTGGGGTTTGGATGAAGTTTTGACAGAATTTCTCCATGAATTATGCAAGAGGCTGCTGGAACGCTGTGAGTACACAGATGCACAAAGAGACTTGTTCAGGCAGCACTCAGACAACACGCTGCCATCTGACACGTGAACCAAATCAAAGCCCATCCACGCTGGGGAGGGAAAGGGAGCAGAGGACCCCAGGGCTGTGGGGTGTCGAGTTGGGGAAGGCAGGCTGCTTGCAATGAGGTGCTGCGATGCAGCACTAGATGGTGCTGTATTTTAGAAATAACTTTGCCTTGTGGGTGCTTTGATACTGGATGCGAGCTCAAAGATGTGGCAAACACACACACATGCTCCTTTTAATACACTTTACTGCTCTCTCCAAGGAAAGTATGGATTTTGCTTGCTGGCTGTGTTATAGCATGGGATTTAATATGGGTTATTGACTTCACAACTGCTGAGCAGTCAGTTAAACTCTCCAAATGCTGCTGTTTTCCCTTGGGTGGGTAAAGGCAACTTCAGGGCACCACGGAAAGAGTGTCAGGACAATGCCATGTACCCGTGTCTGCTCTTCTCTGACTTAGCCTCTTCCTCCTGATTTACACTGGTGATAATCTCCAAAAGCCCAGCAGCAAACCTGGGCTCAAGCTTGTTCTGCCTCACAGAAGCTCAGAGCTGGTGTTCAACTGCCAAGACAGCTGAAACTGGGTAGCATTGGGCATGTGGCTCGTGCCACAAATGTCCTCAATGGCGCCTTTAGAGCAGCATCCTTCCTAGGGTTGTCACATTGCCACAGGCTGCATGATGTGAGGTGCTAGAGCCCCATGTGTCGCTGCTGAAAACAACAGCACTTGCTAGGGTAGGGCTGTTCAGATGTGACAGGGAAGTCACAGGCACCCAGTAAAGGGAAGGCAGAAACCTTTGAAATGAAGGGCCTAAAAGTCACATCTGCAAGGAGAGGGGGTCTCCAGGGTCCTACTGCTGCTTCTAACTGTCCTTGTGCTGGATCTGTTTGGTTTGTTTCTAAAGATGCTGGACACGGATTCAAAGCTGGCCAGTTACCCTCACTCTCAGCCACTCCAGCAGGCACTCAGCTGTTGGCTGCATCCAGACAAGGCTGCAATGAGCAAAGCCTCCTAGGAGCTCTCTCTGGGATAGGAAGGACTCAGACACCTGCTTATAGCAGTGAGCTGTCCAAGGAGGAAGACACACTCTCTTCCCTCCTAACTCCAGGCACAAGTAAGTTTGGTTTCCTGGCTACAAACTGGGCAATGCAAGCCAGGAAAGGGTAATTAATGTCAGAAAAGATCAGGGACGCAGTGCAGCAGGGATCACTTGGCAGGAACACAAAGTAGGGAGGGGGAGATGTCTTTCAGAGAATCTGCAAAGTGCCAAACCAGCCATACAGTGGGCCGGGCCAGGCTGTTAACCTAGGAACCAGCCTCTTCAAGGGGTCATTCAGCTTTCTCTACAGGGCATCAGCAGCCTAGATACAGTTTCTTGGAAGGTAAGGATGAGCCAAACTCTGTTTTTCCCCCCCCCCCCCCCTTTTTTTTTTTTTTTAAGGAGAAGGTAGTTATAGAGGGAAATATGAGTCTGTATGAAGGGTCATGTACAATGGAGGCTGGCATAACTGGAACGTCTGGCTGGGTGCTGAGCAGCCTATCCCACCATAAAGCACAGCAAAATTCAGTTTGGCAGCAGAGGTGGTGTCTAGCTGCCAGGGCCTTGGAGGGGAGTTGGGAGCCAAGGAAACGCTGTTCCAGTGGACTGATGCTTGGGGTTGGCTTTACTCAGAGTCAGCAGTTAAATGGAGATGGAAGGTTTGTGATCACATTTGCCTCATAGTTTGCAAAAATCCACCTTGTTCAGGGGGGCTGAAATGATGGGATCTCCCACTGCAGATAAAGCTCAGCTATAGGATGTACTGTGCTCTCATCCCAAGAAAAGCTTGGTAGCTAAATGAAGTGAAGCCATTCTAGGACGTGCCTAGGAGCCCTCCGAGATACATCCTTGTGCTGTGGGAATTAGCTCTGCACAGCAGACTCCAGTGACCTCAGCAAGAGTTGTCTCCTCTTATCTCCAGGTCCCTGCGCCATCTCTAATAGGAGAAAGGACGCCACTCCCAATGGCTATGTACAAATTAGAGCACGGATAAGCAGAAAGAGGAGACTGCCTACAGCAGAGAGCAGGGCAACAGAATACGTCCCGTCACACCTGAGGATGCTATTTTGAGAGCTCAAGGCAGGTTGAAGGAAGCTCTCTGGGGAAAAACGTTGGAAGGGGCTGGCATCTCTCCCAGACTGGAGAGAGTGGTGCTGCAAACAGCCCAGGAAAAACAAAACATGCTTCCCTTTTGTAAGGGAGAGCAGCCAAACTGGGACTCGCAGCCTTGGCTCGGAGTCCATCCACAAAGTGTCTGCCACAGTCTGCCCATGGGTTGCATGGGCAGGAGGATGCTGTTGGTAAGAGTTTGGGGCAACACGACCAAACCCTCAGAACCTCTCCCGATCCTGTTCACAACTAATTTTAACAAATAGTAGGAATCAGAGCCCTACAGCACTCCAGGCTTTGTCCTCCCCTCAGTCATCTGTAAACAAATAGGCAATCAGGGGTACCATGCCAAAATCTCCCATTCTCTTCCTTCCAGCCTCACTCTGTTCTTAGTTCACCCAGCTTTCAGCTCAAGTTTTGTCTTTTTGTTACTTTGGCTGTATCAAGCACAGTATTTTTACAGGGGATTCACCAGATGTTCTATCTAGACAAGGCCTGTCTTCTATCTCTGTGATTAACTCTGCGGAAAGGAGACAGATCTATAGAAAACCTCAACAGAAAATACATAATAGGAAGACATCAGGGGCTACTCCCACTACAGATTACTTTGGGGAAAAACGGAAAAAAAAAAAAAAAAAAATAAGATTGCTACTGCAAGCTTCAATGCTGGAGGAAAAAAAGTCTTGAAGCTAAACTGCAACAGCCCACAGCTTGGGGAGAGACTGACTGAGGGACTGCCATGCCGGGGTACTTGATGTCTTCCAAGATTATCCCCTCAGAAAGCCAAGCTAATACAGCCCCCTGGCTAGCTGCGCAGAGATTTTAGATCTCGCAGCAGGACAACCTGATGGCCAGGGGACACTTTTAAGCAGAACAGAGAGGTAAAATCCTGCTTTCAATTAATTGCATCACAGGGGAACTGGAGGGCAATTTGGATTAAACTATTAAGGCTCTTTCAAATCAGTTCCCAGGGGAAGATGCGAGCATGGAGAATCTGGCCAGGAATGGCAAAGAGGGGAGTGAGAGAAACATGGTAAGGGTTGTGAGGAGAGACTGACATACATCTGCCCTGCATAAAACCGTGGGTTCACACCCATCTGGACCCTGCCACTGCCAGCAGTAGGGACGTGGGGAGTTTGAGGCAGCTGACATGCAACCTGTTGTGTGCAGATAAGGGGGTCATTAGAGAGTGATTTATTACTTTCTGACCTGCCTGGAGATCCCTCAGCAAAAGAGAAAGAGCAGTACCCTGCTACCCTCATATACCCAGTTTGTGTGTGGCCCAGTTTCTAACTACTTATAAAGTAGCCTCTGTTTTAGAGGATCCAACTTCTCAGTCTCTCCATGGGCAAAGCCAGGATTTTTTTGGGTTCGCGCCTGTTGCTGTCTTTGGGATCTGCCTTACTGCTCCTTCTTGAATTAGAAAGTATGCACTACTGGCAGCTAGAAGCAAAGTCTCCTCTCCCCACATAATGCCAAAGACTCATTTCTTCTCTTCAAGATTAAATAAAGCTCTACTGTTTTGAAGTGCTATAAAGGGCTGGCTTTTGTTCTGTAACTACTGATCAGAGCCTTGCAGCTCCAGGCCATCAGGCCACCACTCAGCTCCTCTGCACCACGCAGCCAGGCCAGCTGCCCCGGCTGGACAGGGGAAGCATCTGTCTCACGCCCACTTGTAGGACCAGATAACCAGACTGGATCCCCTGTTGGAAATCAGCCCAGAAACTGGGGGTGAGACAAGTGCTTCTTCTGTACCCAGTTTAAATTCCCAAGGTACAGCATAAATACCTGATTCTGGCTGTGATATGGCAGCTTTTTTGGCAGGACTTGGAGGTTATGGACTCAGGGGATGGCTCTAGTACTGTTTTCAGGCCTTTTAAGGAGCCATCTTGTGCAGAGAAAACAAAGGCAGATGAGCAGAGACAAAAGAGTAGGTTTGATGAAACAAAGCTAGTTTGTTCATGGTATATAATTAGAAAAGTGACCCAGTCCAGACTCTATCCAGAGCTACAACTAGGAGCAACTAGAACAAATCTGAGTTCAATTTACTAAAATAACATCCCCCCAAAAGTAGCTGGAAATCCCTGTATCTGTATTTTAGTTGTGTCCTTTCTCTGCCTTTAAAATTCAATGAATGCCAGATGTCCCTGATTTTGCGCCCCAGCAAACAGGTATCTCACCCAAACCATCACTTTTAAATTAGACACCGTTTGCTGCAAAGGTGGTTTTGTGAAAGTGAAAAGGGGGCAAATGGGAAGGGACAAGTAAAACCCAAGAACTGCCAGCATCTATCATGTGCAAAATGATTGTGAAGGAAGTGGGGGACATGCTGCAGCTGTCATGGCAAACAGCAACAGATTGAGAGCATGGCATAAAGACGCATGGAGCTCTAATGAACAGGAAGAGCAAAGCCAGAACTACAGTTTTATCCTGTGTTGATACTCTACAAGAAAAATGATCACAGAGCATTTATTGTCCCCCTAACAAGACCAAGCTTAATAACAAAGCTACACATGTTATTTACTACAATGTTTGCCTATTGCATAAGCAGAAATGTGTTGCCTGGATCCTTGCTGCCTGCTGAGGTCCTTTCTCTAGGAAGGTGGGTTGAGAAGACCCCAAATCTGTGTTTGCATGAGAGAGAGATTGATCCTAGGGAAGGGCACGCATATGTGGATTACACTGGGCACCAGCTTAATTACAGTACAGACAACCACATAACACAAAGCCCATCACTCTGCTCCCCTTGCCCGCAGCCCCTGCACAGCTCCTACACCCTACAAGACACTGGTAACGAACAGGCCACAAATCGGGCTGTCATGCCCAGCAGGCTCAGCTTCATATCAGAGGGACTCTCCAGCATGTCCACTTAAAGTCCCTGAAGGCTTAGTGTTCACAGGGCCTTCTGCATAGAGGCTGAATCCCATCCATGTATAGAAGCCTTGGATAGAAGAATACGTGCTTATAATGCAGAAAAGTAGAGGACATAGGAAAGAATGCAGAAAGATGTGAGATGCACAAATAACAGCAGAGGACCCGGAGCATCTGGGCTGAATAATGAGACTCCAGAGCATCAGGGAGCAGTGGTATGAAGTCTTTTGCTCAGACAGAAGAGACACACACAAATGGGCAAGTCACAACTCCCATACTTGGTGGCTTCATGCCCCAGCACTCACAGCTGTAGCACGTGCTCTTGTTACATGCATTTTCCAGAGTGCTCCCCCTCAGCACACTCCCTAGTAGTGGCACCTTCTCAGCAGTCTTGCTGTAGAAAGCAATGGGCAGGTTATTGCCCACTTGTTCACACCGTGCACCATGACCTGAACCACTTGAACTTAGGCCCTGATAGAGCAAGAGTACGGTAAGCCATCTCTCTCCCAGCTTTCTTCCATGTTTGTGAGCTTCTGCTGACTTTGTCCACCTCCTTGCTCTAAAGAGGAACAGGAGGGAAAAAGAAGATCCTAATGTTTCATTTTCATAAGACACGGTATGTGCTTTTATCCTATCCACTAGAATATGCCTGGGTGTCAGGGAGACGAAACTAGCTCTGGCTCAGCAAAAGCAGGAGTTCCAGAAAGTCTCCCAAACACAGCAGAAAAAAGAAGGAAGAAGCATCTTTATCTGTCAGGCACTGTTTTACAGTTACACCCTGTGGGTGCACATGATTGATTGTTTGGGTATGTTTGCCACATGTGAAAGCATCCCAGGAGCAGTCAAACAGGAATATGAAACTATTGTATCCTTATACCGATATATTTTACCCTCCTCATTTTTTAAACCTCCAAAAGACATTAAAAGCCTGCATTTAAACAAGGTGCATAGGACCTGGGCAGAGTGATGGAGGACACACATGAGCCAAGTAACAGGAGAGGAAGGTAGGAGATAGCAGTACTTATCAGCAGAAAGCAGGGTTTGGAGGGTGCCAGGGGATGTGGAAACCTCCTAAGGTGGCTCAGTGGGGAAAACAATGGCTGATACTGCACGTACCTGTGAAGTAATACCAGGACATGTTCTCCTCCAGGAATGAGAAAGGAAGCAACAGGCACAAGAAAAATAGGAGACAGTGCTGTGAAAGGAAGAGGGGCTGAACTGTGCTCTCAGCAAACACTGATGTGGACAAGAGGCTCAGGATTTTCTAAGAAACACTGAGCCCTTTCAGGACTGGTGAGATGCATAGAAAAGGGAGATGAAAGCTGAACAAGTGTCTTACTTCATGCCATTGGCCCTGGTAGCAATCTGCACAGCTTTCTCTGCTCCTCCACCACACAAGCTCTCTGCTCCTGAGCAGAGTTTGGGTCCAGATGCTGTCAGGTTAGTGTACCAGGGTGCTGCAGGGTCCAACTCCAGCAGAAAAGTCCACACTGTGAAAACAAAGCCAAATCTCCCTGAGCAGCCGATAAAGGAGAAAACAAAACAAAACAAAAACAAAAAAATGGGAGAAAGTGACTCTTCAGCTTAGAAACAGTGTCTAAGCAGCTCTGTCATGCTGTTTAGGTCATGCTGCTGCCATGCTGCATCAGGCAACATTCCTTGCAACACTGCTGATGCAATGCAGAAAGAAGCAGGAGGAAATTAATTTCTGATATGCCAATTACCCACCGAAGGCTTGCAGCATCAAACGTGCTCTCAGCAGTCATTTCAACAGGGCAAAATGCTTGCACGGCCCTTGCATTGGTTCAGCTTCTGAAATTCTGCTGAACCACACTATCGCTGTATTGCCAGTGTTGGAGCTGCCAGGAAAAAGGTGGACCCAGCTAGCTCTTACCTGCTTTTGTTATCAGTTGGCTCGGGTTTCAGTGGTAACTCTCTGCCTGCAGAAAGCTGTATGAAATATAGCAGGGGTAGCATCTGGCTGGGAGGTCTTTAGAACAAGCACATTCATCTCGTCCTTCAGTACTGCTGTTTTACTGGCAGGTCTAGCTGCTCTTAAGTTCGACAAGACAGATTCCCAGCCCTGTCAGAGTGAATCAGTTCCTTTAATTCCTGAATTCAATTCCTTTAATTCCAGAGTTTGAGCATGACTCTGGGATTCTGAGCCTGCTCAGGCAGTGCGCAGTCCTCATCAAATAAGCCCTACAGTACTTGGTCCAGCTGCTGCTATACAGTACATCTAGTGGTGACTCGCGTTTACAGATAAAACTGTTCTTCTGGTGATTTAGTTTGTAAATATCGTTGTATGGCACAGATCTTGTCTTCCTTTTTCTCAGACAGTGGCTGGTGGGAATGCTTCAGTTTTCGTCTCCTGCAACAGTTAATCAACTCGCAGTGCACCTGAAATTCCATAGGAAAGAGACATTTCAACTGTACAACCTTGACTCACAACATCCCTGCCCAGATAAAGAATTCATGGGAAAGTGTTGGCAGCATGTGTCGCTGCTTGGCTGAAGTGAGGTAGAACCACTCCCATTCCCAGGCCCTAAAATCAAAATATCCCCATTTACGGAGACAAGAAAGGCAAAACTGATTTTTCATGTAGGAGCCACCTTCCCCCCAAGTCACCACTACAAGGCAAATACACAAGAGATGCCGCTTTCCTCCCCACAGAAAACACAAACACACTCAGACATGACAAAGAATTGGTAAAAAATGGTAAAAACAACACTAGAGAGCCAGTCCTGCTTCTCTCTGATGCATGTGTAACCCTCTTAGAGCTAGTTAGGACACATGCATGAAAATAAGGAAAGAATTTGGCATCTGGGCTTTGAAAAACATCTAAGAAAGCTCCACCCTACCAGCATTATTTTTTTTAATCCATTCTGTTTTCCAAGGGGCAGAAAGTTACATTACCTTAATTTAACTGAAGGAGGGATGGAAGCACAGAGAGCCCTAAGGTAACCCCATTTCAGTGGTAGACCTGCATCCCTCACCATGAGAGAAGCTTTCATCACCAAACTGTTTTGCTTCAGCTCAAGCCTGACATCCAGAATGCTTTCTCTGCTGTCTCTTAACTCCTTTTACTTCTCCTAACTTCTCCAGCAAGCAGACTGTGAGCGTACCAGCCACAGCATCTCCATTTCAAACAGTTTGGCTTTCCTTTCCACAACACTATTTCCTGACTCTTTTTTCCAATCTGTAGCTTGCTGAGCAGAGGATTAGGAGAAACTGAATCAGGCAGAAAAAGGTTTTCTCGAGGCTGGCCTACAAACGCCACCTTTTCCCTCTCATCTCAGGTACCCAGCAGCTCCTGCTTTGTACTGGATACACAGAAACCTCCCTAAATTATGTGCATGTGCGCAAAGGGATTGTTTTAAAATCAAACCTTCTGAAGTGTATCTTGATCCCAGCTCAACTTTGGACACACTGTTGAAATTTGGATTTAATTAATTCCACTTGAGTTTTGAAATGGTGCGATACTTTTTTCAGAGGTTTTTTCCCCCCATTTCCTGGATCAGAGCCTCAACCACATTCATGGAAACACTGAAGGGAAAAAAATCCCTAGCAATAATTCACCAAGTGGGAACTGAAAACATTTGCTGAAGAAGAAGGAACCTCTTGGTCTTTGGATGCTGGGAATAATTCAACCTCTCCTCCCAATTCCCCGAGGCTCAAACAGCCCTTTTTCCGGCAGAGCTGTGGTTATTTGAGCAAGCTGCCCTGGGGACAAGTGCATGTTACTTGTAGGATTTGGGCTGGGAAGATCAAGCACATGGATTTGTAGGCAAGAAGGGTTTTGTGTTTTAATAACTGCCAACAGGCCCACAGAAGAGCCTAAGCTTGCAGGAAGAAAAGCCTGCTTGGCAGAATTCAGCTCAAATATCTTGGAAACATGCAGGGAAGCGCAGACATGTCTGTGAGCATCATCTCCTTCAACAGTACAACATTTTGCATGCAACAACTGTACCGATCCAGGACTCATATGATCTCCACTTTACGCTTCTCTCCTATATTGCTTTTTTTTGATGTTTCCCAGCATATCACATGCCCAATCAATAAAATTAATACCACTCAATAACAGTAAGCCGTCTGCTCTGCGTGTGCTATTTGCAGCTGTACAAACAGGACCATGAGACATGGAACTGGAGTAGTGCTACCTCCAGAAATGGACACTAGATTTCCAGGGCAGCAAGGTGACTGAATCTTTGGGAAGAGACAAAGAGCAAACAAGGATGCTGCCATGGTGTTCCCTCCATCTCCTGCAGGTAAATGACTCTGAGACATACTTTGATTGCAATGAAAACCCCATGCAGGGCCACTGGAGGGTTCTACCATTACCCTTCAGCTTCTCTCTTCTCCTTGAAAGAAGGTGTTGGGTTTCCACAAGTGATTTTCATTCTCTACCTCCCAGAACAGTCCCAGCAGCATCACAGGGGCCTGGAAAGAGGCTGAAGAGGGCAGGAGATCTCAACAGGGAAACTGAACAAGAAGTGTGTCATTTCAAATTCTTTGCTCCCAGTGAGATGAAACCTCTCAGAGCATCCACTGACCTCAACTCCAGCCATTGTGGGTGGCGAGGAGACCCCCTCCACTTCACCCCAGCTGTAATAGCTCGTCTCTCTGCTGGGGCACTGGAGGTTCTCCTTACACCTTGACAGAAGCCAGATACACCCTCTAGGACTACAGAAGTGGTTCCAGTTCCTGATGTTCAGCTATGTTATTAACACACAGTATCCATTGCCTGAATTCTCCCTGACAAACGCCAGAAACACTCAGAACCTGAACCTCCTAGACCATCCTCGTGTTGTTGACAGAAAATAAAACCAAACCCTACTTACAAACAGAGCAGGAGAGGCCACGAAGCCCATTTGTAGAAGCGTGGAAGAAACTTGGTCCTGACATGCAATGGGCATGTTTGCAAATGGTCTGCAGGGTGAAAATGGGCGACCCAAACTAACCCCAACTAGGAGCTGGGCTCACAGCGATGTCCTGAATACTAGTTGAGCCGATTTTGAACTAAGTGCCCTCTTCTTCTTGTAAAGCACACTCGAAGCAGCAGAATGTGTTAATGCCTGGTCATCACCCAACCTCCACTCTGTGAGCTGCTAGCAGGTAAAAGTACTGCCAACCTGCACAGAAAAAACATCTATCTATTTCCCATCTGTCATGTTTTCTCAAACCCATTACACATAAGCATAGAATACAGGGGGCAATGTATATACCAATCACGTAAATTCCTCTTCAAAAATATACAGCATGACCAAAGACAAACCACAGTCCCACAACTGAGCACACATTCAGGACAGATGCACCACACAACTCAAGTTTCCTTTAATATTAAGAAATAATTTCAGTTAAAAACACTCCTGTGTTTTGTGACAGCTAACTGGGTCTCTCCCCAAGATTCTTGTCACCTCTAATGACTTCTGAACCTTAAGCAAAAAACTCAACTGGATTCAAATTTATTGGGCTGCAGACCAATAGTCTCCAGTTTACATGGTACAGAGACTGTAGATTTTAGCCCTCTGAGTGCCACTTGGTGATGCAGACAAGAGACAGCAGTGGAATCTGACACCTCTCTGGAACAGCCACTGTCTCCCTCCAAACACCTACAGTCCAGGAATTGGATCATGGGGGGGGGCTTTCTTCCTCAGCAACTGAACCTAATATTTTCAGATGAAGAGTTTCTGGGGTAGAAATTCTTTACCTAAACATTTTGCCACCAGTAAAATGCTTGTTCATTAACAGAAAATATTTGGGTGTAATTAGCACCTTGAAATATAATTGGAAAACAAAGCTCCGTTGTTTTTGATCAACTGGAAACAGAAATGATCCATTTTGATTTGAAGTGACTTTAACTCAATAGTTAAAAACAAACTTAAAAAAATTAAAATGGAAATGAGTTGAGGCTTTTACTTGAACCAAGATGCCTCTTAAATGCTTTGGCATGAACATTGAATTTCCCAAATCTCTTTACACTGTTTATTTCTAAATACCGGATGTCTGGTTTGCTTGGAGAGAGTGTGTGCGTGTGTGTGTGTGTATAAAGTATTTGCCTGGCTCGTCTGTCCCAATGTCACAATCATAAAACACAGACTTGAACTCCTGGCACTGGGGGAAAACACAGCAGACAAAGAAAGGGCAGGAGAGAGCAGAAATTATGCTTGGAACTGCTTTTCCAGCAATATATACTAGGGTTCTCCTCTGTAGCAATTTCTGGGAGCCTAAATCACTTGGTATGGTGGCATCACCTGACACAGGGAGAAAGGGATCAGCACAGGGGATACAAGTGAAGACGCAGTTTTGCTCCTTAGACAAGCCGGTAGTTTTCCATATATCCAGCTGAGTTTCTTTAGACACTTTTCCTATATTTCTAGGGAGGGGACAGGCTTTAAGGCAGAATAAAAACTTACTTTCTGAGTGTAAGCCCCGTGGGACAAGCACTGACTTCTCACTAAAGCTTTGCCCAGCACACTCCCCAGCAGGGCAAAGCATGGAATAACGCTGTGAAACCATGTGAGGTGTCACGAGGCATGTTATTCCATCTCGGCCCTTCCAGCACCCTGAATGAAGAATCTATGGTAATTACTCAATCAATTCCAGATTGCATTTCCAAGGACCTAATCTTCAGCTTCATAGCAAAAACACAGCACCTAAGTCCAGCTTGAGAAAGATGCTGGTCATCTGCCATCCAAAAGGCACGAGGTGGCTGGGCAGGGAACACCAAGCCTTTGTCTCCTTTCACATTTAAGAGAAAAGCAGTGTTCTTGCTCTTGGGCTGCTGCCAGAGCTATTTCTATCAAGTGAACCCACCGTGGACAGCAGACTGTGTAGTCAAGAATTTAACAAGCCAGAATGTCTCCCCTGATACTTGGGCTACTAAAGACACACAGCTCAGCACAGCAGGTTTCTTCCAGCAGCTAAGCTGTCAGCCACAGGCATCCCTTGCTGTCCATGCACAAAGGGCCAGGCACGCTCTTCAACTTAATGAACCACAGAAAGACCAAGCCAGCATGACAGCAGATGCAAACAAGAATGTAATTAGAGGTGGATTATAAATCTCTGGCTAGGTACCTGGAAACACTTGCATTGTGAGAGAAAGCAACAGCTTTGCTGATGGCATTTGGACTTAATTTAGGTCACGATTACAGACAGGGTGCTCTGAGCTGGCAGGGGTCAGATGGCAAATCAAAAACAGGCTCCTATTTGTCTTGACTCCTGCTGCTGGCCTCACCTTTCCAGCCCTACAGCCCAGACAGAAGCAAGCACTGTTTTCCCCTGGCCAGCTGGTGAGCAGCAAGTGTGGTGCAATTCATGTTCACTCTACTTGCACTGTGTCTGTCCGCAGAGCAGAAAAAACAACAACATAGTTAAGTTCTTTTGCTCTAAAGAACATTTTTAATATCCAAAAAGCAGAGGAGAGCTCTAAACCCAGCAAGGGGAAAGCACAGGTCAGCTGCTCCGTGGGGACCCCAGTTGAAGCCACAGGCCCTGCATACTCTGATGTTCAGAAAACCCAGAGACACTTTTGAAGAGACCTCCATGCCACTCTGCACTTCCAGCTCACAGCCTGGAACATTTCTTGTCAGCCAGGGTAACACCCCAGAGCATGGCAGTTCCAAGACCTTTACTGGCTTGTTTCTTTCTCTGTACAAAGTGGGGTAAGTAGCACAAGCTGGTGGGGAGACCCTCAGCCAGGAGAGAATCGGTGGAATACGTCTGCCCACAGGAGCCCTATTTCTGTTCAGAGCTGTTCATCTGCCTCGTGATACAGTTCCCAGGTGGATCTTTGCCAAGTTTGGGGCTGTCACTGGAGTGTTTCTTGCTCTTGGTGTTGAAATTTGAAAACATCTACTTTGAACTGTCTCCCTTCTACCGTGTCACACTTTCTAGATAAGCCTGAAATAAAGCTTAAACCTGCACACGCTGCCTCAGGCAGGTGCCAGTGAGTGGGAGGTAGCAGCAGAGCACTGTGAACTTAAAAACTCTCCGCTTTTCCCAGAACCACACCGTGCCAGTGGTATCTGCAGCCAACGAGGGGCAGGCACATGCCTCTGAAGCACTCTCCAGTCCTTGATACTGAGTGGAAGGAGCCACAACTCACCTGAAGTGGGAGAGCACATGCTTGGCAGAGCAGGTGGGAGACCTCAGTCCTCCATATCCCACCCGCAGATCTCACTGTCTCTCCTAGAGCACCTTGGGGCTGTTCTTTATCCTTGTCTATGTAGGACAGAGAAGCCACAGTCCGATCAGTCCAGGAGACAACCCTGTGAACAAACAGAGCATGGAAGGACATTAATGGACACGTTAATAAATGAGCTGAGTTTTCAAAGGGCTGGAGGGCACTTGAAGTGTTAATGACTGAAGGCTACTGTATGATTTCAAAGCTAGCTGCTGTGGACACTGGCTGGCTTTGTTTGAGGTCGTTTGCATTTCAGGCCCACCAGCTCTCATTCATCTCCAGAGAGGCATATTTAGTTGTCACTGGAACTGAACCCTGACTGACACTTCATGCTGATTTTCTCAGGCATTGGGTGGCTGGTCCGTGAGTCCTGGCAGGAGAGCAATACAAAAGTAGCTACAAAGGTTGGGGTCTAAATTAAAATCCCTCAGAGTCCCTGCAAAACATTCCTCTGCTATCAGTAGCCTTTGGATGGGGGCCATCACAAACAAGACACATACTATAGTACATCACAGTTATTTCAATCCAGGAGAGCAAAACATGTTTCTAAGGGACCACTAGCAGCTGGAGAATGGAGTGTGAGTCCAGTCCCTTGAGTTTTACTCCTAGCAACAGCTCGTGATGCATCGAGGGCTTTCCTGGGGAACCCTGCTCACTCTGTTGGCAGGGGGACCCTTAGACCATCAGTTTTACTACTAAACCTTCACACGGTCTTGTCCCAGTCCCCTTCCCTGCTATCACACTACAGTGCAGAACTGCTGCTTGGACCAAATACTCACAGGATCATTGCCCCTAGTCAGAGCCACTCCATCCCTGGCAGAGCCACTCCAGCCCTGGCATGGCTCTGCTGCAGAGCCCCACAGGGGCTATCTGATGCCTCTGAGTTCACAGGTCTGTAAATAAGTCGCTGGTGCCAGAGGGCACATCTGCTCTACACGTGCTCACCAGCAGACAGGTGAGGTTTGGTGTCGTTTGAATAATCCAAAAACACTTTTCTAGGGGGGTTTCTTCCTACAGCTCCATTTTCTGTTTACCTGAAAGACATCAGAGCAGTGCGTGGAGCTGCAGAGCCTCTGAGCATGAGGGGAAAAAAGATGACCAGAGAAAGGGGCAGGAAAATTCAGAGAAGTAAAAGGGATAAAATAAGAGGAACAATACACACTGCATTGTGGGGTGAGCCTCTGTGTGTGTGGTCACCCATTTGTTGTTTATTCCTTCCCAAATTCAAAACAGCCCTGTTGTTGTGCTAGTCACAGAAAGAAGTGTGTCTGTCCTCCTTCAAGGGATCTGCTCCCTCTGCACAGTGGCTGTATGCTTCACTGGAACCATGTTGGCTGAGGAAGGACAATGGTCTCAGCCTTTGCTGTCGTTGTTGATGCTGAAGCTGGCTCCCGGCCTCTTGGGCATGTCTGGGGCTCTGCCAACATGCTTGCAGGTTTTTAAGCATATAGGACAATACATTGGCAATTATTCTCCTGCAACAGAGCCACTGTCCTTGGGAATCCAGGTCTTCACTTGGGTTCTGAGACATTCTTGATGCAACATTCTGCTAATGTCGTTTTACTGCCCTTGTTGACCAAATTGAAAGCCTCAGCAGCCTCTAAAAACGCAGCCTATGTGGGACCAGTGGATCACCTCACCTGTTGTTCAGGGATGCATCCAACACAGACTTCTTTCCAGATATAACCAGAAACCACGTAAACTAATCTCAACCCCTGTACAGGGCTTTCCATTTCTTGTGTTCTACCAGATAGCAGGTATCTTCCCACCGGTAGCATTTTTACTCCTTAACACCACACTATTCTGAACAGGACTGTAAACTAAAACAAACAGCACATCAGGAGGCGGGCAGCCCAGGTGTTCCTCCAGCAAAGCAAGGCAAAGAAAAGTTAAGCACATCCTGAGCTTCAAGAGCAGACAACTCAAAACACAGACTTCCATCACAGCCCACAGCTGCAGCCCTTGACAAAGAGAAGACTTGCAACTGAAGCTGTCTAGGGCAGAGTGGGTCAAGCCCAGCCAACTCCTAGGTCTTCCCCACAAGAGTGCAGCAATGAGACAATTAAAAGAAGAGTAGAAGGCCTTACCAGAGGGCTACACATATCCTTCTAGAAATTAGCAGCTGGGGATGAAAGCTCTTTGTGCACACAGGTTGTAGGAGAGGATTTGTGTTTTGTAGTGCTGTTCCCCATGGCTCCATCCCCCACGGCTGTGTGCTCAGCCAACTTGAAAAAGATTCTTCTGAAACCCAGTTACATCAGCACTCATGTGCCACAGCCAATTATTTCTCTGTCAAACGGTGCCTAATTATGGACAATCAATTATTTAGTGCAGAAGCTTTCCTGCTTGGCAAGGTGGGAGGCATAACTTGCCTCAGGGCTCTCAGTGCTGTCTGTGCCCAAGCAATGGGGAGTTGCTGGGGGGGTCACAGACAGATTACACTGGAGTCACGAGCCCAGCAAACACAAGGAGATAATCCACCAAATGTGGTCAAAGAGACCAGCAGCATGTGAGCACACCCTTCAGTATACCCTGCCTTCCAAAGCAGCACGCTTTAAACCAGATGGGCCCATGACAATGTTCAGTGTGCTATCTTGGATTTAAAATATTCCTCTTTTCTGCCACTTATTGCTGTCTCAGATGATGTTGCAGAACACCTCTGCACATAGGACTTCACCTGGACAGTCCCACTTACACCTGTAGTTAGCTGTCTGGGGGCTAACCTGGAACAAATGCCCCCTAGATCAGACTGGGTTACGGCATGCCCATACAGGTCAGATACTGGTCAGGCCAGTAGGTGGGAGGTAGCTGGGAATCCCCTCATTTAATTTAGCATCAACGAGGACAGCCTATCTGACGATAGCCTTGGATCTTCTTATGCAACATGGAGGGAAGTCTAGATGGTTTGTGAAAAATAAGTCATGGCAGTAAGCATCAGATGCTTTCCCCACTCTAAAATATACAGAAAAGGTATTATTATAGCTAATCTAGAAATGCACTAAGAGTAGATGAATTCAGTTACAGGAAATAGGGCAGATGCCAACCCCGTTAGTGGAAGATGGGGAAAGCAGATAAAAGCAACTTATGCACTTTAAAAATAAGTCGGTAAATAAAATTGTTTTACTCTTTTCCTCTCAACCTGCTAAAATATGCAGTTAGCTCACTTACAAATCAAACACTGATGGCTTACAAATTGCTTCAAGTTCTTGTTTGCTCCCCTTAACTTCTGAAGGGTGAAGTTAATGTTCCAATGGAAAAATTACTGAGAAGTTTCTAGTTTGGTGTCTCTTCCAAAGTTAGATGAATTTCAGTAAAACCAAAACATTTTCTGAGAATTTTTCAATCCCCTCCAACCTCTGTCAGCTTTCCACACCTCCCAAACAAATCTGTGAAAAAGGATATTCGTGGTAAAGTTTCCATCTGGATAAAGAACGTTTCATTAAGGAACAGAACGAGACACTGAATAAAGAGTTCAGACCAATTCTAGTTGAAACACTGGCTAGATGTATTTCCCCAAATTGCTTTTCTTCATCTACTTTCATATTATTTTCCTGCATTTTTTTTAAATGGAAAAAATATTCTAATAAAGAGGACTTGGAGGGTCCCAGTTTGAATTATGCAGAGCTTTTATAGCTGCTGGGCGCTTAGCAGATTGGGGCTCTGTTTGTTTTAAATATGCATTACATTTATTCCAAATAAACTCCATAAATCAATCTGAGTAATAGAAACCAGCAAAGTTTACGCAAAACAAATATAGAAAGTCATAAATATTGTGTTTAAGATGTCATTTTTGTGGCTGGTATATTTCTATGGTATGTTTTTACTGTTCGTGGGATAAATTTTTCAGAAACATTAAAATCTTTCCTCCCCTCCATTCTCTATAGGTTTATCCCAAAGAAATAATGAGGCTAGCTCTATAAACCAGCATTTATTAAATCCAAATGGGCACTTCATCTTACAGTAGCTTTCAATATAATGTATTTGATCTTTCAAAGTAGTTGGAAAATGATTGCAAGGGGAACTTTCACAGAACAAATTAACTTGAAAGAAGAGAACACTTTATACCCCAAAGAGGGAGGAAAGCAATTTCCTCAGTTTGTCTGTCTCTGGATTCCCCTTCGCCTGGCGGCAGATATACATGCTTGAAGAGGCACTCTCTCTGGCTGCGACTGCATGATCTCAGCAGCGATGCCAGGAGCCTATGGAAAGCAGGGTCACAGACCCGTAAGACTACAGTTGCGACAAGTTTATCTCTGGTGAAACTCCAGATTGCAGAAGAGGTAAGAAAGAACAGGCTCATATGGAAACTAAAAACTGTTTGTCCAAGCTGCAATTAAATTCTGCCTCTTAAAAGTTATCTGTTTTTTTTTGGAGGGGCTTTATTACCTGCTTGCTACAGCTCTTCAGAGTAAGCAAAACCAGCACTGGGGCCATAACCTAGTCAGCAGATTCTGGGACTCGGATTTTAAGAATCCAAAGTTTAAGGCATTACAGGTCCTCAGGGAGAGGTCAAGGCCCTGGGACAGACAAGGTGCCAGTTTTTGGGGAGTTCCACCAAGTACTAAATCCATCAGCTGGGGAACATTATGACTGCCATAGCCCCAAATTTCTCTTTGTATTCCTTCAACTCCTGCATGCATCAACAACCCTGTCTGAGCAAGTTTCTCAATAAATGAGGATATTAGGAATCTCCATTCAGTCTGAAAGCTCTGCATGAATCACCTTCATTAGCCTATTTACAAATGCTAATTTTCTGTCTCCACACATGTGAAGGCTGCAGGAACCAAGAAGAGAACAGAGCTGAGAAGGATGAGGCATTTGGGGACATGGGGTCAGGGAAGAAAACAAAGAAGGTTTCTCTGTTAGAATGCCAGAGGAGAGCTCTTGGACTGCGGGAGCAGCCTGGCTGAAGCATTTCATCCTAGGCCAGGATAAAGGGAAGAAATAAAGAGCCAGAATTGAACTGTTCCCTACAGCACACTGAACTGATGCTCTCCATCTCCAATGTCTGCTGTTCTACAGTCCCTTGGAAGGTTAACAAGTTTATTTCAGGAGTGCTGGCTTTACCTTCCAAGGCTGCATAAGCTCCCAGGAGGGAAAACTTATGATTTTGAAAGGCTTTAGGAAAAGATTTCCTTAATTTGTTCTTTCAGAGACCAGATATTTTTGTTTCATCCTCTTGGTGAGGTTAGGAATGGTATGTACATAAAACTTCCCTATAAATTGATTTCTTTTATTGGGATGAATTACTGTTAAAGGCATACAGTACTGGGAGTAATAAGGCAAGATCTAAACCACTACCTACCCGGTTTTCTTCTGTAACTGTATGGTGGGGTAGGGAAGGGCTGATCCTTATTTTAGGGGTGGGGAAACAGAGGCATTTAGTGAGGACAAATGTGACTTGCCCAAGTCAAAAAAATAGCCAGTGGCAGGTTCCAAAAGCCTCGTCTTGGTATCCTAGGAATAACTACCCATCCTACTTCTCTAACGATAAGGTTGCCTTTGAGATCTCTACCCCTTCGGTGCTGGAGGAGGCTGAATAAGCAGGTAAGCCTTTCTTGGCTCCTGATGAAAGCTTTGTACCCCACTCAGCAACGCTCTTCTGGCAGACACGTACCGGAGAGCTTGCCTGCAGGCAGGCACAAAAGTAGGATCTGCCAAAAGCACAAACATTATCACCTCTCACTGGACACCTTCCTTCTCCAGCACCTAAAAGCCTACCCAGAGCCAACAACAACCAAACTCCAGACAGGGATTACCTACTGGCTCAGGGTTGTGAGGAACCTCGGTTCACCTATAATCACCTTTCCCAGCACAAGCAATCTTTGTCCGAGCTAAGAGCCATGGCCTGGCACTTCCCTCTGGGCCAGCTACTAAGTGCTTCCCTATACTCTCTGTAACCTTCCAAGAGGGACAAAACCATTTGCTGCTCTGTGCTTAAGCCAGACAGGTGGTTTTACTACATGCTGCTCCGTGGATGCCATGTTCCAGCCCTGCAGTGGCTGTATGTCACTAGTTTAAAGAAGGACTGGGCGACAGAGGCTAGGAAAGGAGACATCCCTCTTACGTGTTTCCTGAAGGGATTTTGTGAAGGTTAATTTACATTCAAAAGTTTCCTGTTCTCATCTTACAATAAAAAATAATTCTCCCCTCGTTTCTTTCCTAGGTGAAGCAGAAGGAAGTTGCAGAAGTAACGTGGATACCAGAAAACCCATTCAAGGGGGAGGGATGACTGAACAGGCTGTCAGCCATGTTATGAAATTGCAGAAGTAAAACTCGATGGCTGGAGCAGGTACAGTTCTTTGAGACATCAGACTTCCCTGCTCCAGTCAGGGAGCTGCAGTCACGCTGGATCAGGTGCAAAGAGAGGCATTTGCAAAGAGAGCTGTGTGGTGACAGCCTCTCAGAACTATTGCTACAGCCAACTTTGAGAAAGGCTGTTGACAAGGAGGAGAACTGTAATAAATGGGTAATTCCCATGACAAGGCAGAAAACTATTTATAGCAACCTTGAACTCCACGGCTGGCTAAACCTACTGTGTTACTCTGCAGATGCAGAGAAACAAAACAAGACACCCATTCTCTTCAGGTGGCTGGATAAATCAAGCAGAGTGTGAAAGCATGCACGGGTAGACTGACACTCCTGTGCGCTGATCCAGCAAAAGGACAGTACAGGATCAAGCCCACGAGGGCTTGGAGAAAGTCTCCCCTCAGAGCATCTCTAAACATTTGCCCTTTTCTACTCCAAATAAATAAAACAAGTGAAAGAAGAGACATTTGGAGAGTCTTAGATGGATCTGAACTCCCCCAGGATATCTGTATGCAGGCCAAGGTTCTGCAGAAAAAACTGATGATGTTTCAGGATGAAAGTGCAGAGAGCTAGGGCTGTGTGCAAATATACCAGAGACATGGGGCCAGGGTAGCTGGCCAGCAGGCTGGGTGTAGATGTGGAGCAGCTCTGCTGTGCCGCTCAGCAAGCTGCCAAGGAAGCAGAATTGCCTGGTAAGAAAGTAAAGGCAAGGTGTGCACGAGCAGGGTCTCCCTTGTGCAGCCTTTGGCAAGCTGCTGGGGGGAAGCAGCATGCTTCTGCAGATGCAGAGGAGCTGTCAGGGGACAGGATGCTCCTCCCAGTTCTGGCTGAGGCTCTGCAGATGCTCTAGCCAAGTCACGTTTTAACAGCCCCATGCCTCAGTTTCCCCAGCTGTAAGCTATTATAGGGATGTTTTGTGGCTGAATACAACCCCGTATCCACAAAGCAAGCAGAGCTCTTTGGACAGATGATCTCGAGGAATATAAAGCATTTACTTGAGATTTTTTTCCTGTGCTTCTCTCTGATCTTTGATGCTGTCACCTAAATAATTTACAATGTGAAGAAGGAAAGAAAAGACCAGAAGCAATCATACCAAAGCATCCAGCCTCCTCCAGGCATGGCCCAGGAGTTTTGAGTTTTGGGGAGAGAAGGAATGTGCTCCCACCCCACCCCCTCATCAGACTTCTGCATGATGACATGCAAGTGATGGCTGATCCTTATCTGGATCTGGGGACTGACAGACTTTGAAGTCAGCTTGGCATCCCCAGTTATAAACTAGGGCTTCAAATGATCAAAGGTGCCAGCGTTTTCCAAGGCCTCATGAATGAACTGGGTTGGAAATGGGAGCTCAGAATTTGAGATTGGCTGCTAACGTCCCCAACAGCATCACGAGCACACTGCAGGCAAGCTGGTGGCCTTTCCTTGCCTGCTTGACTTGTCATGAGCAGCAGACGGAAGGCAGGCTATGGCACTGTGAGACATTGTTCCTTATCTGTTTCCTAGCATGAAGGATATATTCTGGAAGTAATTCTAGCACAGGATTTCCTACATGAAAACCAGACCTTCAACAAAGAGGCACTAGTGACAACAAAAGTTGTAGTTAAGCTTTTTAGATCACAGCTGGAGCTTGCAGATGTGACAGACAAGGGAAAATAGCCTTTTTTTCATGGGAGTGGCTTCAGTTTAGGGACTACACTCTGTCCTGGGTGCATTACATGGACTGAGACTGGACAAGGGTTCTTTGGTGCCCTAATCCTTATTAAGTGAATGGATTTGGGCTGGAGAAAAGGAGAGAGGAAGACATGGAGTGGCTCTGAGTTCACAACTGCCTATCAGCAGGCTGAGAGCAGCCTTCTTTCATGTGAGGCATATGGGACACAGATACAAGCTGCTTGCAGCCTGATGTGGCTGGAAGGGGTGGGGAGGGCAGGATCTGTGCGAGAGGTTTTACAACCTGCAGCCTGCGTGCCAAGCCACCAGCCCACATGAGCTGCGTCAGGTGCACAGGTATAAATCAAACTCCTGGATGTGAGACTTTCGATTACCATGTCCATCGACTCTCACATTCCTTGCACCGTTCTTTGAAATTTGAACAAGCAAAGCTCTGTACAGCAGTTAATGAGGGTGCTGGGACAAGCACATTGCCTGGTGGAGAGAGGAGCAGAAGGAGCACAGGCTAGTCAAACAGCCTTTTGATAGGCCAGGCTCACTCAGCACAGAAATGCTGGCTGAGCCTGAATTCCAGCTATGAACCCTGACTGCCCTCGTCCCAGGGTCCTCTTTGGGAGAACTGCTCAGCGTGACAGCAGAACAGACCCTGACCCTTCGCTGACCGAATGGCCGTCCTTCCAATTCCAGCCCTGTAGTTTTGTAGCATTTTGCACATTCAGAGCCCTAAAATTACACCATCATTCACCACCACAAAGATACTTCCATGTTACACCATGACAGTCTGTCATCTTCATGATCAAAACCATGTTCTGTGTTTTTTCTGGATTTATACATGTTAACCAAAAGCCATGAATTCCAGACTCCCCAGGCACTAATAGATTTTAAATGAGCCGAGTGATATTCATTACATTGCAAAGGGACCACTGAGACGTTACCAAGAACGCCTTTGGAGTTCTCCGTACACCTCCTGAACAGAGCTTATCAGTATCTGCCCTATCTAGGAAGCGGTTATAGGCTGTAAAAAATTCACATCACATCTCCTGTTACTGAGATACTGTTCTTGGCCCAGAGGTTCAGTTCAAAGAACACCCAAGCCTCATGCTTGAAATTCAAGACCACCTTTCTGTTTCCCCTCCACCCCGTGATGAAGGGATCAAGTTCACCCTTTGCTGTGACTTACCTTTTTCTTTTTTTAACTGGAAAACCATTAAAGACTGACATGCTGGTCACAGACATGTCACAGCTCTGAACTCAGTCTCATCTTGTTGAAAAGTGGCCCCATACTTTACACTGCCCAACACAAGTCCAAAACAGTCTGCCTGAATTTTTTTTTTTTTTTTTTTACACTAACTCAGACAATGTTAAAACTGGGAAGGCTGCATTAGTCCAAATAAAAAGTCTCCTGAGAGCATTCAAAGACCACATTTGGTATAAAAGCAGAGTGTATACTGCAAGCAGAATCTACTCAGTTATAAGGCTTAATATGTGGACACAGCAAATGGGAGACTAGGGTGCCTCTTTGAGCAGATCCCCAGTTTGACCCTGACAGTACAGGAGCTTTGGACAAAAGTCTCCATCAGGCTGTTGTTACCCCATCCTGCAATGTGTCCAAGGAGAAATCAAATGCCTCTCCATTTTCCCAGCTTCAGTAGCGAGAGCTTCCAATAGCAGACAGACAGGATTATGTTCTCGCTGTGTTTGCCTCCTTTCTTCCCCATCTCACTGCTGCTCTTCTCTGGCTTCACACCACACATTCTGGTTGCACCATTCCAAAGCTCATCCTTGCTTGGCCTTATGCCTTCTAGCAAACAGTCAAATTCCAGCACCAGCAGCCCAGCCCATCGTGATTAACTTTTCTCTGAAACATTATTTCTTGAAAGCCATCTGAACAAGCCTTCAAAAGCTCTCTACGACTAGAAAGGAATTTGTACTTCCATTAAGAACCTTAACCTCTCCATTTTGCACTCCTGCTGCTTTGCACACCAGTTCTGCTTTAAGTGATAATTTTATAACTTAAGAATTCAAGGAAGTATCAATAATCCAATAGGCACATCTACTCAGTCTTGGGAACCTAAGAATTTACACTGACGTGCAACCTGGTTCATCCCCCTTTGATCTGAAAGCTCCTTTAAGTACACCCTTTGACTGGCAAAACCTTGAAGAATACCAGGCTTTTGAACAAGAACTGAGATAGAACTGCTTTTATCGAGCACCACCAAATGAAAAAGGTCATTCAGAAATCTTGTGTGATTTAATAAATACAGATATAGTTTAGCTGCTTGGGTTTCTTATTAAGGAACTTAATTGCTGTATTTTAGTTTACTTGCTAGTTCTTAACTAAAAGCATTTTCATTCTTTATGAGGCAGTCAGCAGGTGTATGCCTAACTTTATGTCAACATCTGAAAGCTACTTATTGCTCATTTAACTCAGAGAAAATTAAAAAAAAATGGACCGCGTCTCAAGAAAAATAAATAAAAGGAGAATGCTGGGGAGTTAGAGCAGAGGTTTTAAAAAAAAAAAAAAATCAAAAACAGGAGAGGCTCTCTTGAATATTTTTTCCAAGCGCTGTTGTTATAGGTGTTTCCTGAGGAAGTGACTGACTTTTCCCTCCCCTACCCCCTTCAAGACTTTTTTTTTTTTAAAAGCAGAGTCTGAGAGGTGCAAGAAGCCACAGCAAACAAGCATAGTGGACAGTTATCTAGCTTAGCTTCCAGAATAAATCAATGGGAAGAGAAACAGACTTTATTTTTTTTTTTTACTCCAGTAAAGCAAAGCAGGGAATAAAGGTAGTCGTGTGCTTAATTTTAGGCAGGTGCCTTGCTAAGCTACGGCCTCTACAAAGCCACACAAAAGCATCAGTGAAATTAAATACCATCTAGTTATTTCATGACTGCGCTTCAGTGCAGCGCTCTTGCAACTGGAAGCCATCTGGCTTGGGATGGTTTCACGTTCTCTGATTTCACAGCTCCCTGCCCAGCAGGTCAGGGCACAGGGAGGACTCCTAGGACCTCCAGCAGCATGATTCTACCTGAGCTCTGCCGAGGGCTTGGCCTCTGTCCTTCACTGCCACGAACAGCCAACACACCAGCCCTGGTGTGAGCAGTCCACATATGAGGGGGAATGTGAGCCTTCAAACATGTACAAAAGCCAGCTAAGGGTAACTCTTGGTAAATTGGTCACTGCATATTACCACTAAGAGACCTGACTTTTGCTTCTTCCCCCCAATCTGGAGTTCTCAGAAACTTCACATGACCTTTAGGAGGGAAGGTGACAAGCTCTGCACCTGACCCATAAATCCTGTAGTTGAGGGCAGAGGGATCTGGATTCAAACTGTTGCTTTAGCTCCTTCACCAAGAGGAGCAGCACATAAAGGCAGAGGTTCTGGAATGTCCTAAGCTTTAGAGGAAACACCTCTCCTAGCCATTTGAAGTGCAATACTCAGCACTGGGGAGATGCTTCTGTGACTGACAAGTTTCCAGGCTGCTAAACTAGAATTGCCACAGGAAGGCAATATTTTTCCCCTTGCATTAACATCCTTACATTCAACTACGCAGAGTCGCTGAAGCCAAGTCTTGATCCATCAATACCCTGAGTGCTGAGAGCTCAGAGAAAAGCTATTGCAAGGCCCAAGCTTTGCTCTTCATGAAAATATTCCAATTAAGCTCAATCCAGCGTATGCCCAGGTTGGATCCTACAGGATTCAGGCCTTGGTGCCAGCTCTGTGCATCCTTAGAGGGCAGCTGCCTACAGAACTGGCTATAGGAAAGCACCAACAGTGTGCAGAAGCACTAAGCTGTAAATCAGGGTGGAAGGCAAAGCTCAGATCTTAACTCCCAGTGCTGACACATAAGCAGCTGGCAAAGTTGTCCTCTGGTTTTACACCGACACACCTCCTCTCAGCTCTGCAGAGTGACTCCAGATTTGCACCGGCACCACTGAAAATCAAGCCAGCAACCCCTACACCTCAGCTGAGGTTGCTAGTTAATCAGAACAGGGGCAGCACATCAGCTAGTTAATCAGAACAGGGGCAGCACATTTTGGGCAACAGAATTCCATAGGCTTTTGCCATTGTTCCTTAGCCAGCATTGATCACAGAACTAAACAGGGTTGCCAAGTCCTCAAAAGATTTTAGTGTGAGCGATGCAGACCACATGTGCTGAATGGTAAACAGTTCTTGAGGATCAGAATAAAAAGGTCTTTATAGTCCAAGCAAACAAAAGTAAATGCCAGAATCTAAATGAAATTGAGCTTTCCAAAAGCCTGAGGCTACTAAGATTTCGGCACTGAAAGTGTAGCCTTGTTTGTTTCTTAGAAAGTCCTAAAGAACATCGCATTATCGAGAGGTGATCCTGCCCTGTTCCCAGCAAAGCAGAGTCCTTCGATTCTCTTCTCGTTTCATCCCATCTGAAAAATGTCCTAAACAGACTGCTTGAGCCTCCTGTTAAAGCTAAGTGTCATCGATGACTTTGTAAGTGGGTAGTCAGCAAAGAGGGGAATGCTGCCAATGAAGTAAATACCATTTATTACTGAACAGAGTAATATGGAATACAGCAATCCAGCCTAAGCCACACCGCACAGAAAGACAGTCCTAACACAGAAAAAGCTTTGAAATTCTTTGCTATTCAGTTTTAAAGATGTCTGTGAAAATACACAGACCGAATCAGAGGAAGAGTTGTTACATTTGGGGACCACAAGTCCCCAAGAACCAAGTAAAAGCATGTGTGTTGGAAAGGACTCCAATATAGCCACTGTAGAGCAACTGGTGCTGCTCTGTCCGTGCTGGGCATTTAGAATTATTCCACAAAAATCCCTGGTCCTGCTTCAAACAACCTCAGCAGCAGATCCTTTCAGATCAGTGAGCCTGTGTGCAGAAGACTGCCTAGAATTTTAATCCAGCTGAGAACCAAAGGCTCCTGCAGGATAAATCTTCAAGCAAAAGTCCCAGCTGGCCCCCGGACACCTTGCCTCTGTGAAGGCTGATGAATGCCTGCAGCTTTGAGGTTAGACAGCTTTTGGTTTGTTTAAACTAAGTTTTGGCTGCTGCAGCATAAACCTACTACTGCTCCTGCAGTCCTCATAGGCTGCGCAGGGCTGCCTCCTCCACTTCAGCACAACTGACGTTGCAGCTGCCAGCAGCTGCTGCTCGGATTCCTCCAAGTGCATTTACTCCACGCAGCTCTGCCCATGGCTCCAGAGCACTGCTGGCATGGAGCAGAACGGAACATGCTGTCTCCCTGCCACCTCTCAGCCCAAATCCCTCCTCCTTTGGCTCACTGCTCAGTCTTTCCCTATCTCTGGTGTTTTCCCAAGGCACTACCTTGCTGATTTAAGTGGCACTGCTCTGATTCCTTCAGTATGAAAGCGCAGGTCCAACCTGTGCCGTAGGTCTCCACAACTGTGGCAAAACAGGGCATGAAAATTCCCTGTGGGAGTATGTCACAACTCTGTCAGAAAACTCGCTTTATGTGGGCAAGGACAGCTCAAATCAAGGGCAGGGGAGATGGACAGGACATGAAGAAATGCAGCGTCACTAAGGAGTTTGGAAAAGATAAGGCGGTTCACAAAAGGAGAGAGATTCTAAGCCCACTAGCATGGCTGGGAAGGTGTTTTAGGCTTAGAAATGCTTTTACACTTGAAGCTCATCCCACTCCATACAAACCACACAGATACCGTTTTGAGATTACAGGAAGAAGTCCTGTATTGCATCCTCTGCCCCTTCTCTTTCTCCCCATCTCTGTGCTCAGTACACACAGCAGCTATGGTAGAGCTGACGAGTTAGCAAAGCTCGTAAAGCAGCACCAACCCTATAGCTCTTTAGTTAGCTCTTTTATGGCCCTATGGGTGAACAGGGAAAAAAGTACAGTTCACCTTGGGCCTCTTTTTCCCCACAGAAATTCTTTCCAGTGTTATTTTACAGGTTTGCACATTCCTGCAGAGAACAGAAACCCCTAGCAAAAAGGCATTTAAAAAACATGCTAAGCTACCGTGAAGTAAATTACTGACTTAACAGCCAAGCACCTACAGGTATAATTGGATTTCATTTGAAGACCAAATTAAAGCAATGTGCATATTAGCCTCTGAGTCTGCAAGGGGCAGAGGGATTCTGGAAAATTTCCAAAGTGCACAAAAAAGCCCCAGAGATAAGACTCTCACTGAACAAGGACCATCTCCCAGGGATGGCCAGACCCACGCCTAGCTACATCCGCATCACTGAACTGTGAAGTTAAGAACCCTTTTCTGAAAGCCCAGAGGCAGCCACGCCGACTTCCCTCTCCTCCTCCGGTATCAAGTCTAGCACTTCACCATATCTTAGGTCTTTAGTAGTGCCTGTACTCCTGTCACATCTCAGTTCACACACTACTGAAGACTAGGATAAAGCCCCTGAAAAACTGAAAAAGGCACTCACCAAATTTTTCTCCCAGCAAGATACTGCTGCAGTGACAGTATGCCACAGGTTAGTTTCCTCAGATATCAGTAATTGCCACTGGAGGAATGCTGACTACAGGAGGAGTTCCTTCAGGATGTCTCTCTGTAAAGGGATGGGACTAGCTTTCTTGATGCTTTGACTTCCTCCATCCACACCTCTTCTCATGCTTGCCATCTCCTCTTTTCTCCTGCCAAAGAGAAGAGACAAGGATGAAAACAACCAGCTGAAAAAGAAAATAAATAACAGCCATTGAGGGCTTGAAAGTTAAAGCAAGGAAGTAATTTGTCGAACAGCTGAATGAAGAAGGCATCAAGGCAAAGTGTAAAACAAACAAAACAATAAACAGATGAAAGAAGTAGAGTGAGATAATGAGAGAGATAATGAACAGTCTGTTAGCAACTTCAAGGCTGGTCTTGGATGTTATCCTCCAGTTATTTCTAGGTTTCTCTTTGCAACAACCCTGTCCCTAGAAGAGCTGCTTTCCTTCAACCCTATTTCATTTCTGAACACTCTGCTTCATGAACAGGGCCCAGATCGCACTGGTGCTTTTCCTCTGACTGAGAAGGCCACTCAAAACCTCAGCTCTCAGCTCACCCAGACAAAGCACCTGATTTCAGCTGTGCAGCCCAGCCCAAGTTAGGCAGTGAGTAACCACAAGGCAGTTTTTTTCTTGACAGCACTGTTCACAGTGCTGCCCTGTGGAGTCAAGGGACTCAAATGACTGTGCTGAAGGGCACAGTTGTCAGATCTTTGGAGAAGGGGAACAACTTGACATGAAATCCTGCTAGAGCAGTGCAGAAGGGTGGCTTGGCTGGTGTTGATTCAGAATATGAGACTGTAATAATATTTGCCGTCGGTTCAACCTCATATACTGCGTACAAAAGCCTCTGTTTGAATAAAGGAATAGCCAGGGAGACATGAGCTGAGAAGAGCCAAGAAACTCAAAGCAAAGTCCCAATTCTCTTTGTCCAGAAATTTAACTGTTTTGGAAAGAAACAAAAACACACTGAAGGTGGACAAGGAAAGGGCAGGACAGATTTCTTGCTGAACTTTCTCAGCTTTCCCTGACATTACTTAAGAAAGAATGAGAAAATGCGCGTTCCACAGAAAGGGTTCAAAAGATTATTTTTCCCCTCATTGAAGGGGACTTGTTTGGCTCTCTTAGACCAGCCTTAGTTTCCTGGATAAATAAAACTGTGGTGTATTTTAATAGCATGCAGGGTAGAATGGAAAGAACCAGGAAATCAGGCAATCTAGGCCTCACCCTACCCCTAGGACAAACCACTTGCTCATATGGCTCACAATCAGTCACGAGGGGACACGTGCCTCTGCCTTTGTACCTGCCTGAGCCAAAATACCTTCAACATCTCCTAAAGACCTGCCTGAAATGTTTTCAGAGAGTTGGCGCGTAGCACATTGGATACCAGAGCCTTTATTGATATCTGATCCTGGAACACCAGAAAATCATAAAGTTGATTATCAGGAGAAAGGTAAACATGGTCCAAGGCCAGAGGGGTATCAGGATGGAGTAAAGTTTCCCAGGCTCCCACCTAGACCAAATTACTTTTAGCACAGCATTCAGATGACTTCTGCCAAGGCAGTTGTTTTTGTAGCTAGTGACTCAGACTGACCGTCTGGGAGACATTTGAGCCTGTACACAACAATAAATATAGCAGGTGATCAGTTTGGTCATATGAATACTGGTAAAGTTTTCAGGGCAACAGAGACCAGTATAGCAGAGCTGAGGCACCGTTGTTAGGATATTCCATTTGACTGTGTTTTTCCAAACATGGTAGAGAAGGCCCAGGCAGTCTTACCTGCTTCAGACACTACCTCTTTCTCCTTGAGGTGTATTTAGCCAGATGGCAGGTATTTTATATTTAGAAAAACAGTCATTCAATAGGAAAACATTTCTGCAGGGTTGACGTCAAAGGACTTGTTTTCTTTCTCCCTCTTTTGTGGGACGAGAGAGTCTAGCACCAGACCCTGGAACTACTCACACCTAACGCTGTCTACATGTGAGAAATGAGACTTGGGCTGCACAGCCAAGGCACTGATGGAGGACAGCAGCACAGCCAGCTCCAGGGAGGCAGCACACCAGTGGACCTGGCAACAGCAGCCCCTGGCACTGTGGTAAGATCCAGAGATACCATGCCTGACAATCCAGATGTGACCTGGATATGCATACAAGAAGCAGTTCCAAGTGGTTGTATCTACTTGCATTTTTTATTTTTTAAATGCTTAGGGGTTGGGTCCTGAGCTCTCTGGCCTCCTGATGGGCTGGGGAGGGCAGTTCAACACAGTTCAAATGCAACAGTCCAAGAAACCGAGCAGCACATCCCTAACAGTCCTACAAAGCACCACAGAAGCTCTGTTGGACTCCTCCAGCCACCTGATACTCCATTCAAAAAGCAACAAGAGCAAAACAGTCTTGAAACAGGCAGAGAACCTCACATAGATCTGGCCAGGAAAGCACAAGAAGTCTGAGGTTGCTGTGACCTAAAAGTCTCCATTTATTCAAGATAGTTCCCTTACTAGAGGCAGCATCCTCAGTGCAAAGATCTGGCAGGGAGCAGCAATAGGCAGCTGCTCCCTACAGGGCTGGGCACCAGATTTCAAGTGGGGTTTCTGCCAGCCCCCTAGCAACCCACTCCCAGCCCCACAATACCTGAGAGAGGGGAGCAGGGCAAGCGTGGCAGCAGCACCCAACTTCAGCTGAGTCCAGATCATCATGAAAAAATGCATGCTGATGCAGCAGGTCATGCATTACTACAAAAGACCTGAGAAGGAAATAGAGGCCCAGGTCTGAGCTTATATAAAGCCATGCAGCACAAAGGCAGAGAGTGGGGTGGTGGAGGCCCCAGGTGAGGCTGGTCAGGATCACTAAGGTCTATTAATGATCTCAGGGGCAACTGGCTGCCTGAACTTGGTTGCTTGGATAGAAGTGGGGGCAGTAACTGTAAAACAAACAAACAAACAAACAAACAAACAAACAAACAAACAAACAAAAAACACATGAGGACAGATTTCGGCTCACGTGATTAGAGTTTATACTATAAATAACTGAAGAGGTTCCTCCTATGTGAGGATTTTGGCAGGCTGAAACTTGGTAAATGGTTTGTCTATAATATCTCAATAATAGATATGGCTCTCAGCATCTTCTCTAGCTTCTGTCAGATATTGTGCTGTTCTCATTCCCCAAACCATTCCTTGTTAAAGCAAACAGCACTGCTAAAGCAAACAGCAAAAGAGAGTACTACGTCCTCTATGATACAACAGGAAAATATGAGGCACAGAGAAGTTTCAGTAACCCTGCTGGTCTAGCCTCCTGGGAGATCCCCATCTGGTGCTCTGTTACATCATGTTGCTTTTAATTTCATTTATACACTGCTCTCCTTCCTCATAGACCAAGACTTGGAACCTAACATCCTCCTCCATGTTTGCTGCAGTTTGAAAATTGGATGCAAGCCCTATCACTAAAGCCTATTTCAAAAAAGCTAAATAGCTGACTAATTTGCCTTTTCTATAGTTTTTTATTATTATTTTTATTTTTTAAAATCTCCAGGTCTATTCCTAGTTCAGTTGCTTTCCAGAGATAACTTGTTGCAGTTTGCTTTGGTTTGAAGGGGGCTTTGAAACTAGTGACTAGGGTGCACCACACTTCTACAGGAGATCTTGAGGAAACAGCAGGGTAATTTATGAGACAAGCTACTCATCTTCAAAGGATAACATCTTTTTAGCAGAAGTCCCTTTTCTTCAAAGGAAAATTTGCCTTTGCCTTGTGAACTTGCATTTATATATACAGTTTCATGTATATTTATTATAAAAACAGCGTTTATTTTACACTTACCATGTCTGCATGATGTGTGTATAAAGGTCAAATGAAAGCAATTGTCCTCAAAGTTTTGGAAGAAGTATTGTCTGAAGACAACTGCTGCCAGCCCCTCCACAACCAAATGAGGGATTGTCACACACTCTATGGAAGCAGCCAGCAGGGGCTGGCCTCCCACAGTCCAGTGCTAGAGCACGGGCAGACAGCAAGCCGGCATGTGCCAGAGAAATTTAACCTGTGGGGGAACTCTGCCATCAAGGAGTCTCCAGGGAAAAGAAGCTCAAGCAGATAATTAGAAAGGCAGGACTGCAGTGCTGGCCTGGGAAGTTGTGGCTCTGCCCTGCTGCCCCCCTTTTGTGACTAGAGCTATCTGGAAAATACCAGAATGTTCCTAATTTGCCCCCCACAAAAAATCCTTAATGCTCTCCCCTGCTGCTAAAAAGAGGGTTGAGGAATGGCCCTGGGTACAGCCTCTGGCCTCATCTGTCTGCCTCCTTCCTATGGCAAGGCTTCCCGGGAAGCAAACTGCCAGCCTGAGCAGGATTGCTTGGTCATTGCAGTGTGCTGAAGGGCAGCCTCAGGTCATGCTCTCAGCTGTGCTTCCAGTTCACAGCCTCGATGGGCAACAGACCAGGCCTTGGAGACAGATGAGAGGTGCCTCAGAAACAGTGGTGATACTGTCCTGACCCGACACACTCTGAATCCTTGCCCCACCAAAAAAAAACACAAAACAGGATAGAATTCTCAGAGGCTGAAGCAAGAGAATGTAGTCGTAATGAGGCAAACGGTGTGTTCTCTACACCAGGCAAAGATCATGAATGCATCTGCCAAGACCTCTGCACGTTAAAGAATATGAACAGCCTGGGAACAGCCTGGATGTGCAGTGCAGTGCTTCCAGCTCCATCTTCCCTTCCATGTGTTCCCTGGAACCCCTCTCTTTACTTAAGGAAGGCTGCATCCTTACACAAAATGCCTTCTGCTGAGTGCTAGGACAATGAAAATGGATCACAAGCACTGCTGGAATTAGTCCTAAGATGGGGACTCAACCATTCTGGAGCACAGATGGGGTCAGGTCAGGTTTTTCCCTACAAACAGGAGAAGCCATGTGGTTTTCGTATAATTTGGAACGTTTTCTTACAGAATGAAGATTGATTAGATGTCTGGAGTTCCCCAGAAACAATGCTGATAGTGTTAGCAGCCTGCACGCTACAAGAACCCATTCATGAAAAAAAATAATCCTCATTTTTCTAATATATTTTTTTTCTTTAACTTTATGTTCTTGCAAAAAGAAGCTTATTGGGTAACTATCAGAACTCCTCTTTCATCACCTTGTCATAAATCCCACAGGCTCTGAATTCCTTTAACAAACTCTCGGTTAAATTGTGACCTGCCTATTCTAATAAATAAACCCTTTTTCTCCCCCAGAAAGCTGGAAACAGCCATGAAGTTGCTCCCCTTGCCCTTACTCCAAGTTCTGCTAATTGAGACATCAAAGCAGATGGAAAATCAAGGTTGTGACTGTACAATCCCTGAACGTTAAACTCTCTCTCTAGACCATTTCCAAACAGGGCAACTAACTTTTGTCAACACAAATCTCCCTCTGAAGTTTCAGCCATATGTTATATTCTTTTATCACTGTTTCTGTGAATGATGAAACAGCTGCTGTCTTTCACCCTGAGGTGGCTGTACCTTGGGGGCCGTTGATGTGTTCCTGGTTATATCTCGTGGAAAGTCTGACTGTCAGGCAAACTCTGACATCCCAACCCAGTTCCACGTCAAAACCATGCTGTAGTTATAAGCAGCGAACATCCCCCCCCCTTCCCTCCTCAGTGGTCACATGGAGCAGTGTCTAAGTCACAACAATATATAAAGTTTTCACTTACATCCCAAGAAAAGGTAGTGCTTGGCCTCTGGGGCCAACAAGGGTCCACATCATTTTTTTGTAGCTGGTTGGATGAGGTAACATATGTGTCCCCCTGTTAAACTGCGCAAACAGAATGCACAAACTAAGGTTGCTGTTGGGTAAGAACGGATCATGTGGTGCTTGCTTTCTCCCTAATTTGCTGGCATCATTTTTCTGCTGATGAATATCCCCAGCGAAGTTCCCTGGCGCATTTCACTCAGATTTATCTCAGGCCTCTGAACACTGAGCAATTAGGAGAGAGGCTGAAATGGGACCAGGTTTCAATGGAAAGTTAGCACCTAACACACACACGTAAATGCTCTAGACACTGAACACCTGATTATGTTTAGGACAGCATGCTGATCCCCTTGTAAAACAGACAATGTCCAGTGACCCAGTGTCATCCTCGGCCTACAACAATGCACACCTACTGCACAAATCTAGCAAAGTTCACTGGGCGTCCATGTCCTGGAGCAAAAGCCCAGACACAGCACAGTCAGCTTGGAGCACCAGAGCTTCTCTCCAAAGCTTCCTGGCAGGCTCTGACTTGGAGGGGAGGGAGGGAAAGAAGAAATTTGAAAACACCCTTTCCTCTCTCAGAGGAGTGTGCTGCAAACAGCTCTGCCTGCCAGCTCTTGCGGTGCAGTTGCCAGGCAGTAGTACTGCTCTGCAGTCCAGGATCAACAAACTACACGTTTGTATTCTCACCAGAGCCAGCATTATTACTGCCACAACTTAACACCCTTCAACAGAAACTGCCGCAGCTGTGAGAGCTGCCTTGGGAATGAAGACAATTGCAGCAACCAGTGGATGGAGGAAACAGAAGAGTGGCCGCTATAAACCTCACGGACGAGGCAAACACTTTCCTTCCAGTTATGGGTAGGAAACAAAATATCCAGTACTCTGATGGATGTAAAAAGATGTGTAGGAAGGAAGCGGACCAACCAAACTGAAGATTCAACTGAAGATGCTGCAGAAAACGTGGCCACTCGTATAACCTCAGCAACAGTAAGTGACCAGTTACTTGAGTTCAGCTTTAAAGACTCATCAGCAAGCAGTGACGGACTGTTAAACTCTTGTGTCAGTAGAGATGAACTGAAATACTGGAAACACTTTGCTTTTTCTGCGCACAGGTCAGACTCAGGCCATTAAAGACAGTTGGAACAGGCTCCAGATGAAAGAGTTTAGGCGTGGTAATTACAGTATGAGACTCGCTGTCAGTATTTGTAGAGCAATCTTTTCATGATGCATAGCAAGATGAATGGGTGGGGTGAATGAGATGATAACAATTCATTGCAACCAAGGGTTTTCTTCTTGCTCTCATTCCTGTGAACCTCTGAAACCATGGACAGATTAAAAATAATGGAAAGCACAAATTCTGTGCTTTGAGCAGCTCTTTTGCTCTTGTGGGACAGCACCTTTTTCTGGCCCCCAAAACTACTGGTGCAGACAAACTGCATCATGGAGGGACCTCTCCATTTCCTAAACCTGAGGATGACAGCATTACATATTCCAGGAGCTATGACTGCTGCAAAACCTCCTGAGCAGAAAACCAGATCATCTCCTGAGACAACATCTTCCATCTGGAGTTGATACTTCACAGGGAAATTATACATAAAGAACTCTTAACATTGAGTTTGCAGAATGTTCTCTCCCTCCTTGTTTATTTCAGCAAACAGAAGATAACTGGCCACAGAGGTGGCAAAATCATCCCATCACCTCTCTGACAAGCTCGTACCTTCATACTATCGTGGTGGCTAAAAAGCTGTGGATAGCTCCAAATCAGGATTTATTTTTAGGTTTCCAGACTGTGTATATTCCTGCCAAAAAAGCCTGGTCCAAAGTTTATTCAAGTCCACGATAAAAATGTCTAATGGCGTGAATGACCTTTGGATCAGCTCCAAAGAGTGTGCACTGATATTTAGCACTGGGGCTGGCTGGGGATTCCCTTTGGGAAGGCTGCCCAGTAAAGAGGTGGTTTTCACAAAATTGAAATTTTCAGGGAGAAAAACATCCTGATTTTGAACCCTCTTACCTTTCAGAAGCAAGAAATAAAAATACACTTTTTTTTTTTCTAATTTTTTTTTCAATTAAGGAAAGTCAAGAAGCAGCATTTTTTATAGGGCCTGTTGGAACAAAATCAGAAAACTATGTTTTGGTTTGAATGTGTTCAATAAACCTTTAAAACCTCATTTTCCTATAAGTACCCTGCTTCACTGAGGTTGTGGTTTAGATGTCTCATCTCTCCCACAGGCTCTTTCCTTGAGGACTCCATTCTCCATGATGCAGAGTGGACTCCAAGGTCTGCGAGACATGATAGCAGCTATACACCGTCCCCTGAGAAATATGGGTATTAAGTTCCCAGATGACAGCTGCCAGGAGGAAATACGATTCAAGGCTGATGCTCAGGGTTGAATGTAGTTGAAGCAAAGCGTTTTGGGTTAATCGAACAAGCTAAAGTGAAGCATGTCAACTTGGAGCTCGGCAACACATACTTTTGATCCAAAAATGTCAGAGTAAAAGTTACTGACCTCTGCAAACCAAGATGTTTTGAAATTTTTTGCCATGAAAAATTTGGAAACATCAGTGTTTCTTCACAGCCAAAGAGGGAAACAAAGGTTAAAAATTCCCAAGACAGAAATTCTGCATTCTATTTCACTCTTGGTAATGCTACAAGGAAGAAAAACTTCACGTCATTGCAAGTACCAAGAAATAAGAATGGTAGCTGTAGCTGAAAAGCCCTGCAGAACTGAGCACCAAACATCCACCCTCTCTCAGCAGCTGTCTGTCCCATACTTCAAGGGTCCTTTCCCAGGATAACACACAATCCCCCACGCTGGAGGGATTTGAGAGTTGCCAGCTGATCAGAGAGCAGATAGTTTTGAGTAGCCACTTCCCTGGATGCCCCAGAACACCATGGAAGGATGCATCTCTAGGGCTTTGAAGGAAACTAATTTGACCTTCGTTGCACCATTTTCTTCCCGGGAGTTATCTAAAGGGAGGCCAGCAGTCGTCCAGTCTCACATACTTACCACCCAGTTGACAGGCAATAAAGTGGCACATGAGGCCAGCACTGGGAAAATCACCTTTTGATCTCATTGAAGGTGGTCCTCAAACCAGGTCATGCTTGAGAGAACTGGCAGGGAGACTGAGGAGAGGCTGGGCTGCAGCTGTCTGTGCTGGGGCGGTCTCCAGTTCAGCAGAATATTTGCCTTTCTCTTGCTGCCAATTTTGGAGCCTTTATAAATACCACACCTAAATAAAATGGAATAAAAATAAATGATCCTCTTCAGGCACCCCACACCCTTCCATCACCCTCCCTAGGAACAGCTCAACATCCAGGGGCTGCAGAGATGCACGGAGAGAAATTATTGTTGAAAATAACTATTCTGTGGAAGAAAACTATTTATGCTGGATCTGGAGCAAGGACAAGGTTCCGTTACCTACTAATAATCAAGTGAAAAATGTCATCCCAGGGCCTGCTGTGCAGCCAGCAGTGACTTTTGCAGCACAACCTGTAAGTTGTAGCAGCACAGATGCAGGCAGGACACGGTGTGAGGGAGCAGCCAACCCCTTCCTTGTCACTCGTCCTGCAGCAAATACTTCACAAGTATCTCATCATGTCCTCACTAGTAAATCTGTCCCTTGATGGTTCTGTTTTGCCATGGTTCTGTTTTGCCATGAAGCACAAAGCTTAATATTTGCTAATTATTTGCCAAGATGCCTTTGTCCTTGTGAATGCTCCTGATCCCCATCATGGGGCTATTCCCTGGGGGTCTTACACTCACAGGGCAATATCCACCAAATCCCAGCACGAAAAAAGAGCTCTTGATATTAAGCCACCTGGTATGAAGAAGGTGCTCAGCCAGAGATGAGACTGAAGGTAGATGCAGCACTAATTAGCTCTGAATCAAAACACAGCTCCTAGGAAAGGGTAAGGCCACACACCTTCAAACTGGACAAGCTATACAATCTATAAAAGTCAGCTCTGGAACATACACCACAGTGTGCTATTTACGGCACCCTTTTATTGTTGTTATTATTATTGTTATTATTTTCCTTTTTACCTGGGGACTGAATGTTTGGGGACTGTGGAAGGAGAAGGCCGTACATCTGGAAAGCGTCAGATTTAACGCCCGAAGTCATCAGCCCAGGTCAGCTAAAAGTACATGTTTGCTTCCAGCAGCAGCTGTGCAAACTCCTGTTGCCTTGGTTGTGCAGGGCTTATGTAAAGATTCCTCAAAGACAGTGCCCTCTTTGTGAGCCCAGAGCTCTGCTGATCCCTGGCAGTTCCAACCCCAGTTTCAAAAGAAACGGGCCTAAAATGGCACTCCCACCGCAAACAGATGTGTTTCAGCCTCTGTCTAAGGCAGCATTCATTTCATCATGAAAAGGAAAACATCATAATTTAGGGTCACACGTCTCTTGCCTGTCAGTCAGGCACTGCCAGCTATTTTTACAGCATCCCAGGGTGTTGTGGCAGTCTAGAGAACAAGTGACACACCTTTCCAAAGGCTGTGCAGAATGATACCACTCAGCGAGAAGCTTTGGTTTTGTCCCTGACTTTTTTTCTGAACAGAAAATATCTCTGTCATATATCGTGTTTTTTTCTTCTATTGCACATTGATTTTCTTTGCTTCCCATTGCTCCACAGGCTTGCTCTACCCAGTGCAAAATATGTATTGTAGTGTTAGAACTTTGCTCATGGCACTGTGGCATGTGGGTGGACCAGATGTACCATGAAAACAAGCTCTCTCACAACAGTAGCCAACAGTCGAGCAAAACTATACATACTGTGCGAGAAGCCAAATTTCACTCAGTGACTTCAGTAGCTTTTGGTTGCTCCTGTTTCACATTGTGATCGAGTCTGGCCAATTTATTTAACCTAATAAACAAGATTTTAATTATAAACAGTCTGGTAAAAATACCGGTCATCTGAAAGAGGCACAGAGACCATTATAGAAAACAATCCCAAGCTTCCCTGCCTTGTAGCCAAATATTATATCTGCGATGCAAATAAAGCACCAACATATTTACAGTTCAGCGGGAGTTTTGATCATGTAATAGCTTCAGGGTTCAAACCACTGTTCATTAAAGTCAGTAAGAGTCTTTGCATTGACTTTAATGAGCTCTGAGCCAAGACTGGAACATACAGAATTTTACCAAGAATTCAAAGTGGAAAAAACCAACCTTTGCCAAAGCTCATACCTTTGGTCTTTCTGAAAGCTGAATGCCTGAAGGGACCATGCTACTCTTGCTGTGCAGTTTCAGCCTCCAGGGGCAGAAAGTCCTGCTGTGCCCCTCCTGGCAGTGCCAGAGTTCCTCACGCTGAAAAATCCACCAGCAGATTTCATTACAATAATTGCACTAGAGTTAATACTACATTGTAGAGAAAGTAGGCAAGAAAACGCAAGGGAATAAAATCCAGATGATCAATCATCTTTTTTTACTGACACTGTCTTTATGTGGGTTGTTTTCACTGGAAATATACACCTAATAATTGCCCAGGTTCCTTGTTTTTTCAACATCATTTCTATGGTAAATGCCATTAGTTACTGTGCCATGGTGATTTAAAGCTGAAAACCTACTGTGACCTGAACCAAAAGATAGATTAACTTATCTGCTTTAACAAGGAGCTGCTTGAAAGCCTTATAGGAAATATTGTATGAACTTAAATTTCATATGGCCAGTAATTACTTTTCCTGTTATTTTTCTATTAAAGAAATACAAAAGGAAATGGGGGCTCTGTGCATAAAGGGGACTGGGTTGTAGTGCTTTTAATCTGCAGGTCATCAATTCAAGGTAATTTAGCTGATGACTCCAGTGGCCTCAGCCCAGCTGAGGGGACTGTCTGGGGACAGGTGACCTCACTTGGCCATCCACCATTGCTAAATTCTGGAAGGCAATTCAGTAGACTCAGAGGACTTTGACTGACCAAGCTTAAGCTTGTATCCCGTGTATGGGGCTGTTGTTTCAGGCCCAGCTGCTAAGCAGATGGATACAGCGTGGTCAGACACCAGGGACCTAGGTCAGTCCCTCTGAGCACCACATACAGAGGGGTCAGTCTGTCTAATTATTACAGAAATCAAAAGAGACTCCCACTGACACAGGGTTATTCCTGGATAGCCACGGGGAAGAGCAGTGTGAGAGCGATCTGCTGAGAGCCTGCTGATAAGGATAAATGAGAAGAAAAATGGATTTTCAGCTCAGTGACCTCTAAGAATGAAGTTACTGATTTCCAGGATCTATGGTCTGATATCCTTGAAGAAAGTTCAATTCATAGCTTCCACTCTTCCATTAGGAAAGACGCTGAGATCACGAAGCAACTAGTTTTCAGTGGGATATTATCCTAGACTTTTAACTTGAAAAGTTCCCTAGGACAGTGGATTCTAACTTTTTTTCCCATTTGTGGACTCTCAGCAGTGATGCAGCTCCTGTACAGTGAATTTAAGCTGACTATAGACTTGCTTTTCTTGGCTTCCTTCCACAAGTGACAAGTTGACAGCTACTGCTCTTGGAAGAAGATGGCCTTCCAATCCTCAGGTCACCATATGGTGCACAAATCATTTCTTTCATGTCATACCTGATTTAGAGCTGTAGGAAACAGAGCTAGGAGACCAGTGAAGCCATCTCCCCCACTGTCCATCACGTGTTACTGTGTCATGCCCTGTTTTCAACGTGCCATGTCTCAGCAGGCAATTTGAGAGCTGTGGCTGTCCTTCCAAGCTTTATAAGTGTGCTAAATGGGGTGGATACCTGCAGAAGAGATGTGCCATTGACTGAGACATTACAGAGGGAATAATATCTTGTAAATCAAAGAGACACAATGCTACACCAATAGACTAGCCAAGAATATGAACTATAGGAGTCCTTACAGTAACATCCATTTGTGGAGTCAAGAATTTAATCTGTAAGTTGCTCAGTGAGGATTTACATCTCCCCTCTGGTCCTGCATTCTAAACAAACATAAAAAAATCAGAAAAAAATGTTTTTTCTTGGGAAGAGTTATCCTCACTGTTATTAATAGTTCTTTCATTTTTTAGAAAACTCCAGAAAATCATAAGCTATGAATCACTTGCTTTTTTTGACTTTTTTTTTTTAAAAAAAATGTGCTCATTTTTCTTTAACCATGCTTAGAACAAAACTGTCCTTCCCAGAACAGTATTTTTCCCTTGCTTGCCATGAAATTAAGTAGGATAGAAAAACAGAAGTAGGAAACATAGCGTATGTCTAGAAATCAGGGAGTGAAAACATACCAGCAGAAAGCGACCTAGTTCTCACTCTGAATGGAAGAGTAACCAAAGGAAAGCACATTAGACATCTTAGCAGCTTGTATTCCTCCATGTGGTCTTTCTTTTCTGGCTTTCCCATCTGACCAGTCATTATTAGCTCTCCTACTCTGCCCTATGGATGGAAATGGAGACAGATAGAGTCAAACATTACTCTGAGTAATTCAAATAGACCTTGCTATAGTTAGCAGGAAAATATGCTGTAAACAGTTGTTATCCCAGACTTGCACTTCAACAGGCAGGGTCCATTTCCAGCTGGGCTGTCTGGGGACAACCATGAGCATGATTCCAGAGTTTAAGACTAGCTCTTCTCAACCTAAAGGGAGATGCTGTGAGCCCTGCTGGTCATCCATGGCAGGGAGGGCAAGAAATGCACAGAAACACTTCCCCTCCTCTTCCTCTGAGGCACAGCAGTTGGTTCAAATGAACAAAGCAAGACAAGACACAGTTTGGATCAGAGAAGCACCTATTCTCCAGCTGGAGTGTCAATCCAGCCCTGCATTCACACTTGGTTACAGATTTCACCATACCCTTACAGCATCAAACACCACGATGTGCAAGTACAGATAAATTCTGACCGCTTTACTTGTACCATGAAATGGCACCGGTCTTATCCCACTTCTGCAATCAGACCCAGAGGCAGGTTGCACTTGAGCTAAGAGGGGTTTAGTTCTGTGGGACATCCTGCCACTGCCTCCCAGATGCCCCATTTGGCCTCTGCTGGTACCCAGCAAAGCTTTAGTTCTTTGCTTTTGATGCCTTACTCAAATCCTGATGCAGTCCTTCCACACGCCTGCTTGGTGCGAGAACAGGCCCACTGGGGTTGCAGAGCACTCCCCGCAAATGGGCAGAATGGCCATGTAAAAATCAAATCCACATGACTGCATTTATAGGCAACCAAAGAGAGGGCTGCTCTTCCAAGAAAAACTTTTCCATGTAAAAGAATTCTTAATCTCCCCTTTGACTGTCATTGTTGAAATGATGGCTTCGCAGGCTTGAAATTTAAGACCCTATCGGCCTCTTTTCTGTTAGCTGTGATTTATGAATGGTTTCGCTGTTGATTATCCCCCAAGATTACAGCATGTCAGCCCTGACAGACAAGCAGAGGAAATTTCACAGGATAACGGGTATATCCTTCGCCAAGGCACTGAGGTGTGTTTTGACTCAAGCGTGTAACAATATCAGCAAATGCTGACTGGACTCTGAACAGGCTACATGCAGCACCTTACTCAAAGGCAAGCAGGATCAGCAGAATTCTTTATGATGGTTTCTCTGGGCTTTGGACCCCTTGCTCCCTGTTCAACATAGCATTCAGTTATTTTGTTTGCCATGTTTGTGGCACAAACTGTACAAACTGCAGTCAAAATCGAGACAGTAACATTTGCTGCAATGTAACCATCAGAGATCATCCTTCCTGACTGCAATGTAAGTCCACTGTCTTGTCTGGGAGATGCACTGTCATTCTGTCAAGCCCAGAATATTCAAAGGAAATTTGCTATCTTTGATTTATTGCCAAGAACAGACACTCCTGACCCCAGAAAAGATTTTGTGGCTTTGTTTTCCATTTCTTGCTAGACAGTTTGTTCCAGGTCACTGCTAGGAGGGAATGTTTATCTGGTGAAGGTAACAGGGCTACGGCAGGTGAAGCCACAACCTGAGGGAGCTACACGGCATTCTGGTTTCTCCCACAGTACAGTACTGACACACTGCTAAAGGGAGACAGAAACATGTTACAAGCCCTTGAGGTGGCTTGGCAAAGCTGTGCATGAGAATATTCCAAGGAGAAGCAAGTGCTTATGTTAGTTTGGTTCCTTCTGGGCTGTGGCCTCCACTTGACCAGACAGCCAAGATTCCAGGTTGCAAGAATTTCTGATGTGGGGGGCTGCCTAAAAATGAACGAGCAGGCCTTCTCATGAGAGAGGTGCTTTCATCTCCCAATAAACAGCTTCTGCTTGTCAGGCAAAAGGCTCCCTTGATTTGAACTCTGCCGCACTGTTCCACAAAATGAATTGTTATTGACATGTGGTTTCCAGGTCTGGCACTATGGATGTGCTTCCTGCTGCGTGTAACATCATCTGGACCTGTGCAGTGAGAGGCAGTATAGCACCCTCGTGCTGTGGATCAATTTTTGCCAAGGTTAAAAAAAAATCTAGGAGGTAGCAGGCAAGGGTGATCTGCACCTGATGTACCTGGACCCTGTTCTGAGGCTGCATTGCCTTCATCTTGAGAGATGCTGCTGCTCTGGGGCCTTTCAATACCATGGTCACGAAGACACTGCAGAGAAGAAAGGCTGTACCTCTTTGGAAGAAACCAAAGAGCAAAGCTACATCCAACTCTGTCCCAAGCCATTCTTACTGGGGCTAGTTATACTGTGGGTGTTCTGAAGGATCGGGTTTGACTGTGAACCAGAATGGACATTCCTAGCATTCTTCCAATTTTGCCACCCAGCCTGCTTCAGAAAAAGTTCTGATGTAGGTGTTTGTATCCTGTCTCTTTCTTCTCTCACAGTATTTGTCTTTCGAGCCTGGCAGCAGTGGAAGGAAACTTAGCACGTGATGCTGACATTCTGCCATGTCTGTGGGACTGCAGATTCCTAAAGTACTCAAATCTAGCTGAGAGAATAGCTAGGGAAACAGGAGGCAGAGGACCTACCCAAGCATGCAGAGGTTTGAATCCCAGTGGATTGAAGGAAGGGTATAGGCTTTTATTCAGCAGCTGGGCTGCTCACATCAGGAAGGCTGTCTGGGCTCCTGCCTCCAATGCCCACACAGTTCCTTTCTCACAGCTGCCCACCTGTGCTACGATTTTGTGCTAGTGATCTGACATGTCTTACCTGTAGGGTATTCATGGGCATAAAGGGCTGCTGGATATTGTAGCACAATTGTGCTGGATAGATGAGCTTTGCTAGAACCGGGACATAGGGAAGGGAGGCAGAGAAATGGTCAGGGTGGTGGAGAAGCTGCAAGGGGAATCCAGGAATACCAACAGTAGGAGCAGTGTCAGACATGAGTCCTGTGGTCCTTGGCAAGGCAGCCAGTAGCAAGGGGAAATGAACATACAAACATGGGGACAAAGTGCCAGCACTTAACTGAGGGATCCGTGAAGACACATAGCCCTCAGCAGGTCTTGATTTGTAAAGCCTTTCCTGGAAACCTCAGGCACAATTAAACAGAGTCTGGGGAGCCTGGGCTCAGATCACATTGCATCCCTGATGCTCTGCTTATTACCTGAGAAAAGCTGTCAATGCCACGTGCGGTATCGTCTGTTTGGCACACAGCGGGTCTCTCTCTGGTCCTGAGAAGCACCGAGCCCCTGCAGCTCCTCAAAAAGCTCAGAAATTTCTTCATGTGGAAACACTCACCCATTTCAGGACTGGGCCTGGGGTCATGTTCTAGAACAAAAAAGACCAATGGAAAAAAAAAAAAAAAGTTGGAGAAGCTGTAAGAACTGTGTGTTTCATAAAGACCTCTTTAATCAATGTTGGCAGAAATACACCTCTGTCTGAGTGTGAATCTTAACAGATACAGTCCAGCTGGAATTTTCCCTGGTTTTCTGCTGCTTGACTCGCCACTCCTTATTTATTGTTGTTTTACACTCAAATTCCCAGCTAAGTAGGGTTATTCCTCCAGAGTTAGTGCTGGTTGTAGAGACCGCTGTGCCTTCACACACTGCTGCCCTTGTATCACTGTGTTTGCACCTGTTTGTCTACACTCAGCTGCTTCAGAAAACTTCCCTCCAGACTTTTCCTTCCTCCTTGTCCCACCATACACATAAGGGCCCAGTTTCCCTGCTCCCAAGCCAAGACACAGGAATGTGCTAGTCCCCAGTGATTCCCTCCAGCAAATTAGAAATTGCTGAACCAAGCAAGGTTTCAGTAGAGCAACATAGCCTCAGCTGAAAATCCCCTGCTTGCTGTTTTTCTTCTTCAATAGGGCACCATGAAATATTTACATCCAGTTTTGACAGGGCTAATTCTGCTGCCCCATATATACATCTGCGTCTGCACACTGTATCCTTCACTGAGTTTCTACTCAGCCAGATTTTCACTGGCCAAGAACCAGACCCTGTGGCTTCAGGAGGACTTCTGACCAATGAACAAGTAATTTCCATCACAGCCATCAGGACAGGAGGCATTTCTTACTATCTGCCACCCTGTGATTTACACCAGAGCACTCCATCTTAGTTAAGCTACACAGTACTAACTTTAAACAGACAAAAAATAACGCCATAATATGTGCATACACATGTACTGCAGCACCCAGCAGCAGTTTAGCTAGTTATAAGTGAAGTCAACACCCTTATAAAGGCTTGGGGCTGTTCAACAGTGCCTAGCTCATCAACGGTTTAGAGCTCAGCAAACCCTAAACCATGAACACCCACTATTGTGCTGAACATGCATACTGTGCTGAAATTTGCTTTTAAAAATATACATGATTTTTATATATATATATATATATATATATATACAGGAAATACTGAATTATAGCTTCTCAAAACAAGAATCAGACCCCCTCCCCAATTGCTCCCTAAGTTAGAATATTTCTGAATAGGATTGCATACTCACCCTTGCCTAGAGTCCCAGTCCTTTGTCCTGCTCTGTTTTTTTTTCCTTGGAGGAAAGCAGCTTTGAAGACGCTCCTTCTCCTTGGACATACAGCCTCACCAGTTCAGGAGAGGGGCTGGGGAACAGGGCTGCAGGGGAACTGCTGTGCTGAATGTCTGTAGTTCACAGCCAGAGAATCCTATTATGTGATAGGTAACAATCCAAGGCCTAATTTATGGAAATTTTGACCTTCAGTCCCCTTTGACATATTCGGATCAGCCACAGCCTGTGTGAGATGTTAAAGCTCTTACAGTAAGGGGCTCTAAATCAGCCTGTGCGGCTGCTGGAGCCAATGAGTGGGTCAGAGGTAAGAATTCACTGAGGTTCGTGTGTGGGCTGCTTGGAGCCTGTTTGACATTTATAAATCAGTGACATTCTTCTACACAGCTCAGTGCATACAAATCACTTCAGTCTCTCTGAGTCTCTGAGTAGGGCCCCTCATGTCAGTGAAGGCTGGATTTGGGCATCCTTGGCCTTTCCTTTTGACTTGTGCAGAATAAGCCTAAACAAATCCAGCTTTATTAGCTAGCAAGGTCACCTACCACCATTAAGTGTGACCTGATCCCTCAGGATAGTGGAGTGAAGGATCTTTTGGAACCAAACCTATCTCCAAAGACTTTGTTGTCTTCAGGGCTTGGTCATGCAAGTCTTCAACACCAGGTGCCATACCAGATGCCTCACGCTTTCATCAGCTGCCATAACAAACATTGTGTTCATTAATATTGCTACTAGTGTAGCACAAACAGCCACAGTCTGTTCTGCTCTGTGCTGGGCGTCAAGAGGAGGTGACCAGCTGGATGTCAGCAGCTTCCCAGGGAAACCTACCTGCTGCAAATAAAGCTCCACCAGGCTGAGACCTTTGAGTGGGCCTGCCCCAGATTTCTCACAGTCTGGACTCTATGTAGAGAGAAAACATAATGAGAAAAACATAACCAGGGCTGCTGACAAGGTAACGTTAACATCAGCCAGTTATTGTGCAATGAACGTCCATCTCAGCTTCTGCAAGCCTGACCTGTTTAACCACTGCTTGTTTCTCCAAACCCCGAAGGTTCGCATGGATACCCTGTTCCCCGAGCACTGGCAGTGCCCTGGCACACCCTGCTCCTCCCTGCTAGCGGCTGTGCTGGCCTTTGGGACACCCTCACGTTGCACTTACAGTGGCCCCAAGCACACGATGGCTGGGACATTGAGGTCAGTTCCTCAGCGGTTGTGGACCAGCAGCCGTGGAGCTGGTTACAAAAAAAAAACACATTTTGGGCTGTGCTGAACCCAAAGGCTGCCGTGAGGGCTGGGCTGACAGAGAGGGGCCGATGGTGGGCTTGTACACTGTTGGGTGCACTGCCATGGCCACCTGCTGTCCCACTGAAGCTGCCTTGAGGTGAAGAGGGACGATGGTTCTTGGGAAGAGCTCTTCCCTCACGCCCACACGCTGAGGGGAAAATCTGCTGGGGGGGTGGGGGGGGTGGGGGGGTGGAAGGCGGTGAAAGAACTGAGGTAAAAATTTGACAGAAGTGAGGTAAAAATCTGATAGAACTCAAGGAAAAAACTGACAGAAGTGAAGAAAAACTCTGAAGGAAGCAAAAACTCTGAAGGGAGCGAAATCACCGCAGGGAAAGCGCAGCCCCGCGATGGCGGGGGGCTGCTCGGGGGGCGAAGCCTGAGGGGGGGAGGGCGGGCGGCGGCCGGGGCGCTCCCCGCCTGGGAAGAGCCTGAAAATGTCGGGCCGGGACAGAGCTGGGGGGCCGGAGAAAGGGGAGGGCGCTCCCCGGCTCCCCTCCCACCCTCTCCGGATAAATGGGCCGGCGGGAGGCGACGGGCGGGTGGCTGCAGCTTGCGGAGGAGCGCGGCCTGTCCGGCCTCGGCTCCCCCGCCGCGCTCAGCGCTCCCTGCCGGCGGGGCCGGCTCGGGCTCCGCCGCGTCCCCCCTCCTTCCGTGGGGCCGGGGGACCGCGCCTGTCTTCTTCCCTTCTCACCTTCCCTTCCCGGGGAGCCGCCTGCCGGGCTGGGGGAAGGCAGCCGGGGCAGCCCGTCCCGGCCGATGCCGGCTGTCCTCGCCGCGGCAGGCACCGCCCGGGCTCCGGCAGGCTGGTGGCGGCCATCGGGACTCGGGGCGGGGGCCCCCCGGGCGCCCTTCTTCCCCTTCCCTCCCTCCCTCCCTGGGAGGCGCTGGAGGATTTTCTCCCGCTGCAACCCCCTCGCTGCCCCCCAGACATGGTAGGTCACCTCCAGCTGCAAGGGATGGACGAGAGCCTGAAGGAGAAGAGCCGGGAAGGCTTGCTGGACAGCCCGGACTCGGGGCTGCCCCCCAGCCCCAGTCCCCCTTTCTACTCCCTCTCGCCCGGCAGCGGCGAGGGCCGAGCCGGGGGGTGCAGCAGCAGCGCGGACCCCCCGGCCCAGGGGCACCCTCGAGAGGCCAAGGACGGCAAAGTGGTAAGAACCGGAGGGGGGGAGAGAAGGGCCGGGAGATCTCCGGAGCGGGCGGGGGCATCGAGGACAGAGCCTGGGCTCCCCCCTCGGCTCCCCCGGGGCTGCGGGGCACCGCCGGGGGGTTCTGCTGTGCTCTGGGGTGGTGGCACCGCGGGGGGGACCCCAGCAGAGGCACCGGAGAGTAAAGCCAGGTCTTCGCCGCCTTCCTTCAGCACGCAGCGTGCTGGCACCGCGCTGCCCGGTACGTGCAGGCTGCCTCCAGCATCGGCTCCCGGCTGCGCGCCTGCATCCCGCATTCCTCCGGGCCTGGCCGTGCAGCCACGTCTGCTGGAGCCCCCGCTGAAAAAAGAGAGAGGGAAGGGTTTGTTAGGACAGGGTACAGGCGTGAACAGTTTGTTAGGACAGGGTACAGGCGCCTGTCCCGGGAGTTGGTGTGGGGACATGGGCTGGGGAAGGCTGCGGGTCCCTGCCCCGTGGTGGAGCTGGGTTTTGGGGTGTGCATGGGGCAGGGTTGGTTTGGTGGTTTGTCACGCAGGACCATAGGTTCTGGTTAGCCTGACACGGTGCCTGGCAAGCAGCTGACTGCAGGGTAGGATTTGTGTAGGTTTGTGACTATTATTCAGGTTTATTTTATTTATTTCTGTCCCTTAGCCATAGAAAGCCTCTCTAAAACACAAAGTTTAGAGCATAAGTGATGGTGGGGGAAGTTTTTAAAGGACGATGAAAGTTCATCCCCGGGGATCTTTCAGATTTTTTTTCCTAACATATAAAAGGCTTTTGTAGATGGAGTCAATGCAGTTAATTGACTGCTATGCAGAATAAAAACTGCAACACTAATCTTTCCATGGGGAAAACTTATCTGCCAATGGATTAGTGACAATTCAGAGACTTCTTCCCAGTAGAGACACTTTGCAATAACTTAGCATACCCTTCTTTTCTTCCTCAAGTTCTTAGGCTATTTCAGCTTATTGAAAACTGCTTTTTACTCTCAAGCATGCCAAAACCATCCCCAAGAACAATGACTCCATCTCAACAGAGTACAGTGGGTAGGGTGTGAGAGATTAATTATGAAAATAAAATCCCAAATCCTCTAACAACCACTGACTGCGGATCCAACTTCACAGCCTTACCTGCTGTTGCCTGGGCGTGTGTGCCGTCTTAATGGGACGGCTTATGTTCAAAGAGTTGCTCACATGCCTCTGATTTGGCAGGATCAGGCTGTTGCTGTGCATTTGTAAAATAAAATGTGGGAGGATGATGAATGAAGATTTGCTGGACCAGAAAACAGCTGGGGTGGAGGTGTCTGCAAAGCTCCATGATGGGGATATAACAGCCTCCATTCCAGTAATTGTGACAGTCAGCCACCACTCCTCTCAAGAAAGCCCTTAGATACTGAAAATGAAAGATCGTAAGAAAAGAAAAATCTACCTCTTGAGCTGCTTGGATTGAGAGTTGTAGTGCTCCTAGAGGAAAAAGAAGTTATTCTGGTGATCCGTGTAAAGCAAAACTACATTTTCAAGTTACTTTTCTTATTTTGATCACAAATTAGTACTTTTAACATTACAGAGGAACTCAAAACTGTAGATGTTTCTGATTTTTATATCACAACAGCATGGGTACCCTTGGGCCCCAGCTGTTAGGGTAGGGGTTTCATATACTGTGGATATTTATGTGCCCTTAGTAGGTACAGAAGATCGCATAGGTACTAACAGTGAAGCCAATTTGACTGCATTATTTGGAGTGGTGCAGGATGGTGCTCTCTGAATCTGTTTGGTATATTGCAAAATAAAGAACCAGGCAGGAGTTTTTGCTCTACTTGACTGCACAGAGATTTTTCACTTCTCACTTCCAGCCTGCAAATACTGTACTTGCAGCTGCTATTAAGAAAACAGGAAAAATACAGACAGCATTGCTTGCTTTGTACTTCTACATTTCAGTGTCTAATTAGCTTTAACCTTACCATTTAACAAGGACTTGCAGATCTATGAGCAGTTATGCAATCCATGAATGTGCTTCTGTTTAACTCCACTACTCGGCTGTTCATCCGAGCATGCAGAATTGGCAAATCAATAATTGCAGCTATTTGCACACCAACTCATGCTTTTTTAATTGCTGATTATGTTAGTGTTTGTTTTGCTTACGAACGTGACAAAACCAGGAATGCGGTCACCACTCGTTGTGCTATAGTAACTACAGAACCATATGTAAGCTCAGTTACTAATGGCCAAAATTCTAGTATGTACAGTTAGAATAAATTGCTGTCAGGTGAACAAAACAACATTCCAGATCTGGGGGAAGGATTTCCTACCATTGCTGCAGACCTATCAAAACCACCGGTCTGAACCCAGTTGCGTTCTTTTGCAGTCAGCTATTTTGCTCCAGCTTCGCAAATATGTTGAAGAATTTTTCTGCTCTAGGATAGCTCTTCTCATCCAGACCAAAATGAGATTGCATGCCCTTATCGAAGACTTCTGTGTGTGTGTAAAATCCATGCTCTCCCTGCTTTGTGTCATTAACTGATTCTGAAAAAGTAAACTCTTTTCTCTTTAATAAGCACGACTTTGTTTCAAAGACAATGCACCATTTATTCACATTTAACCAGCCAATTTGGCTACGGCTTTGGGATCCAAGAAAATATGAAAGGCAATTTAGGACCAGAGTCATAAATACCACAAGTTCAACACCATTTAGGGCCTTTTTAATATATTTTTATTTTACTTGCAGTGCAGCAGGAATTGGCTTCTATTTCTTCAAGTAAAGTCTTTGTAGGAAATTTGTCAGTAGTTTTGTGCTTAAGTGCAAATATCCTAATGAAAATAGAAAGTAACTTTGACCTTGTTCTGCCTTTTCAATCTGAAACATGATTAAATTGATCTTTCGGCTTGGGTTACTGAATTCCCTAGACTTTTCTTGCAGTGCTGGGCCAAGGGGAACACACATACCATGGAATAAATGTCTAATGATACACACAAAGAAGCGGTTGCTGGAAGGGTAGGGAATGAAATGGCATCAAGATAGCCAGATCTGCTTAGAGTTTTCCCTCTTGTTGTTGCCCTGTGATATAGTTTTAGGCTAGAAGGACTGATTTTGAGTTCTTTCTAGTGCTGCACTGAAATAAACGCTTGGCATCCAATAGCATCACTTCTAACGGATACAAGAGATCAGGAGCACGTTCATCTGCAGAACTACCCATCGTGCTTTCTCGAAGCAGCCTACTTCTTTTTACCTCCCAATTCTGCTGCCACTGCAACGAGATCCTTTTCATTTGAAAGATTAAATATTTATGAATTCAACCAGCCTCACCGTGCACTGACTTCCGTAGGACTATCCCAGTAGGTCAGTGTTCAGATGAATGCCCCCGCACAGGGAATTTCTACTTACGTTCAGAAGCTGTCTGACGACGGTGTGGTGCCAGAATGTGCCCTCTGTGATGGGAAGACATTCCAGCTTCATCTTACGTACCGTGGTGGAGTGCACCTTGACACGTGGTGTAGCTTTCAAGGGCATGGCCCTATCAATGGGGTCCAGGTCAGCGTGTGTGCCAAGCCTGTTGGATTTTTTGTCAATATCAAAAAACAACAACAACAACAACCACCTTTCCCTGACATGCCACTTTCTGAAGAGCCTTTGGGGCCACAGAGCCCTACACTGAAAGAGCTCCAGGAAGGGGGGGCTGTGTCCTGGGGACTGGGTGAGGAGCGTGGCCATCGCAGTGTTTCCAGGCAGCATGTTACTTCCAGGCCTGCCACCCCCTCCAGGAAAAGCACCTGGAGAGAAAGGCCCAGCACCCCCAAGCTGAGCCAGCTTGAAGCCTGCACATGCAGCAGGTGACACATCTTCCCAAGTCCTCGTGGGTCCCAGCAGCTCTGAGGAAAGCCCCAAGCTTGTGCAGAGAGCAAGGCAATTTCCACTGTTGGCGTGGTGCCTTTTGCCCCAGTTGCTGTTCAAACGAAGTGAAAGTGGGCAAATCCCTCAGTAGGCATCAGTCTGCATCACTGGTGCAATTAGCAGCAAGAAGGTGGTGTCAGTACACATACGTTGGTGTGCTCTGTGTCAGCTGTGGGGCGGGCAGGCACGTACTCTTGATTCAAGCAGTTTGTGATAAAGGCAAGCAGGGAAAAAGTCATAGGACTCTCATCACCTATGCTAAAAATGTGGCTATAGCTAGGGTGATGTCTTCTAGCTGTTTAATTTCGATTGCATCTCTAACCCTGGACAATAAGTGGAGTAATACTTTTCCCTCTGGAAGCAGAAGAGGCAGGAAGGATTAATTCTTTGAAATAATAAAGCCCTGCTTTATATTTGAGGTCTGCATTTACTGTTATCACTTCCAAATAAAATCTCATCCGGCTTTAGTATAAATTACTTGTAATGTGCGCTACATAAAGATATTGGGAAAATAAATGGTCTGTAAAACAAATACTGCTTATCAACTAGCGCAGAGAATGTAGATGTGTGTCAAATAACTCAGCCAGATCTTTCAGTACAGCTGTAAATAACAGCTGAGTAAAGTGACATTTTCATGGGCCTGACATGTTACCGTAGTGGGAAAATGTGGTGAGAGATTTGCTTATGCCCCAGCAAAGTTAGGAGCTGGGAATTTGGGAAGCTGTATCCTGTTTGTATCCCTGATGCTTGGAAAACCGTTTCCCCTTACAGTCCCTAGGGATCTAATGCCAAATCCTGGTGCCTTCCGTATAATGACCATACCTAAAGGAGTCCGTTCTGGTCTGTCTCGCTTTCTTTTTTTTTGGGGGGGGTTATTTTTTTCAAGTCACATTAATTTCCTTCCTTTCTTTTTGCTTTGCTACCCATAATGTGGCAGCTACAAGAACAGCCAGTAGACTGCAGGCCCATTTCATGGCACGTTATTGACCATAACTTCGCTTCCATTCTTGTAAAATACCCCAAGCAAAAAGCATCTTAACAGAGCCCAATAATTCTAATTAATTATTGGGGTAATAGAAGGTTATTCTGCCACCGTACTATTTTTGCTGTTATTCTCTGAGGTCTGAATATCCCCAGGAACCAGTCACTGAGGTGTCACTCCTGGCAGGTACAAAGCAGTGACACGGAGTTGAAGGACGTGCATCAGTCCTAAAGCAAGAAGTCCTCTGCAATACTAATGTCAGCACAAAGGAAGTGCTCTTGATCAGCAGTAGGTTGAATTCTCAGTTCAGCAACTGATTTTATGTGCATTTATTTATGTACTCCTTGAAAAAAGCAGAGCTTAGCTACCCAGGCCTTTACATGCCTGAAAGGCATCAGAGTTAAGGCAGAGGGAAAAATGCGGCCAAACAAGAATCACTTCAAGTTTTTAATAATACTTTAACCCTTCGCTGCTTAAGACAAAATTATGTACTGGAAAGGAAATAAAAATGCTGACATATTTACCGCTTAATTTTTGTTCACCTTGGCTCTGTTTTAAGGGCATAATGTGCACTTCTGCTTCCTCAACCTTCCTGGACTACCAGACTCACGTTCTCCCTGGATAAAGATGCAGGATTGTGGTGGCTTCTGCAGGGATGTGCTGGCTTCTACTGGGCTGTGGAGGATGGTATGGGTTGCTCAGTTTTCTGCTGAGCATCTGCTAAGTAGCAACACAGCTCTAATTACTGGGGACAGATTAATTAGGTCCCAGCCATAGCCTTCCAGCACAGCAATCCTAGGGTTTCTGTGGACAGACAGACCTTGACTTGTGGGCAGCCTGCTCTAAACGGCTTGTGCAGGGCTACAAAGAAACTCACCTTATTGTGAAGTGTCTTGAGATCTCCGAGTGATTGCTAGAGATGAGCCAAGGGTGGTCATTTCTCTGGGCAGGTCAGCAGTCCGGTGTTTCTGTTCTTTCAGTCATTCCTGTGCAGAAGGAAAAAAAAATGAGTCAGTTTTTGTTGTTGTTTTTCTTTCTTTTTTTTTTTTTTTTTTTTTTTTTTGACAGGCAGAACATTTTTGTTTTGTTTTTACCTTAAAATAGATTGGAAGGAGCTGCTGTCAAACTGTTGCCAAAGAGCCAGCTTTTGGCGTGTGTCAAGCATTCGGCATTTGAGCCCCAAAGACACATCTTCTGGAAAGCTTGGATACCCTGTTACTTGCTTCCAAGCTCCAAGTGAGATTCAGGAGCAGGTATTTCAGAACATCACTGGAACAAAACAAAAAGTCATCTGAAGTGCTTTTCGGTTGCTGCTCTGTAAAATCTGTGCTTGCTGTTTACTGACCCTTCCACCCTGTGCAAGCAGTTCAGTTGCTTGGGGAGCAGACTGCAGGGTCTTCTCGATGACCCCTATTTTTAGACCATGCTTTGTAAAGTATTTACATCTTCCCTCTGCAGAATTCCAGGTGACTTCTGAGGTTTTCCACCTGCAGCAGCTGATGGTAGTGCTCATGGTAGTTGAGTGTGGATCTGTAATAGTCTCTGGTGGGTGGCACATGTCGCTCACTGGCTTTGGCTTACCAACGTTCACAGTTGTCCCAGCTTCCTAAATTAACAGGCTTAGTCTGCAGATCTGAAGTTGATGCTAGCTTACAGCATGGATGTATGAAATCTATGCCAGAACTAACCTGGAGGGAAGCAAATCCTGCTCTCACCAAATGCAGTGGCAACATGTTGACTGATAGATTGCAGTCATGCATGAGAGATCCTCCGTTTCTCCCTGCACGCTGGTAGTTTCTGCAGGATGTTCTTGTTTCCTGTTCCCTGCTGTGGGGTTTGTGATTTCAGCAGACAGCATTTGCCTCTGTCCCCACGTTCTGACAGAGCAGCACCCCCGGCACGCAGCAGGCTGCAGAGCCCGTTCCTTTACAAACGCTGGGGGCCAGATGCCCGCGAGCATTCCTGCGAAGCCACAGAAAGGACCTTGCCTCCTGCATCCTTGTCTCCAGGGGTGTTCAGAGCATGCTTACTGTCAGCATATGTTAGCAAGAAGTGTGAAGGTTTGTTTGCCTGGGAGCACTGAAGTTGCTTCTTTAAAATTGTTCCTTTAACATAGCACTTTACAGACACCCTTTGCGGAGCTCTTACAAGATCTGGATTTCTCTTGTGTTAATCCAGCAAGGATGCTCATGGTTACCACCCTTCCAGCTTTGTTATTTGGTGTTCTAGCAAGCTAGTCTGGATCTTAAAAGCAGCTTAATTCACAACTGTTCACAACTTTCCCTATAGAAAAAGCACAAATAGAAACAGGCACGTGTGTTTGTCTGACACAAAAACAGCTTCATGGAAGAGACATCAGCTGTAGCACAGGCTCTTTTACACAGGAAAGAAAATCTCCTGCAGGAGGGACACATATCCCCAGCCCTTCTGCCTTCACCACGTGAGACAATCTGCACCACTTTGCAGGTGACCCCCCAAGAGAGGTGGCCTTTTGCAGAACCCACCAATGCATGTGCACATGGTGTTTGATTCCAGCACCCAAATGAACCTCTTCTCATGCACAAGATGTCTTTAGAAAGAGCACAGGATGTTTGCAGGCCTTTAAAAGCAAGAGATCTGCACCCTTATGAAGTAGGGCTTGTCGGATCTAAACAATTCACATTTCAGAAGGAAAGGGCTTTATTTACAACCAGAAAAGCTGCCCTTGCCCTTCCCTGTAAAGAGTGTTGAAAGCAATCCAGGAACGATCTTTGCCTTTCAGCCAGTGTTTGCTAGGGAGAGTGAACACATTTTCCTCCCCCCATATGAATTTCCCCATTTTTTCCCTTCATCCCTTGTACAAATATTGTCCTGTTTTGGCAGCGGATTAGAAACACTCAGTCAAAGAGTGCCTGGCCATTTTACCTTACAATTTAACACACTAGGAAAGTGCAGGGATGTTTCAGTATGGAAAGAGTAAACAGCTTTGTGGCTTTGGGACATGGAATTGAAGGGCTTGGAGAATTCAGATGAAGCAATGACATTTTTTGCCTTGGCCTAAGGCAGTGAGCCCAAGCCACCAGAGAAAACCAGACCTCAGCTAGTGTGAGCTGACGCTGTCAAGCGGACTCCAGAGTTTGGCCTGTTAACAGCAGTCGAGGGGTGACCTGGTGAGCATCGTGGGGATCTTTATGCTGTATAGGGCAGGGCACAAGGGGAGGCACCTCACCCAGCACCAGCAATAGGAACAGGGCCACAGCTCCAGGATTGCCCCCTGTTCCTCCTAACCAGAAGGTGCTGGGGAAGGTGGAGGGAAATGGCACACCAATTTCTCTATCCTCAGCTACCTTCAGCGGACACTGTGAGTCTGAGATGATCTTACTGACCAGGAGACGGATGAAAAATCTGTGTGATAGCACATATGGCTAACGTGTGGTGGAAAGTGGAAAAACTCCATGAGCTTTTCAGCCACCTAGAGACCTTTCAACCCTGCCCAGTGGCTGCCAGCCATCTCCTTTAAAGAGACCCTATGTACCTGTGTGCCATAAATCACTGCTGACAGAAAAGTGGTGGCAGGGACCAAAACCCACAATGACATTTTTCCAGGATTAGGCTTAATTAGCTGCTGGGCTAGGTCCAGACACCAGACACAGGACCCCTGTATGTGGGAACTCACGTTTAAGAGCGCTCCACTATAGAGAAGTAGGATTACTCATTTTTGTGGTGGGCAGGGGAGCCTAGGCTGGACTGTGACAATTTGTCAGACTAATTAACTGCGGGATTAAATTAATCTTAAGAACCCACTTTCAGTGGCATGATTTGGAGCAGCTCCATTCATTAAGAAGTCCTGGCTTGAAACTGGTTCCCTGCATCGTAGCAGCCACAGGGTGCCCCAATGTCTCACCCCGCGCTCACTTGTGCATGGTTAACAAGAACATCCCATGGAACAAGCCAGCTGCTCCTGGCATGAAGACTTCAGCAACAGCTCATCTACCACATTCCCCACTCGATCGTTCCAAGGAATACATTATTCTCAGCACACATTTATATTTATGTGTCTGTATAAAATCTATAGAAGCACTACTCACTTAAGTAGAACCACATCCTTTAAGCCAGCAGGCTTGGGCCCTGTCTCTGTGTTACATCAGACTGAGAGCCCTTCTTTATGCTCGGAGTCTTTGTAGGAGCTCGCAGGCAGAAGAACAGTTTTTGTTTTGTTTTGCTTTTTGGTAATTTAGAACTGCCCACTGCTTGATCCAAGGAAACATTTCTTTCTGAAATATTTTATACAGGACGGTTCTAAAGCGCTCTGGGCCCCGAAGTAAGGAGGTTGTGTCCACTCATCAGCCAGGCTGCAGCTCCTCACACAAATGGACCAACCATTGCAAATGAGTTTAAAAACACATTTTAAACAAGTTCACTTCAGCACCTGAAGCTTGCAGTTACAAGCAGGTCTAGAAAGCAGCTCATCTTGCCTGTTTTGCCTGTGAAGTCCTGGCTAAAAACCCAGCTCATGAGAGGCTGTGATAACTCGTAACAGAGAAGGCAACACCAGGGTTAAAGAAGACATGTAAAGAATTGCAGTTCTTAATGAGAAATGAGAAAGGAGGAAGGAAAAGAAGAGCTAAATTTCAAAGAGCGGATACTGCAGCAGAGAATGGCAGAGGTCTGGGCAGAGTCACTCACCTGGGTGGTCAGCTGGGCAGAGTGAGGTTGGTCGTGGTGGGTCTGGAGGGCAGCCTGCTGCACCGCATCAGTCCTGCAAGCTGGAAGGCAGCTGCAAACAGAGACAGGAGGGTGGAGATGTCTTAAATGCAAGGCCTGCATGAGGTTTGTCTGTGCAAGGGCAGGGATTAACGGTCCCATTCCATGCCAACCATCCTAAGGCTTTTTTTTTTTTTTCTTTTGGCAATTTGCCAATGGTCCTCCCCTTTGAGCATTCTGCATGGGGAGGAGTGCCTCCCTCCTTGTGATGAGCACCCCTCTCACCTGGGGCTCTGCTACAAACCTAGAAAGAGCAGGGATTACGGGAGGGAAATGGATGATGCTGAGAGAACCAGCAAGGCGAGCTTAGCTTGTGTGCAATTAAAATCAGTGCTGCTGCAGTGATGTGTTCTCATTGCTGAGGAGCCTGCCACCTGCAGTGTCCCCTGCAAGACTCTGAGGAGACCGAGTTCAGCAAGGCTGGAGGCACTGGTGTCCCCTGCCAATGCTGAACGTGCTGTTCCTGACTGCTCAGCTCTCAGCCACAGCACGTTAAGAACTGTGCCAGCCTCATCCATTGTGTCACAACGCTCACTGTGCTGTTCTTCCCTGCAGATGCCTTACCTGCTTCTGAACCCGACCATGCCGGAGATGAGGCCTCGAATGTACCCTGTGTTTTTCGGAGAAAGCATTGAAGTCAGCCCTGAGCCCGTGCAGGAAATTAGGTACAGATGGGGTTGGGTAGGCGGGTGGGGATTTCTGTCCTTTTCCTTGTTCTTTTTCTTCTGAAAAAAATATATATATATATATAATAAATGTGTTTAAAAATGGGAGTCATGGTTATTTTGATGGAAAGGGAGGGAGGGACATGTAGGAGGGTAATACCTGAGTTAAAGATGGCAGCAGAGGTGGAGGCAACTAGGCAAGAACTAGGAGGAGGTTGTAAGAGAAGACTTTACTTCCAAGGCCAACTCATTTCCAAGGCCATGAGAGAAAACTGTTACCATCTGTAGGCTTGCCAGCCTATGCTAAGCAACCTAGTGGTCTTTATCCTGTTCCTGCTGACTTGTATCCTCAGAAGAAGCAACATCATTATACTTGGCACCTGTTTTTGTTGCCCCTTGCAACAGAGAAACCAACACTAGCTCACAGAGAATTATCCTCCTCATGCTGGGGTGGTTCCTCAAGCCAGCAATTGAGGTGTTCTGACCTCCTGTGGGACTGCAGGCAATGGCCTGTGGATAAACGTCCCCTGCTCTTCTTTTGGTGTGGAATGTACTCTGCAAACAGCATGGAGCGGTTACACACAGCTTGGGACACGGACGGTGGGAGGACTATAAACCCAGTTCCCACCCCGCACAACCCATGCAAATGTCTCTCTGGAAATGTACCCCAGTAAATCTCTGCTTGCTGAGGAACTGCCGGCAGGCATGGTTTTATGGTGATTACATCGGAGTCTTGTTTTATGTGCGCTGAATGACTTGCTTACACCCTAGCTGTGCAAAATACATTACAGCAGCTCGGATTACATGCAGTGCACAATCAGTCAGCCCCCCTCCGGGTGGAGGTAATGACAAGCACACACCCAGCTTTTAATCTTTTTTACGTGGAACTGCACATTCCTTGGCTGCTGATTGCCAGAGGAGCGTTTGGGGAGCGGGGAAAACAACTGAAAGCTCTGCAGTTCCCCATGGACAGGGATTCTAGCAAAAGCGCTTTATTTGGCTTGGTTTCCATCCATCCCTTCTGGAGGCCAGCACAGAACACGCAGGGCAGCGACATCCTACGTTCTAGGGGTTCTTCATCTGATAGCTTTGATCATGGCCCCTTCTTTGGAGCCCAACAGCGTGGATCTTTGTCAGCCGTAGCCCAAAGCATCTATGTGCTTTATCAGCTATTTGACCACTGCCTGTGTTTTCTGTAGGCCCCAATAAGCAGCCTCACCCCTCATCTCCCAGTGCCCTAATTTTGAGTATTTGGGTTTCAGTTTGTGCCCTGATGGCAAGGCAATGTAAAGAGAAAAAAAAAGGACAAACACACAACAGTGGCACCAAGGGTCTGTTACACCGTGTTTCTGCCACCAATGCAAACCTTATTTATGGCATTATTTTCCTGCTGAGACAGAGCTTGCACAGAAAACAGAGACTGATAGCAGCAGCAGGTGTGTTGTGCAGGGAAGTAGATGCCCCCTGACCCCAATGGGACGTTTACCTCCAGCACAGCTCTCAGGATTGAGCTGAAGCCCCAGTGGGCCCATGAAGGAAGTCAGAGGAAGTAGCAGGCTGCCTGGAGCCTGTGCAACAAGGCATTTCTGTCCTGGCACAAACAGGCAGGCTATGTCCTCTGTGAACACGCACTGCAGAAATGCTGAGATAGCTTCACAGCAAGGTAGGATTCCACCAACGTGCTCCAGCGGGAAGGAATCTTCTCGACCCTCTGCTTTGGATTGTAGGGTTTGCATCAGTTCCAGTGTCTGTGCACTAAGAGGTCACAGATATTCCCATCTCCATAGGGTTAGAGAAGAATCCCGCTTATCCTCTCACCTTTGCTGACTGGTGTGTATTCACGATACCTTGCTGTCCTGTGTAGGTGCAATTCCGAGGTGAAGTATGACTCTGAGAAGCATTACCGGGATGACATCTTCTACGGCCCCATCCCCACTGTCACCACCTACAGCGAGACGGTCATTGCTGCACCAAACTGCACCTGGCGGAACTACAAGTCCCAGCTGATCTTCGAGCCTCGCCAGAAGCCACTGAGGTTTCAGAGCACGACCATCATTTTTCCTAAGCGTGCCAAGAACATTTACCGGACCACCCTCAACTACAGCCTGGGCTGTGCCAAGCGCTGGTTTTCTTCCAGCGTGCAGCTGGAACTTTGCGAGGAAACCAGCCCGTGTGTCATCTACAGCGAGACCCTCTGATCCACCCTGCCGCTGGCAACCTTGTGACCTCAAGGAGGCCGTGGCCTTTGCTGGGTCTCTGGTTGGGCCCTCATTGATGATGACTAAATATTAATGGCTGGAGAAAACGTCACCTTGGGTGAGGATGAACTGGGAGGAGGCTTGCAGGGCATGGGATGGTTCTGATCAGTGGAAGGCTGGCTTGCGTTTTGCGACGTTCCTGACATTTGTGATCTGGATTTTATTTTATTTTTTTCCAAGCATATCTATTTTTGACTTGTGCTTAGATGAAATCAAGATGACTAAGGACCCTATTACCCATAGCAGAGTGCTGCCTTGTGAGCTCTGTAGGTCTTTTCTAGCACACGGATGAGACTCACTTCAGAGCTATTTGCATCCGGCCTGCCCAGAGTCAGCATCCGGCCTGCCCAGCACACACCAAGCCCAATCCCTTGGAGTTTAAATGCAGAGGAAGATATTTGTGTCAGTACTTCACATCCTGCATCTAACAGCTTACCTGGGAGATAGCTGCAATATTACACCACTGCAAGAATATCAGGCCTAACTTGCTTGTGGGAGTGGGGACTGTCAGCAAGAAAAAGAGGAGGAAAGCAGGTGCACAGTGCTCTTGCCAGCAGCTAGCTGTTTACATGCTATAACAAGGCATGGCACAAGCAGGTGATGAGAGGAAGGCCCACCCTGACCCACAGCCACTTCTTCTGCGACCCCAGCCTAGCCATGAGGATGCAGGGGAGACTAAGGAGACTGAATAGCAATGGGGCTGTTTTCTAAAAGTGTCCAAGGGCCTTAGGAGTCCTTTTTCAGAAGTACTGGCAGCCCAAACGCTGCCATGCTGTTTGTTGTACCTAACACCCAGTTTACAGGGATCTTTATGCACTCACTTTTGAGCTTCAGGATATTACAGAGAGGAGCATAGCACAGCAAAATGTTATCTAGCTTTAAAAAAGCTGGTGCACGGTTAACTTGAGAGCAAGGTTGCTCACCTTCTCAGTAGTTTCCATACCTGTGTTGTGGACAGCTTACCTGGCTGTGGAGGAGCATCCAGACTGTCTCTGTGTAGAGCCTGAAGTATTGAAGAGCCAAACTCTGTGCAGGATTTTCTTAATTGGCCAGGTTGTAGCAATTAAACAGGTATTTCACAAACAGCTGAGCTGTCCCTGCAACAGGATCAAAAAGCACAGAGGTAACAGGAGTCACTACAGCCGTCGTAAGGTAAACCAGTCCCTCCCATGAATCACATCTCCCAGTATCTCTTCACTTCATTAGCTTGCTGAAAACCTGCAGGAGCCTGGATTCCTACAGACATATAACCTTTGAAAACGGTATGGAATTGTCTCCAAAAATCATACCAAGAATTTTTGCATGCTGCTCAGAAGAGCCCAGACTTAGAAAATAACCACATAGATCTGGAAATCAATTTCCAGCTTTCATTCTTCTAAACTTTCCATTTTTTTCTGACTTGCTGCAAGTCTGATTGAGTTATTTCAGAATGCAGCTAAGAAGCCAAGCCCGAAAGCCTATTAACAGTGTCAACAAGACACAGCTGATTGCCCAGAACAGTTGACGCACAAACCCACAGAGATTTTAAAAAAAAAATCCCACAAAAAACAGTCTGACAAACTTTAAGAAAAATAGTAACCTACAAAGATACTTTTTTTCCATCAATTTCAAAAGGCAAATGGTAGGTGTGACCAGAACTGTGACCTTTATGAAACAGAGTTCTCTTGTTTAAAATGAAGCACTTTTTTTTTTTTTTTTTTTAAACCAGAGGTAAAGTCTTTATATTCAACCTTAAATCCTGAAAACTGAAGCATCAATAGTACTGAAGCTCATATTCTATGGTAGTGGTGAGCTCTGCCTCTGGGAGTTAGATCTGGGTAGGGAGAAATGTCTCATAGGATTTCCAAGACTTCCACCTACTGCAGAATTATTTTCAGCAACACAGAAAGGAGGATTGTATTTGTTACTGGTCAGATTTTGCTGTCACTCACCATCAGCAGCAAAGCCTGGAAAAGCAACATTTGCCCCCATTGGGATCAGTTCCTGAAGCAACCCTTCTCCCCAGCAAACGTGAGAGCTGCAGAGTTAGTTAGACAACAGGGCACCTGAAACTAGGGTGAACGTGGCCCCAGTGCAATACAGGCTGGTGATACACTTACTTGCTAGCTTGTCTTGAGGGCTGTCCTGCATCTCCTAGCGCTGTGGGCGAGATGCATTGCGGAGTTGTTGGGCCAGTGGAATCACTTGTCTGCCTTCCTGGGCATGCAGTGAAGGCCTGGGAGGGCTCTTTCCATGCACCCTTGAGAGTCTGTGGCAGAAGGGGAAGGTTTCCAAGCTGAGCGATGGTATAATTCAGATTCAAAAGCAGCTCAGGGCCAGGCAGAATTGGCTTGGGTTCAAATAGGAAGGTCTGTCAGGCCAGTCCTTGCACCCAGGAGACCCTTGTGTAACGACAGATCAGATTGCAGGCACCTCCATTAAGCAAGCGTGGGGACAGGCTCGTTGTGGGCCTCCAAGCTGCAGGATTGCCTGAGACTCCTTGTTCTGACCATACATCAGGCTTTGCTGCTGCTAACAGTTGAATTAGTCCCTTGCTCCAAGCACAAAGCTGCAGTTTCTGATCGCTCTGGTCTTCGAGCAGGGCAGGTTTTCCCCAAAGGCCTGTCTCCTTGGGTCACGGCAAGAGGCCTGCTCGGCCATGGGCCTTCCAAGTAGATGAGTCCCACACAGACATCCCCACACTTCCAGGAATTCTGCCATGTATTTATTTTGCATGACAGACCTGGCTTCAGCTTTTCTGCAAGTTCTCCCTGTCCTGTACGTGACAGGGCCAATGTACCAGGTTAATCTCGTGATCTTTTTTATCCTGGACAACCGCAGGCTTCTACCTGCTTTGTCTGCTGTTCTGATTCCTCAACACTGGCTGCACTGGAAAAGGAAAATTAAAAAGCAAGTGTGCAAATACAAATCCAGTGGGTTTATATCCACCATAGCCTGGTCTTTGACCCCACAGGGACAGGGGCTGCTAAGGCAATGTCTCACAGGTGGACGTGTCCCCCAGGAAGGTGCAGGGGAGGGCTGCATCCTTGGCAGTGCAGGGTCCCCACCCTCCCAGGCTGCTTTGAAGCCTTATGCTTTGTTTTCTCTGCAAATAGACTAGGAATGACCTAACAAGCTCCCACTCCTTTGAGCTTAAGCTGTTTTTTTTTTTTTTTGGCCTTGCCATGTCCGGAAGAAAAAGCCAGCAGGCAGGTTGGGTTTCTAGGCTGCCAAACGCATCAAGCTGCATAGCCAGGGACAGGCTGTGGTGGGCTACCACCCTGGGCCACATCCAGAACTGTGATATTGCCAAGTAAGTGCCTGTAGGAATTTTTCAAAAATACCTTGTTAGATGGCCTCTCCCTCGGGCCCATCACAAGCTGCTTTTCTTCTCCATGAAAGCTGTCACTGGAAAGAGACTTTGTTCTTCTGTGCAAAACCACAATGGGCATGGATCCCACCCTGCCTGCCCACCCTCTGTCCCTATTGCTCCTAGCCCCGTGGCTGGGTGAGCAGTGGTAAGAGACAAATGTCATCTTGCTCTGAATTTGTCAGTGCTGATTTTTATTTTTTTATTTTATTTTATTTTGGTTTTGCTCAAACACCAGAAATTGAATTTTGGGTGCACGTTGCCAATAAACCGCTCCCAGGCACCAAGTGCTTTACTTCAGTATGCTTTGTGCATCTAGAAGAAACGATTAGTTCCACTAGAGAGGTCCCTTTCTTTTAAATGGAGCATTATTTATCTCAACCAGCAGATCTTTGTTCAGGTGTATTTTCTCAAAGATGCAAACAATAAATCTAGCCCATGCAAAATGCTGCTCAGAAAGGTGAATTTCCTTGAGCAGCTCGGGCTGTGACTACATGATTTCTCCCCAGGATCCTAACATGCCCGTTGCCCACAGCCCTGCATGCCTGATGGGTAAATCACATTCTGCCTTTAGAAATTATTTTCCACCAATCGTTATTTTGGGATCAGAATCTTTCTCACAAGACTTCTGGTTTTGGGTTCTCTTTTATTTTATTTTTATTTTTGATTTTTTGTGCTTTTTTGGGGGGGTAGGGTGTCTAATATGCCCTGTTTTACATCAGAACAGAACATTTCAGGTCACTCTCTGAAAGGTGAGGGGTTTAACCTTCATCCCTTCTATGCCTGTGATGGTTTTACCCCTAAATGCAACAGAGTATGTTTGTGTCTGGCATTTGGGGCCAAAAAGGGAGAACCCTAGCTAAATATTAAACTTTAAGAATCTGCATAATACTGTGCACAAATGCAGAGAACAACTTTGACCAAAACAGTTTACTGCTTCTTTCATGTTTTTCTATTTTCTTTCCATTTTTTTTTCTTCCTAAGCCAGCTCTACTTTTCTCAATGTGAAACATATTCGCACCCTAGGTGCAGACTTTCTGGGAATGATGAAAATGAGGTTTGGGTGTTGATAGCAGTGTTTGAGTGAACTGCTGGTCAGAGAAGTGAATGCTATTTACTATTTATGCTGAGTGAGTCTTACCAAAAAAAAAAAAAAAAAAAAAAGGGTCACTAGAAGGTTAATGAACGAAAGACTTTGCAGAGCAAACTGAGGACTGAAGTCTGTGTGAATCTGAGGAAGACGTGAGTGGGTCTGTGTGTGAGCACTGTGAGCTAGGATACTTAGCCATTGCAGTTTTAACCTGCCTTTTTTCCTTCCCTGCAGGGAAGGGCATCCTTGCTTTCTTTAGAGCTGAAACAAACTCAGATCCATCCTCTGTCACAGTCACGCAGTCCCACTGAAGTCTGTGGAGCTCAGCGTTCCCCAGGCTTGCAGGGGACTCTGTGCAGAGCTGTGCCTGTGTGCAGAAAGGGGAACACGTTATAATGATGGATCTTGGTGTGCGATATTCACATTTCTACTGCCAGATAAAGTCTGCTCCCTGAGGATCACCCCATCACTCACAAGTTCTGAACATGTCCCTTACAGCTCACCAATAACCATTGTATTTGATGTCTCGGGAGGCACTCATTCCTCTTCAGATACTGTGATGGCCAACAAAATGAGCGAAGTATCCTGCCATGTGAATCGTGACCTGAAGATGGGGTCGAAAGATGTTTGAGGGTTAGAGAAGGGAGAACGTATTACTGGTGGAAATGCAGAAGGATGTGTCATATTTTTATTTTTGTAAGTCTGATTCTCTAAGTGCTTGTAAAGTACTTGACTGTTGTATATGTGGTGATGCAGTAGTTCTCAATATCCTTTTATTTTTGTATATTCCCCATCTCCACAATAATCCCTTCCTGTTCAACTCATAGAGAGTAATTTAAGAGGACAAAATTTATATATCATAATAAAATGTGCAAACTGTCATGCTGAGGTGTGTGAGCTTCCTTCATCTTCCTTACCCATTTTCTTGGTGCCTAATGCTCCTTTCCCATCCAGAGGGGATGTTTTTGGTGTCCTCCTCCCTTGCCCATGGGATTTGGCCCAGCTGCCCTGGGTTGGGAGGCTCTGGACCAATATGGGCAGCACCGTGACCTGACACCTGCTCTGTCCCGTACGTCCCATGAAAGTTTAAGTGACTCAGGCAAAGGGCATGAAACTCATGCTTCCTGCAGAGGCTGTTTTGCTGTCCAAGATTTCAGTGGTCAGCAGTTTTACAATTTCTTATCTTAAATTTCCCTCTTCCTGCTCAATCTTGTTCTACCCCACTATGAAGCCCCGGTGCTCAGTTTAGTTAATTCCTCTCCCAGCTTTTCCACGTCCTTCAAGGGCAGGCAGAACCAACGTAATGCTTCTTCCATGGCCAGGTACCCACATCCTCGCACACTACCAGGACCCCTGCTACTTCTTGGCTTTCCAAATCGCGAAGGCAGATGGGTTGCAGCAGGGCTAAAACCCTGCCTAGCCATGAAGTATGTTTTAAACCCAATCCTATAAATGCCTCGGGCTCACCAGCCAGCTATTAGTAGAGCTCTCAGCTGTCTTCCAAGACCTAAGATGTCTGCAGGGAGAATCTGACACTAATCCTTATGGAAAAATCATATTGGGTTTATAGGGATGAAGTCAATAGGCTTGGACGAAAACGGCTGTTAAATGCTAAGGAATGGAAAGGAGAAGGAAAGCCATGCTACGCAAGAGGTTTGCTTCAGGTGCACGGGAAATGCCCGTGTCCTCATCCCACGTTTTTTTTGACACAAATTATAGCTGAACTGCTCCTAGGATGAAGGATGGGAGATGCTCGTGCTCAAGCACTTGAGGAATGGCAACAGCATAGCGAAGGCAGGGGATGCACGGACGGGGTGAGTTTGATGGTCAAAACCCAAATGCCAGACGAAGGACACGTGCATCCACTCCTGTTATTTAAATAAAACCATAAGACATGAATGCCGTCCAATGAAGATTCCTGAGGTGGCAGCTAAATCCTCAGAAGCAAAAGCAGTATTAGATGCAGGATATGTGTTTTGGCAAGCGCACTCAGATGAGCTAACTCCTAGTGGCTTTTACTGTGCCATTTGGATGTTGTAAATTTAAGCAGATGATGCTTGGTATTAGTTTTGCTCCTGGGATATTTCAGAGAGTAATTGCACATATCTCTGAGGGATTACAAGGTGCTGAAGTTATAATGGATGCACTTTGAGTTTGGATGAGATGCCTTTATGAACAGAAGGAAAGGTTTAGGCTGGTTTTACAGACAGCACGAATGCTGCGTCTAAAGTGCCAAAGGCCTCACCTAGAGAAGTTGCTGATAATGGGCAGATACAAATTAATAATACTAAAAACCCACATGCTGGGATCCCAATTCCACAGATGCCTTTATCAGGCTAACTCCACAGCTATGTACAGCCAACAAACAGTGAAGGGATTTGACAGAAAAGAACCTTACCTAATACTGGAGTAGGCAAAGCCCCGCTGCCAGTCTGCCAGCTTGGAACTGCCACATACGAGGCCTGGGCTCAATCTCCACTCCTTTAGCTCAGCAGATGGCAATGTCACAGCCTGGACCTGCAGAAGTGTCTTTGGAAGATCTAGGCAGTGCCAAGCATCAGGAAAATTGTGTCACATTCCTCAGAACAGTCACAGGCCTGTGCCTGTGCAGAGGAACCACCAGCAGCATGCCTGGGCTGAGGCACAGACTGCCTCTGCCGTGGCACGAGACATTGAACGGCCACCGAAGGCAGCTCATGGGGAGCAGATGTGTGTGGGTGGCAGGCTGTCACTGCAGCAGCTCCCAGCCCCGGTGGCAGGTAAGCGCTGGCACCTGACTCCTGCCTGCTCCTGCCTCTCCCAGCTCATTGCAGAGGAGAGAGCCAGGACCTGCCCAGCCCTGCACAGCTTCTGCCGAAGCACCAAGTCCCCTTCCCCTGGCAATGTGCTCAGCCACAGGGGGCAAGTTGATGCAGGAATAGTTTGTTCTCAAATAGGATAGAGAGTCCTGGAATGGTTTTTTGGGGGCCGTAAAGATGGAGTTTTTATGAGCTCCATTTTCTGCTTCTAATAATGATGCTGGATCCAAACAGCTCCACGCCTCAGAGTCCAAGGCAGACAGGGAGTTCACATCTATGAGGATGAAAACGCTCGTCCTGCCAAGCCTTTGATGCTCATCGTATCCTTCCTACCCAGCAAACAGGCGGACAGCACATTTCTAGCATAAAAATATCCTCTGCAGTTAACCACCTCCAGATTCCCTTCCTGAGCCCATCCTCAGCCCAGTGATTAGACATTTCTGTACACATAAACATCCAAATCATCTCCCTGGGGCCCTTCGTCTCTCACAAGCAGATCCTGAGACCAGCGGCTATTTGCAGCTCCTTGAAATACAAATGGGATCAGGGTTTTTCCAAGCTGACTGCTGCAATTGGGGGCCCGCTGCTTTGTGCGGGGCACCAGCCTTGCTCCTTGGCTGGTTGCCTCCTGACACATTGTCCCCTGCACTGGGGATCAAGCTGCTCCAGACACCCTGCTCATGGCTTTGGGTGGCAATGCCAAGGGGACCACGTGCCCTGGGAAACCTATGGTGGCACCAGGACATGCAGTAGGGGTGCACAGAGAAGGGACGGTGCAAAGCACCGAAGTGCAACACAGTGGAGGAACGAGAAACACGCACACACACACACACAAACATGCACGCAGGCACACGTGAGTACAAACGTCTCTTTGATGGGGGATTGTCGAAACGTTACCCTCCCTTGGGGCTCTGTAGTGAAATAATCTGATTATTCATAAACCAGCTAGAACCATGAATCCCTCATTTATCATTGTAACATAAATAATAAGGGCAAGAGGAACACGCCGGCAAGAAACTAGCTATAGATGTAGTGCTGAAATCTGCCCATTTCTTTTAAGTGTGCCCCACTTACTGATAATAAGCAGCGATCCAACCAATTCCTCGTCTGAGTCCACAAGCATTGGATTACAAAGGACACAAGCCAACACCCTGCTTGATGCTAGTGGAAGCCCATTTGGGTGGGAGGCCAGCTAGGAGAACGCAGCGCATTTAAGAAAACACATTTGTCTTACTGACAAATGCCTCAGGAAATAAAAGCCTTTGTATTCTTCTTTGACCTCTTCCACTCACAGATGGGTTTTTGCCGTGCTTCTGACTGAGTTTGTTTAGCACCTGCCCCTCTAGGACATAGGATGGTTTTAGGAAGGGGCTCCCCGGTGCCTGTATGCTCACAAGGTGCTGGTGCCCCCTGCTGTGTTTTGGACGAGTGCCATGAAGCTACCAGCCCGTTGTGGTGCAGAGCTGGCACAAGGTCAGGTTTTAGCTTTGGGTCCAGCTTCCAGTGGGGCTCTATGGGATGGCAGCAGCACAAGCCTCTTAGAGCATCCTTGGCTGGTTGCTCGTGGCATTTACCCTGTAATATAGATGGAACCAGGGGATACAGCACCCAGAGCCACGCACTCCCCATCAGCTGGGAGAGGAACTGAGCATCTCCACCCCCTACAGCTCCAGCCTGAGCCCGCTGTCAAAGAGAACGTGGGGAGCAGCTGAGCAGCACCCCAGGCTCGGGGTCCTTTGCTAAGCACAGCACTGCTCAGCCTCCGGCTCTGCCCTTGAACTTTGCAGCCTGGGCCCTTTGCGAGTCCCCCAGCACTTGTAAACATTTTGGCAGCGCCAGCCCTGTGCGCAAGCCCCAGCCGTAGCCGAACGCACTATTAACGAGCCACGTGTTTCGACAGCCTCCAGGCTTGGCACCGGACCCTGGGGACCCGGCTGAGTCCGGCTCCAGCAGCGCCCGGCGCAGCTCCACTGGCAGAGGGGCGAGCGCCTGGCTCGGGGAGAGCCCCCTGCATGCCCCTGCCCATCCCCTTCCCTGCCGCTCACCCCCTCCAAAGGTCTCTCCTCGATGTGTGCTCAGAAAGAAAAGAAAATCTCCTATATTTTAAACACTGCCTAATGGTGAGCAGTAACATCTGGAGTGCAGCCTTGCCCCTCACGCACAGTCCTCCCTCTGTTGCCCAGAGGGAAGCACAAGCTCATCTGTGCTGGCCCTCCTGCACCTGCTGGTGGCCTGGGGACAGCAGAAGTGGCCGAGGGGACAGCAGCTACCAGAAAGCCCTGGGGGGTGGGTGGCTGCTAAAAGCCTTGCTTGCTGCTGGGAGATTCTTGGTCACTGAAGGGAACAGGGCTGCTCAGATCGCCCCCATGGCTTGTGCCTGTGCCTCCTGTGCCGGGCCCAGCTGGCCCATAGCCCTGGTGCACCCAGATCATGAGGGTGCAGGAGAAACCCTGCTTCCTTCAAGCCTGTTTCCAGCGAGGCTCTTCCAGCCAACATTAACACACGTTGCTTTACTTCCCAGCACAGCCCGGGGCAGAAGGAACATCTGGACCTAATAAAAAGGTTGTTCCCCCTGCACAGAGACCCAGGAGCAACCTCTGATGCTTGGTTTCTCCTTCTCCAGTGGATGGAGGAGCAGCTCTAGAGGATGCTCCGGCAGCCCGCGGGGACTGAACTTTTCCTGGTAGCTTAAATCTGGGCCCCGTGCAGGGCAGTGAGATGGGTTTCAGGTCTCAAGAGCCAGCACCACGTGAAACGGTTGTGACTTGTCATCTGGGTCTGGAGACGGGGCATAAGGATTTGTTGAACAGAACGGAGCTCTTTTTCTATTCCAAAAACCACAAAAGCTGGAGATGGCTCTAACCCAAGGCCCAGGATTAACATCCCTGTGGGGAGAAGCTCTGATTTGGTCCAACTGGAATCCAGCTCCAGACCTGGCGCCCACCTCCAGGCACGCACTGGCCAGGCTCCTCGGGCCTGACCTCTGGCAGCCACTGCGCTTTCCCTACAGGGCTCAGGACGAAGCAACAGCAGAAAACATTCCCTGGATCTTGGGCAGAGTTAGACCAGGATTGCCTGCCGGCTCTCCAGCCTTTCACAAACAGAAGACCCCCTACTTCAGCATCTGCCTCTCACCAGAGCTGATCTGGGGCCGTTGCAGCGCGCACGCTGGAGCTGCTCCGAGCAGCGTTTGGGACCGCGCTGAGCCAGCACGCAGCGTCCTTGGGAGCAGACATTCGGATGGGAGCGCAGCAGCGCTTCCTGCCCCTGCCATCTCCTCAGCAGTACCACCACTGAGTTTTCTCCCAGCTGGCACATAGCCAGCCATCAAAGAGATTGCAAATGACTAATGAGGATGAAAAGAAGTTGGGTGAGGGCAGCAAAAATCTCTGGCCAAAGATCAATCTTCACTGACAATTGCTGCTTTTTCTAAGTGGCAGTGCCCTGCCAAGCTTAAAGCAGCGTCAGCTTCAAAGCAGAATACCCTATGGAAGGAGCTCCCCGCTGCTCCCGGCACACCACGCTTCACCAGGCTGGGGACATTCGCACCATTCACACCGTTCTGGGTGAAGGGAGGCACCCCGTGCTCTTCAAAAGTACAGACTGGGAGCGATGGGTGGCTGCTGCTCTGCTCTGTGCCACACAGGTGGTGGAATCCATCACCGGGCAGCGCCATGGGCAGTAATCCCTGCCTGCTCACAGGGGCTAACAAGAGGAACTGAGAGCACTTGGACTGGACTTGTACTGGCGGTGACACCGACCTCGCTTCAGACACTGCTCAACCTCCAGTCGGTGGCAAGTAATTTATTGCCACTCCGCTGCCAAATACTCAGTTTGATAATTACAGGAGGCCAAAAACGAGAGGATAAACAAACCTGACGATTAATTCAGCTGTTACACGCACACAGTGACACCTTTCCCAAGCTTCGTACGAGCCCAGCCCTTCCCTGGCCCGGCTCCCAGACCAAACAGCATCAACCAAAACTCCCTGTGCCCTTGCCCAGCACCGATAAGAGCCAGGCATGCATCAAAAGCCGTTCTGGTTTCCTTCCAGGGTACTCACCAGCCTACGACGTCTCATCAACTGCCAAAATCATCTCTTCAGCCCTCTGCACCCAGAGAGCATACTTAATTTCATGGCAAATCACGAGAAGTAATGAGTGATGTAGACTGCCAGTGCAGGACGGTAGGACACGCTTCCTGCTGCAGGGCTCCTAGGAGCCGTTACCATTTTTTTCCTCGATTTGCAGAGCCCCTGCTCTGTTTGGGGGCTGCTGGGTGTGCACCACAACCTGCCTCCTGTGAAGGGTTCAGGGACAAGTGTCCTTTGTATTCTGGTGTGTTTTTACGTGTTTTTATTTATCTTACCGAGCCCATCGCTGGGTGCCACAGCCATGTCTCTCCCTGCTACCAGCAGGGCGCACTGGGCAGTGGAGAAGCCGGAACACAGAGATGCAGGGAGGACGACTGCTGTCTCACTCTGCTTCCTCATGGATCTTCTGACTCGTCCAGGCCTGGCTGAAAAAAAGAAAATTATCTTCCTCTTGCTTTAATTCTTTCCAAAAGAAAAGAAAACAAAGGAAAACACCAGCCCTATCATCCTAACTAAACATCAATTCACCACCAGGAGAAGGTCACGGTGCTCCTGCACCTCCTTCCAGCCTCTGTCCAGGGCAAAGCCATCAGGGAACATCTTTTACATTTCCTCTCCCCTCCCCAAATCCCTGTTTGCCACCAAACCAGAACCCGAGTGAGTCTGGGTTTCTGACATTTTTCTTTATTGCTGGTTTTTGAAGCCATCTGCTTTTGTCCCATTTCATCTCCTTATGTAAGAGCTTTTCAAGTAGGCCTAAAGTTTTCCATCATTAAATCATAAGTGCTGGCCTTGAATGTAGTGTTTTCCCACCTTCTGTTTCTTCAGCATCAGTGTGAATTATTGACCAGGGCAACTGCTGTCAGCCCTCATCACCACTGAAATCCTGAGGCGGGAAGCTGAACAGCCTGGCTTCTGTTTGTGCTATTTATTAACTTCTAATTGCCTTCCGAGCAGCAAGGCTTTCCAGGAGGAACTTCAGCACTCATCGGGCCCAGAGACGGTACTATTTATTTTGTAAAACCCACTTCTGAGCCGCAGAAAAGGCAGCTGAAGGTCCCCAGTGCAAAACCAGTAACAGCCCTCTAATGGGTTAAGTTCCATAGAGTCGCACAGCCATAGCCCTCGGCCAGCACCACCGCAGCGGGGAGCCTGTTCCCCTTCACTTGTCCTGTGAAACAAAACCTCCTCCACATCCCTCTGCAGCACAGCCCCAGGCCCCTTCGCTCCTGTGGGCCTCTGAGACAGCAAAGCAAGCCCTCATGCTCCAAACACCCCCCAGACACCCCCCACGCCTCAACCTCCCAAAAAACGTGCCAAAAACCAATCCCATAGGTGCAGACGTGGGAGGGGGACTGATGGCTGGGACCCCAGCCAAAATCAACCAAAACCCACGGGACGGACATCAGGGGTAAAGCAATCCACAGCAGCAAACAGCTACCAGTGCTTCTGTTGCAGTGGTTAATTAGGTAGAGCTAATTAGCTTCCCCAGTAATTCCCTACAGGGCTTGGGAGGGTTTATCCACCACCAGAACTTTTTATTTTTCCAACCTCAGTTGAACACTGTTTTCCTTGGCTGCTACTCAAGGAGCATCAAAACCAAGGGGTCCATTTGGTGGCATTTGGGTTAAGGGGTCCCAGAGCCACCCTTGGGGCCCAGGGTCCCCCAGCCCCTGGGCCCCCTCCCCACTCCCCAGGCCCAAACAAAGCTCCAGGAAGCTGTTTTGGGAAGGTTTTCTGTTTCCCCTGCAAAAAGCCAACAAAAACAGTCTGGGGCACGCAGGGTGGGGGGAAGAAGCCTTGGTGGCCAAACACCCTACTGCCAGGAGAACCCAGGGGCTGTCTGATGTCTGGGTAGCTGCGGGCAGCAGCTCAGTAAAATAAAATGAAAATATAAATAAGAAAAATAAAAACAGGGGAAGAGGAGAAATCCCTCTTCCGAGATATTTCAGGCTGATGGGAGACACGTTGATGATACGGAAAGATAGGGAAACTGAGGCAAAGAGGGGGGCTGTGTCTCAGCCAGCACACCCACCTGCAAGCCTTAGAAGTTTGTGACGCCCCTCGAGCTCCAGCCAGCAAGCTCCCCCCTTGCCCACCTGGGGCAGGGTCCTTCGGGGAGCCCCAGCCCCACCGCCAGGCCCCGTGGGGGGGCACGGTGCAACATGGGGCCGACGCCGTGCCAATGCCAGGGCCAGCCCAGGGTGCACACCACAGCTCCCACCTGTAGAGCCACCAGCATCCCTTTTTCCCCCTCTCAGCCCATTTTGCTGTGGGTGCCCCCAGCTGCATGCCGCCACCACAGGGTCCCCAACGTGCCCCGCTCCCACCCACATTGCGGCATCAACTGGCTCCTCCTGGGCTTATGCACAGAAAGAAGCAGGAGAGCTGTATTTTGCTGGCAAATAAGCTTTTTTTTTTTTTTTTTTTTTGGTTTGTTTGTTTGCCTTTTTATTATTTAAACAGTCAGGCCACTGCTGCCCACATCACTTGCTGGTGGGCGCGCTGAGCAAAACAACAGTGAACAAACCCTTCACCCTCAGCAGAAAACCACCCCTTCAGAGCAAGCTGCGTAAATATTTACACCTCGTGGTTTCTATGTACAGCCCCGTCTATCATACAACTCACTTCAAAACAGCTATGCACAATTTGCTTGTACAAAAGATAGATATTTCCCCCCTCGGTACAGTTGAAACAATAAATTGCCCAATAATTTGCTTGCCAGTTCATACAAAGTCAGTTAACGTTACCTTAAACTGGGGTTGTTTTGTTTTTCTAACAGCTTAACGTGCCTCTCTCCTCCTTGGCTGCAGGATGGGGATGCATCACAGCTGGCAGCACGACGACTTGGGTGATTTGGGGCAAAAGCGCGTGAAAACAGAGCCTTTGGCTGGCAGGAGGACCTTGGGTGTTGCTTGCAGTGCTTTTGGAGGAGCAGCAGCTCCCCGCTTCCAGGTTTCCCCAAGGGCAGGACCCCGCTGAAGCCAACCCCACACACGTACCCCACACAGGGCCAAACCTCCAGCACGGAACCGGCGCCACCAAGGCCTTTCCAGCCCTGTGGCACCACCATCCCCTCCTCAAAACACCGCCCTGCGCAGGCCACGCGCCCACCGAGCCATCAGCCCCATGACAACTAAAAAGTACCTCACAAACCTCTCACAACTCTTGCAAACGCAGCGAGGCCCTCACAGCGCAGCCCCGGGCCAGGCCTCGGCTTTGCTTCGGCGCTCCCAGGCCTCTGTTCGAGCCCCGCCAGCTCCAACCCCTCCTCCAGGCACACGAAGCCATGGTGGAAAGGGCAAAGAGAACAGAATCGTGCCGTGTAACCTCCTCCTGCTGCATGGCGGTGAGGCGGTGCCTCAGCAGCTCCTCGCTGCCCTTCCTCACCTCAGCCAGCAGGCCCTGAGCCCAGCCCAGCCCATAGGGTCACTTCTGGCTGCTGTGGGATGTCCCAAGGGGCTGTGCCTTGGGGCGAAGGGGGACAAGACTGCCCCGGTTGGGTGGTGACAGGGCTTGTGAGGGCGACACCAAGGGTGAGGAACCCCAACTGTGCCCGAGGCCTCCCTTCACGCGCCACAAGGCGAGGGAGCACCGGCAGCCCTGAGCCTCGTCCCGCCGCCTGAGCTCGGCACCATCTCCACAGCCAGGGCTGAGGCAGGGACGGCCTGCGGGGCCGGGGCTGCCCCTTGGGTGGAGAAAGCAAACCCCAGCCATGGAGAAAGCAAACCCCAGCCATGGAGAAAGCAAACCCCAGCCGTCCTCACGCCAGCTCCACCACCTCCACGCCGCTCCTCCGCGCTCCTGGGCACCGCGGCCCTGCCAACCGCATCGGCTCTTCAGCAGCGACCTGCCCCTGGCTCGGCCTCTCCTCAAGACACCAAAGCAGCACACAGTATTGCTACTGTGCCAAGTGGTAACTTTATTCTTTGTTGTGTTTTTTTTTTTTTTTTTTTTTCTTTTTTTTTTTTTCTGTCTGAAAAGTTTAAGGAGGCGGCTTTGAAGATGGGTCGAATTTTGTGTCTGCGACACTTTAATAGCGTTATGCCCAGACATCAGCTCTGTCAGCTTTACATCTCAGAGCCATGAAGACACCAGCAGCAACAACCTGGGAACTGAAAGACTTCCACATCGCTTGTGCATTGTCTCGTTTTTTTTTTTTTCTTAAAAAAAAAAAAAAAAGCACAACAGAAAAGACACAAACATTGATGAACATTAAAAACCTGTACATTGTAAAAAACGAAAAACAAAACGGAAAAAAAAAAAAAAAAAAAACAAGCCCCAAACAAACAACAAACACCATCATTCTCTTGCTTTGAAATCAGAATCACCCTGGGAACATTGCAGGGGGAAAAGAAATAACCATCGGGAACGTGACAAGGCGATCCTCGCTGTCTGACACGCGGCGGATCAAAGAGCTGCTGGAAGGCGGCGCGGGCTGGCTCCCCCCGCAGCGGGAGAGGCGGAAAGTCTGTGCCGTGGTCTTGTTTCCTCTAGCGTATAGAATGCAAAGCATTTAATACATTTTTTTGTGTTTTTTTTTTTTCTTTTTTTTTTTGCCATTTTTCTCCCCCAGAGCGAGAAAGCAGAAGTGAATGAAAAAAAGTCTAATATTTTGTTCTTTAACCATGTAACTGCAGATATGATCCAACATCATGGAATGAAAAAAAATAATGTAAAGTAGAGCATTCGTGTGTATCACAAAAATACAATAAAAACTTTTTTTTTTTTTTTTTTTTTTTTTTTAAAGTTTCCTGTGAACTCCCTGCCATGCCGGCCTCCTGCCCGCGCTGCCCCTGCACCCGGCCAGCTCTGGAGGGCTCTGGAGAATCAACGACTGCAACCAGCGAACGGATTCTGCTGAATTAGCAGAGGTGTGTGTAACGGGGGGCCCTGCAACCATGGCAAGATTTTCTTTTTTGAATCTAAGTTCATACATTCTCCTGACTTACAGACGACTTTGATGGATCACTGTTACCTTCTTCTTTTTTTTCTTTCAGTTTTAAACATTTCCATACAATGGACAAACACATCAAAGCCTGTGTGTAAGAACAGAACCTCTTTTACAGCATGTAATACTGTGTTTTGTTTAAGTCCTTCCTTGCGTAAAATATTGACATAATTCACTGAAGGTATCAAAAATATACCCTGTAGACCAATACAATTTACAATTGCCTTTTCTCACCATTCAGAAAACAATGCACTTAAAGCAACCGAGCCCGTCCCCAGGCGGCGCGCGAGCCCCCCCGGGGAAATCTCTTCCCACTCCAATTGCAGCCCGGGATATCCATCACCGAAGGGACCAGCTATTTTTTCAGAAACGGATCTTCCCTCCCTCCCCTGCTCCTCCCAGCCGTGTTCAAAGCGCGTTGAGGCCAACGTGTCCCGCACGGCCGGGATGATGGGCTCCCCACCCTCAGATCAGCCGGGGGAAACCAAACCGGGTTCGATCCTATTCAACATTTTTAAATCTTTTTTTTTTTTTTTTTTTTTTTTTTTAAACCATCTCAAGGTTTTGTGTTTCCGTGGCACAGCCCCACGGAGCCCCTCACTCGGCGCCGTGGGAGCAGAGCGTCCGTGAGCGCGCGGCCCTGGGACGTGCGTGGCCGCTCGGTCCCTCTCTCGAGCGCGGGGTCACCGCTCAGCCATGCTGGCAAGGACGAAGGTGGGATCCTTGGGTTTTGTCTTGTTAAGGCTTTTTTTTTTTTCTTTTTTAGACTGAATAGGATGCAGAAATTTCCAGATGTTGAGAACAAAACAAAACAAAAAAGGAAAAAGAAAACAACAACAAAAAAAATCACCCCCCCCAAATTGGCTTGTTGGGAGAAGGTTAAAAAAAAAATTAAAACCCAAAAAAAAAGCTCTGCTCCTGCGTCTTTGCTCATGAGAGCCAGCGGGGCCGGGGCGCTGGGTGCTCGCCCCGGGCGGCTCGCTCGCTCCCCGTGCCGTCGGTTTGGTCGCCGTCTCCCTGCCCCTTGCTTGCTTCATTCACTGTCCGAAAGGGTTTCGTACTGGGAGCAGAGCAGGGGCTTGGGCTCTTCGTCCCACGCGTGGTGCTGGCTGCTGGGCGTCCCCTGCGGCAGGGGCGCGGCGGGGGCCGCCGTCACCACCCCGCTGGGGAGCCGCATGGTGAGCGGGTTGTAGGGGAACGGCGTCGAGCCTGCGTGGGGAGGAGAGAGTGGGGGGTCAGCGCCATGGGGTTCACTGGGGGGCTGCTGTGGGGACACACGGCCCCCTCCGGGCCCTACCTGCGGACGACGGCCGGTCCTCCCAGACGCGGTTGGTGAGGGGCGTCCTCCGGTTGCAGTCCCCCTCTGAGTGCACCGAGGACACGGACGGTGGCCGCTCGCTGGAGGACAGACCCGGCGCCGGGGACTTGGCCTTGCGGCTGTTGGGCCTGGCAGCGATCTTTGGCTTTCCCCCTCCTCCTGCAAAGAGAAGCGCCCGCTCGTCACCCGGCCCGTGGGGAGGCGGTCACGGGAATTGGGGCGTGATGGATCTGGGGGATTGGGGCAGGGGGGAAGGAGTGCATGCACCCAGCGCTTCCCCAGCACCACGCACGGTTTGAAAGCCTGCAGCTGCGGGTGGTGGCGCGGGAGGGACGGGGATCCACGTGCCACACTATGTGGCCAGCTACAGGGAGCCCGTGGCCACGAGGGTGCCAAAGCCCCGAGCATGTTCCCCATCCCCGTGGTCCTTAATCAGTTCTTACAGCAAAATCAGCCAGATTTTGAAAGGCTTAAGGGCCAAAAGAGCCTGTGCCAGGTACGTTAGCCCAGCTAAGCAGGAGGAAGCTCCCGAAGGGGGACGGATGGACAGATGGATGTGTCCCACCCCACCGGCCCTGGGCAGCCTCTGCCGGGCGCAGGGAAGCGCGGGTGGAAGAAGCTGCTGGGTTCATGCAGTGGCCAGAGAAGCTTTTCTGCAGCAAGCCAGGGAGTGCCTGCTCTGAGCTGGCCTGGATGGTAACACGTGTCCCCATGGCTTTGCCCTGGCATCACGCGGGGTGGAGGCCGCCCCCGGCACCACCGTGCCCTTAGTGGGCGTGTGGGGGACAAATGCTCTCCGGTTCCCTTCCTTAGCTGGGGGTGTGCAGAACGACCCTCCCGGCTCTGCTCCAGCCCCCCAGCGCTGAGAGACTCCCCTGCAGTGCCCGGCTGGGGCCCTCAGGCGTTAAGGCTCCAAGCGCCCAGGGGCTCGCCCCCAGCCCTGGTCTCTGAAGATGTCCCTGACCTGTCCCTTCTGGCTCCCTTAAGCTCTCCCTCTTGCTCCAGGCCCCGTCTGTCTCAGCCAGACCCTGCCCTGACACCCCCGAGCCCGGGGTGGGGAGGGAAGTGTGACCCTGCCCGGTGTCCCCACGCCTGTCCTTTGGGAAGCCCAGCTCTGGGCACGCGCTGCCCGCTTGGACCCGGCATTCCCACCTGCTGCCCGGGGCCGAGGCACAGCGAAAGGGGCTTTGCTGGGTGTGCTGGGCACGGGAGGGGGGTTTTCAGGCGGTTTGGGGTGGCTCTTTTAGGTCATGGCTTTGGTCTTTTGGGTGTGGGGTTCCCCCACCCACCTTTATGTGATTAAAAAAAAGGGGAGATATTAAAAAAAACTGTAACAGACGGGGAAAGAGCACAGTCAGTGGTTTAGAGAAAGCAACAGCATCTTCCGAGACTATTAAATTAACATCAAACAAGACCAGGATTAATCAGCGGATTCACAAAGCTCAAAGCTGGGGCAGGGAGAAAAGAAAACCAAAATGAACAAAAACGGGGGGCGGAGGGGGAATAAATCCACCCGCAAAAGGGGAAAAACAAAGGCTGAGGATTAATAACACAGAGAGAGCGAAGGTGGAGAGGGCTGCAGACCTGGCAAGGAGCGCACGTCCTCGTTTCGTCCATCAGCAGGAGTTATGGGCATAGCAGCGGGCAGGCTTGCACTGGCATTCAGAGAGTTAAAAGCATTGGCACTGAGAGGTGAGCGCTCTTCCCACTGCTCGTCATATTTACCCATTAGGGCTTTCCTAATTATTGCCTCCAACCCCATGTTGGTACTGGAATTCTCTTGGACCGCCTGGCTCCTACAACTGATTAGCCCTGGGAGATACGGGAGGGGGAGGAAAGAGGGGGCGGGAGATGGGGGGGCCAAATGAGAAGAAAGATGGGGGGACGGGGAAAGGGGAGAAAGGAGACAAGGGAGGAGGGAAGAAACAAACAGTCAGCACATTCTCGCAAAGCAACAAACTTTGTCATCTTGTTCTGTAAAGCTCTGCAAAGCACTCGGCGCGGGTTGGCCCCCCTCCTCCTCCTCCTCCTCCTCCTCCCCTCTCCATCCCACCCCAGGGCTTGGCAGGGGCTGGCGGTGGGAAGGGAGCGCTGCGTACACCATCTGCCTGGGGCCAGGGGCTTGGGGAGGGCTTGGAGGAAGTGGGGAAAGGGAGAGGGGTCTCTGCTGCGCCCCAGGGGGTGGCAGCACCAAGGGGGCTGTGCTCTCCACCCAGCCAGGAGCAGTGCAGGGGGTGGAGGAGACCCCCCTGGGGTCCGTAAATGTAGGTGTGCGGAGAACTTCGAGGCTGGGGCAGTTTTCCATGGAGGAAGAGACAGGGCAGGAAGAGGGGGCGTTTGTAAAAACCCCATGAAAAGTGGGTGGGAAAGAGGTGCCCAGGATTTGGCTCTGGCATAAGAGGTGGGAAACAGCCCCCGGCGAGGGGCACGGACCCCGCGGGGCCAGGCTATGCTGGGGGCGAGGGCAGAGTCCTTCCATCCCTCCTCGCGCTCGTTGCAAGCCCCTCACCCCTCACCCATCCCACTCCCTTCCTCCCCATGGGGCTGGGGGCCCACAGCGGACCAGGGCCCCCTCCCAGGCTCGGCCGTGGCTACGGGACAGGCTGCAGAGGCGAGGTGGTGTGTCCGAGTGGTTGTGAGTGTCAGAAGCCATGCAGTTATGGTGCAGCGCCGCACAGGGACCAGAGGGCACTAGGCTCAGCCACGCGACCGTCATTCCCAACGCGGCGGTTACAGGGAACAAGCAAGGGCAAAATACAGACACGAAAACAGCGGGCTGGCGAGGGAAGCCCCCCGACAGCCCCCAGCTCGCCCCGTCCTGGGGAGGTTCGTGCTGGGATCGCTGCCTCTCCGCTCACAAAGGGACGGCTCCCCCTTCTCCTGCAAAGGGGCAAGGTCTCCCCAGGTCCTCCTCCAGCCAGACCCTGCTCCTCGGCTCCCTGTGCTCTGCTCCTCCCTCCGGCACAGCGGGAGCAGCTTTAACCAGGGGAGGCTTTCGGGAGGACAGGCTTCACCCCTGAACTCTGTCTGCCATGGACCATCAGGTCCCGGCTGCTGCCAGGAGCTGCTTCTTCCCAAGGAGGACACCGCTGATGGCTTGCCTTGCCCCCCTGCACCACAAGTCCTTGGCCTCCTACCCCGCAAGTCCTTGGCCCCCACCCCACAAGTCCTTGCCCCCAGGCCGGGGCTCAGACCTCACCCCAGGGCGTATCAGCATGCTACGGATGCAGACCGGCACGGGAAGCGTGTGCGGCACCGGTGTGTGCCCCCCCCCGCTGCTGTGCAGCCCCTGGCTCCTTCCCTTGGTCATTCCTCCTCGTAATTATTAATATAACAACCTGGAGGTGTCCCCGCTGTGGGAAGGTGTTAATACTTGATTAAGTATTAATTAATACCCGTCAGTGGGGATTCATGGGAGAAGGCTGCACTGCTGGCAGGGCTGGATCCCCAGGGGTGATGGGGGCAGGCAGGATGTACAGGACGTGTCTCCTGCCCTCTGGGACAGCAGCCCGGTCCCAGAGCCCCAGCCACGCCACGGGACCTTCACGCAGCTGAGATGGCAAGGGCCGGGTGCTGCTGCAAAACCCCGCAGAAGGCTCTCCTGGTGCCATTCGTGTGCTCACACTGACATTTCTGCAGCTATGCGGGACGCAGGTGGCAGCAGCTCAACTGCCTTTGTGCCACTCTCCTGCCTCCTTCCCGTCCCATGTCCGCGAAGCCCACACTGCCTGCCCGACCCTCTGGGGCTGCTTTCGGCCCCTTTTTGTCAAAACCCCTTCCTTGACCTGCTCCCTCTCCTCCCAGCTGGGCTGAAAGCCGTGGGTGCAGCAGGTCTGGGGAGGGTACGGTGCCTCTCGGGAAGCCCCTACACTCCCATTTCAGCTCCTGTGCTGCCCTTCGGCTCAGCTTTTAACCTCTCCTCAAACCCTGCAAGGCTTTCAGAGGGATCGCACCGCGCTCAACACCAGGGAGCTACAGAGAGTACCACGGCCCCACTCTCTCACCAGCCACAACGCTCGGTATTGTTATAGCAGAACAAAACAAGGAAATGCTGAAATCTACCGAGCCTCCTGCTCTTCACAGCGGTGAGCTCTGCATGGAGTGAGGTACGGTACAGATACAGCGCGAGAGTTACCTGCTCCGGTAATCGCTGGCATATTGAAAATCTCTGTCCCAGGCTGTCCAACATCTGGGGAAAAACAAAGAAGCCCTTCAGTACGGAGAGCAGCGCACGCAGGCCGGCCCGGCCCTGCCAGCCCCGACGAGACCTCGCTGAGCCCACGGCAGCACCGGGGCTGGCAGCAGCGGGAGCAGGTCCGTGGGTGCTGGCTGGGACCACAAATACCGCCTGGGCCACAGCAGGCACGTCTCGCCAGCCGGGGAGGGGCAGAAAGGCAGAGCCCAGAGACCCAGGGTGATGTCCATGCTCAGTGCTGAGCTCCCTTCCCTCCCTCCGGCCCTGCGGATTACGAGCTCTGTGAAGTTAAACCCTCTCCTGCCTATGGGATTTCCAAAGGCTCACATCCCCACCTCCACGGAGCAGGTCTGGGCAGTGGGGAGGGCGAGGAGGAGGAGAAGAAACGTTAAATCAATATTTTCCCTTTTAGCTGAGCTGTTTGACTTGGGTATCGCTTTCCTTGGAATAACAGAAATCCTCATCAAATGAGAAGTGTTTCCTATTTCTGTATATTTTCCCTTGATAAGGAAATGTGTGGAAGGTCACAGGGTTCAGCCACACGTCCCCAAAGGGGCATAACAATGCTGTTGGCTCATGGTAACATCATCCAGGAGACGAGACGGCTTGGTCGCCCTTATCCAATGCAGCTGTTGTAAGATGGATTCAGATTGAATTAGTATTGACTGTATAATGCTGGGCTAAATTAAATTATGATCCTATCTACTCTATTAGTGGTTAATGAATGAATGGGCTGAATTTCTAATATAAGCCAGCCTGGTTAGTTTTACAGAGCTATACCAATATTGATGTAAGGATTAACGTAACGGCTGGGGGAGATGCACCTCAAGGAGGGAGGATTCAGCTTGGCTGGCCATTCATTAAAATATCAATTGTTCTTAAGTCTTCTCCATACTCAGCTCATTATTTCCTTCCTCTTGAGGTTATCCGACACTGCCACATGGGTGAGACTGCCAGCCCCACAGCAGGGAGATGCGCGGCTGGGAAGCCTCCCAGATGTACACGGCCACTGCTGGCACCAGCAGGGCTGAGGAGGCTCAACCTAAAAAGCATTTGGCACTTGCACTGCCCAAAAAAGCATGGGATGATTCTGGGAGCTCCCAGCCTGTAACACAGCAGCACCCGTTCCCAAATCTCCCTTGTTTAATGTGTCCTCGAAGCCTTCCCCCTAGTGCCCCCATATACGCTCCCCACATGTCCTTACTGTACTCCGTCTCATTTTTGTTGGTCGTGCTGAGCTTCTTGATGATCTCCTGTTTCTTGGACTTCACCATGGCAGAGTTGCTCTCTGTCAGCTTGCTGAAGAACGCTGGAGGCTGAGTGTTGTTTCCTGGGGACTTGGACCCCATCCTGCAAAGCAAAACACCATCAGAAACCTCTGCAAGGTCCAAGTCACAAGGTCCCACCTAGCGAGGCCTTCACTTAGGGCAACTCTTCCTAATCAGCCCGGGGCTCCTGAGATATTTGGGATTTCCAGCCTTTCTCCCTGTCCCTGCCATGAATGTACTGCACAGAGCTAAGCACCCTGACAGATGTGTTAGGATCCAGGGTGTGATGCTGCTTTTGGATGCAAGAGAAAATCTGCCTGAATACTTCCCACCTTGCAACGAACGAGCCCGAACTCTCCGACCTAAAACTCAGTTCCCTACCAGCAGATGTCTTGCTCAGCCGAGCACTCAGGGAGACAGTTTCAGAGAGAAATGTCTTGCTGAGACATCTCAGCGAGATGCTTCAGCTGGGACTGGAGAAGGCGCTCAAGGGAGGGGGTCCGGGGAGACACAGGGGGGATGCAGCAGCAGAGGGGGAAGGGACGTGGCCGGGCTGCGGTGCAGAGCAGTGGGCAGGAAGCGTGGCCATATGGTTAGGAGGAGGATGAGCACGTAGGCCATCTCCTCAGAAAGGTTTCGGCAGCCAGCTGGCCCCTGCTGCTGGATTATTGGAGCTGCAAGGAGGGGAGAGCCCCCAGCAAAGTGGGAATGGGGCCACGGCTTAGGGCAAGGCAAAGGCCGGTTGTCCTCCTGGTCCAGGCGAGCACGGAGCCGGGCACATCCCCAGGCTGTCACCACTGTCCCCTCGCCCCGCGGTACCTCTGGTCCATCTGCTCGCCCTCGCGGTACAGGATCGGGTACGTGGCGCTCTTGGCGTGCTCCGGTTCTCCCACGCCGTCTGGTGGAGAGACGGGCTCGATACAGTTGTCCGGCCCGCCGCCGGCCGAGGCTTTGCTCTGCTCCGGGGACCTGGGGATGGCGTGGGGAGATGCAATCGGTTTATTGCAACATCCTCTGTCTCCGCACGGGGCTGGGGGGAAGGACTAAAATAGCTTGCTGTACTGCAGGGAGAAGAGCCAAGCCTTCCCCACCCTTGCGGGCTCACGCCGCCTTTTGACACAAGCCCTCGGAGCAGCGCAGCTCGGGCATGTTTTGAACCACAGGCGTGCAGAGCAGGGCTGAGCTGTGGGCCACATTTCCAGGCAGCAGGCCAGCCAGGAACTGCCCCAAATATCCCAGGAGATGCGAGGGGGCAGCCCTGGGACCTTCTGGCTCAGCCCCAGCATCCCCCTGCTCCACAGCACATCCCAATCCCTTTGGAGGGCTGGGACGTCAACCCTCCGGGGTCACGGCTTCTGATTCTCCATCTCGTTTCCTAACACGGGGGCGTAAGGGCAGTGCCACTTCCCATCCACCTCGTGGTGGGTCAGGATCGGGCCTGGCAGGGCTGCACAGAGGCAGCCCGGAGGGGATGGCTGCAGCCCTCCAAGTGCAGCCGGTGCCTGGGAGGCAGCCAGGGTCGAGTCCATGAGGAATTCCTCACGGCAAGTTCTGGGAATTCACGTCTTTGTTCTTTCTGTGGTTTCTTTTTCTCTGTTTCATTTTTTCATCTCTGGGTGGCCAGGGCTGGGCTTTCTCCCCTAACGTTACGAATCCAGTTCTAATACCATGCAGAGCTGGGGAAATAATCACACAAAGACAAGGAACCACAGGTCTGGAGACCTCGCTGTTCCCTGCACACATCTGGGTCTCGCTGAGCTGTTGGTGGGAGCGCAGACCCCGTTCTCAGACTCCCAGGCAAAGACTCCCATTTTTTCCAGCTCAGCACAGCGGCGATCAGACTTTCCTCGTGCTGCTGTCTGCGTGGTTTAGAAGTGACTTTAAAAGAAATAAAGGTGTTGCCTGAAATGGGTAATTAGAGTTGAGACACGGCTTATGTGTCTAACAAGCCTCTGGTTCACTAAGACTGATGAAGAGAAAATTAACTCTGAACCAATGGTAAACATGCTTCTTGGGGGTTTTTTGGACCATCTGTGGTCTGAAAGGTCAGTGCCGGAGACTGTGACACCAGCCAGAGGGGGAAGGATCAGAAACAGACTCTAATGGGGTCTAGAAAGCATCTCTAGAGATACAGGGATGGCAAGAGAGGCACGACAGGGAAACAATGCCTGGATCAGAAGGCAGTTTTACACCGTGGACCATGTAAGGAAGTGATCCGTGCAAGCCCCAAGCTGAGCATCATAAATCCAGCAGTGCCAAGTGTCAGCCTGCTCTACACGGTGCCTTACTGGGGTGCCACGCAACCAGGGGCATCCACCCAGCTCCTCAGCCCTGGTCCACCTGAGACAGGGTTTGCACTGTGGCTTGGCAGATCCCGGCTGCGCTCCCTGTGTCTCTCTAAGCTCACCTCTTGCCTCCTTCGTTCTGCGGGGAGATCCTGGAGGCTGCTGCGTGCTCCTGCTGCTGCAGGTAAGCCTCGCTGGGGGTGCGACGCAGGTCCAGCACGGGGCATGCGGCCCCAGGGAAGGAGTACACCGGGGTCTGGATGTGGGAGTTGAGCTGCTGAGGGTGATGGCGCGTGTAGTCCTGGGTGATGACCTCCTAGAAGAAACCCTTGAGTCAGAAGCAGAATTGGTTTCTACTTCTCGTTTTGCAGGACACAACTAGGGGCAAGCAGGAAGGTATCGGGCTGGTTTGTCCTTGCAGTGTTGTAACTTCTGCCTCCTGCCAGCAGAAGCTCTTGTGATGGGCTAAAGCCCAAATAAATTTGTGATGCAAGGACACGGGATGACCGTGCCCAATGCACCTTGCTCTCTCCAGCCCTAGACCAGCAGTGCTGAGGTCTCTAGCATCACTCCCAGCCCTCCCCACCAGATATATTTCCCATCGGCTCTGGATGTGGCCCTTCCCTCCTCCCCGGGCACTCCAGGGGAAGGAGAAAACCAGGTTAATTACACTGATGTGCTGGGCCAGCGTGACCACCCGCTGGTTCATGCCCTTGACGCTCTGGCTGGACTGCAGGGGCTGGCACTGGGGCTGGGGGCCGTCGGGCTGCCGGAGGTGCTGCAGGTGGGCTGCTTCGGGGGCCGAGGCCTTCAGCGAGGCTGGAGGAGGCACAAAGAGCAGAGCTGGAGCAAGGTGACACCCGTGTCCCCCTCCTCGATGGCTGAACACCATCCTGGTACGGCGCTGGGGCACCAAGCCCACTGAGCCAGCCTCAGGCTCACGCCGAGCACCGCCGGTCCCTGCCCTCACCTTGCTGCTTCTGCCTCGGGTCGTGCTCCCCGTGCCCCTTGTCCGCGTCCTGCAGCAGCTTGGCCCCTTTTTCGTGGGACAGGCTGGGCGAGCTGACGGGACTCACCGCTTCGATCCGCTCAGGGCTGTAGCCACCGTGAAAGCCTGCGGAAAGGGAGAAGGGCGTTAAATCCTGGTGCTGCGGCCGTGGTCACTGCTGGGCAGTCGTACAGTCAGCAAAAGGGGCAGAAAAGAGACCAGGAGAGGCCTGGCAGGTCTGGCCGACTGTATGGTCCCCTGGGGCTGCACAGATCTCCAAGTGCTTTACAAAAAAAAAAATCCCAAATGATGCCAAGAGTAGGGACTTGAAAACGGAGTGCAGACCTCAGACCTCAGACCCCCTTTGAGGATCCTCCTGAAAAGACGGCAGACTTGCAAGGGGCAGGAAGGCTCCTTGACCTTTCTCTGCCTTTTAAACCCATTGCACAGACTCAAGCTCCATCAAAATGTGCGGAGCTGGAACCAAAGTCAAACATTATCCTCCAACAGAGGGAGGAAACTGAGGCACAGACGGCTCGTGCTTCCAGGGACCAGGGGCAAAGGCCCCAGGGGACCAGGAGGAGGCACCCTCTGCCTCCTGCCAGCTCAGTAGGGTTTGGTAACACGACTTCTGCCTCCACAGACCTTCAGCCTCCTTGTGCTCAATTCCTAGAAGCTGCCCATTGCAGGCCGAGCTGGCAGGGGACCCGCGGCGCTGCCGGGAGGCTCCGGTGCCCGGGGCGTGCTCTGCCCCACTGCCCCGCTGCCCCTGCCAGCCCCAGCGGGAGCGGCTTGGACTGTGCTGCTCTGGCCTGGGCACGTGCTGGGGGGAGCCACCCTTGCCCCCACGACCGTCCCGAAGCCTTCTCATGGCCAACAGACCCTGGTGGATGCTGCAACGTGAAGAAGAGGCCACCCCCTGCCCCTGCGTGCTGCCTGCTGCTGGGAGCCTGCATGGGTGCTCTGGGGGAAGGTTTGCCCCACCACAAATGGACTGCACCTCGAGTCCGTCCCATTGCCATCCGGAGAAACTCACCCTGTTGCTTCCATGTCCTGTGCAGGATCACAGTCAGTGGTTACTGCGATCTGCTGGGGGAACGGCCCCCGACACGGCAGCCCTCTGCACCTTTCCCTCTTGTGCAGCCCCCGCTGCCAGGACCCCGAGCGAGGGGGGACCCACCGCGCCCGGGGGGGGGGGCCCCCCAGGCCCCCCCCCCCCCCCCCCCGTGCTGCAGCCCCCGAGCCCTCGGGGATGCTGCGGGCTGGCTGGCACAACCGTGAGCAGGGCTGTGCGTGTCGGGTGGCCAGCAGCCCTGTCACGCTCACACACCCAGTTCTCCTCTTAGCCCCTTTGATTTATTACCCACGGCTGTTTCATACAGACTGCCTGGGAATTGCTAATTATGGGGAAATCAGAATTAGCAAATTGCTATTGTCTGTAAAAAGCAGTACCAGGAACTGAACAACATTTGCAAAACAGGGCTTGGCAATGGAAAAAACTAAGAGAGTGTGGGAGAAGGGAAGATCCCTGAGACACACACAAATAAAGACTGGGATAACGTAACAACTGGCAGGGAGAGGGACAAGCACACTCGGGGAGCTGACAAAGCCAAGAGCCAAAACGTACAACTCAAAATACAAAATAACAAAATAAAATCAGTCTCAGGCCACAGCTGTCTCGCCCCTCCCCTCCAATTTCTTACCATCGCTAGTGGAGTCGTTACTTAGCGAGCCTCTTTCTCGCTGCCCCTTATCGCAAGAAATTTGGCGCATGATAATCACATCTATGAAGTTGGCCGCTGTCGTGGTGGTCTTACCGAGTGCTCGGAGCTCCTGTTCCTGCATTGAAAAGGGTTTACTTTGACTCTTTTCTCTACTGTGCTGCTCGGGGCCTGAGGCTGCGTGCTGCTGGTCCAGAGGGTGATGGTGCTGCTGGCTTTTCCCCTGTCCTCTGCTATAGTGATGAGAAGAACCGGGCCCGGAGGCGGGTAAAGGCCTCGACTCCATGGCTTTAATAGGCGAAGGTGACTGTTCAAGGGTGGCCCCGCTGGGCAGCTTTGAGGTGAACACGTTGTTGTCAGGCTGGGGTCGCTCGGCCTTGCCTTCCCGCGCCCTCGAGGCCTCTTTCTGCAGGACGGCCGGGTCCATCATGGCTGCGTAGCCGTCCACCGCGCCGATGGAGGAGCGCAGGGCGGAGGCCGAGGGGAAGCCCGTGGAGCGGATCGGCGACGTGGTAGTGGTGGATGAGGAGCTGGAAGGAGACAGAGGACAAAGCCAAAATGAGCATGTGGTGAAAAGGGGAGTGCTGCTAAGCACCTGCCAGAGCCCAAGTGTTTAGCCCGGATATTAGCCCTGTCTGGCCGAGGTACTCGAAGCTGCTCTGAGCACAGAGTTGGCCTGTGCTGGAGCCGGTGAGGAAGGCTCGGATGAAACCTCTGCCACCCAGGTGCCCACCGCAGTAACGCAGTAACATGGGGTATTTGCTCTGGTCTGGATGGACTGAGCAGAGAGAAGAAAACCCATGGGACAAGCCCATACACCTTCATAACATCACAGCCGGGAAACTTTCAGCAAGAGCAGTGATGCCTGCAACGGGACACATCCTGCTTTCTTTCCTGGTAGCAGGAAAAGCCACCAGGTGAAGCGAGGGGACTGCGTACCAAAACCCATCTCTCCCCATCACAACTTCCCCGTTAGCCCCAGTCCTACTCCTGCTGAGGCTGAATCCCAGAATCCCAGAACCATCCAGGTTGGAAGAGACCTGCAGGACCACCTAGTCCAACCTCTGACCGAACACTAACAAGCCCTCCACTAAACCACAAGGCCCAAACAACCCTTGCTGTGTCTCCGAGGTGCCCGCGTGGAGCTCATTAACGCGCCTCCACGTCTGCCCTCGGCAGGAGTCCGGGCAAGGGGCAGTGAGCGTGGCGTGGGGACGTACCGCAGGACGGAAGGGGTGGGGGTCTCCGAGGAGATGATCTTCATGTTCGTGTTGTGGAGCACGCTGGGGCGCTGTTGGATGGTCTCGTGGGTGCGGGGCGAGACGGGAGAGTGCTGGTGGCTGTGAGAGTGCGAGGAGGAACGGCTGCTGGACTGCTCTGTACCTGGGGGGCAAATACAAGCAAGGGTTTTAGCCCCGTGTTTTAGAGTCCCAACCCTACCCACACCCAGCAAGGGCCCCGGGATGCGGAGCCAGGCTCCTCCCCAGCCTACCGGGTCTCCAGATGGGTGCATGCTCCACCGTGGTGGATACTAGGATGGATTTTTCACGCTCCCTCTCACGTTCACGTTCCCGATCCCGTTCCCGCTCAGACACCGACGATCCTGACTGTTTGGTCAAGTGCGTGGGGCCTCCTGAAACCCAACCGAAAGGCAGTGAAAGGGCTGCAGACAGCGCAAATCCCCATGGGGAACACAGCCTGCCCTTCACATCGCTGTGTCTGCAGAGCAGATAACGAACGGCTCCATCCAAGGTCACCTGGAGCAGGACAGACCGGGGCGACCAGCGCGACAAAGCCCGGGCAGATCACGCAATAGCTGTGCTGGCGCCGTCTCCAGGATATGACCTTCCACAAAGCTGTTTGCTAGCTGCCACTTCGGGGAAAAAGCAGGAAAAGCAACGAAGCTCACAACAAGCAGAATCAGAGGAGCTGGTGCGAGGGAGCCGGAGTGCTGGTCCCCAAGCAGGAATGAATTTGGGCTCTGCCCCAGCATACCGAGCTCACGGCCCCGAATTGTTTAAGGGAGTCCTGCCCAACCCCTTTCCCACGGGAAAAGCAAGCTGCAGCATTACCTGGGGAGAGCGGGGAGCTGCTGTGTCGGCTGCTGAAGGTCTGGGGGGGGCCGGGGATGTAGGTGATGCGGTCCATGGAGGTGGCAGAGGTGCCGGGGGTGGGGGGCACGAGGACAGGCAGGTGCGGCACTTGGGACAGGTCGATGATTCCTGGAAGAGAGCAGTGAGAGGGCTGTCAGGGTGACACCGAGCCGCTGTGACTTGACCCCAGCCACAGCTCCCAGAAGGTGGGAACCCCTCCACCCCCCTCCAGATGGATTCACAAGGACCTGCTGCATAGTTGAGGGCGAGCGAGGGCTCCCGGGGCGACAAGCCGCGCAGCATGTCCGCCCGCTGCGCCATGGCCGTGGCTGCGGCGTTGTGGTGCATCTGCTGGGACGTGATGTAGTCGTTGATGATGGTCTGGCGGTTCTCCATGGCGGCCGTGTCCGGGTACCCCCGGATGAGGTACGGGGGGTAGAGGTGGGGGTACGTGGGGCTCGGGGCCAGATGCCTCGGCAGGTAGTAAGCAGCAGCTGGGAGAGAAAAGGAGGGAGAAATGAAGCGGCTTTCCCCACCGATGGGTTTTTGGGAGGCAGCACGCCATGGTTTTTCCTGGTGCAACCCCAAGTTTTGGAGCATGACAAGGAAAAACCGATCCCAAACCAACCGTGCCCCCCCTGCCGAAGGTACCTGCTTCCAGTTGGATTCCCCTTGGGATGGCAGCGGGATCGAAGGCCAGCGGGATGTGTCCTCGGTACAGGTCGACCCCGCTCACGCCACGGAGCAAGTGCTCATACGGGGAGATGGGGTGGTGGTGGTCGGGCACGGGGGCGTGTGGCGACTTGGAGTTGGTGAGCTCTCTTGACGTGGGGGTGATCTTTCGGTCCTGGGACACTGGCTTCCCAGCAGTGATGCTCCCTGCAGTGAGCAGAAGGAAATGAGTCAGAGACTGAGCACCATGGCCAAGCCACGTCCCCGAGGGGTACCCACAGCCAAGCGTTTTCTCATGGGACGCCCACGGCTCCTCCTGAACTCAAGGGACCCTTCTTCCCTCCTTGCTGCACTGCCGTGGCCACATTACACCACTGAGACCAAGGTGGCCAAGCCCTGGTCACACCCCGGAGGAGAAATCCATCCTAAACCCTCCCACGTGTGCCCCATGAGAAATGGAAAGGGGCTCCCACCCCCCACTGTGCCACCTGGACCTCTCCCTTGGACATCCCGCTCTCACCTTCCACCTCCCATGAGCAGAGGAGTGGGACAGGGCACAGGTACAAGGTGCGACACGCTGGGCTAACCCATCTTTGCTACAACAGCACCGAGAATGCGGTCGTGCAAGACCCGGGGCAGCCCTGTGCTACTGGCAGGGTCGTGCGTGTCCCCTGGGCATGGCTGTCTGCAGCATTTGCACAAGGGGGACGCCGGCGCTTTCCTATTCATCCATCCCACTGCATGCACACCGTGCATCCTGCAGGCTCATCCCACCCTGCACGGGCACCCAGTGATGGAGCCTGGCTGCCGTGCTCCTTGGCACACGAGCAAGGAAGAGGTTAGGGCTGCCGGGCAGAGCCGGGGACCCCAGAAACTCCTGGCCACGGTGACGAAACCCAGTTCAGAGGGTTCAAGCACCAGCTGCCCTCTGGAGCTGTCAGCTCTTTCCCAACACACGGAGCGAGGTTGGATCAATGTCAGGGCCTTCCCTCGGCTCTCCCAACCTGCACTGGGCATTGGTGGCACTTCTCGCCCCACCTGGGACAAAGGGCACCAGCTCATGGTGTTCTTAACAGGCTGGGGACAGCAGCTGACAGCCACCCCAAAGCAGCGTGAACACGCTCCTCTTGCACCAAATTGCGCAGAAATGAGCCCAAAGCCGTTCAGAAAAAAGACGGAGCCAGCCTGTCCCTCCCCATCAGCCTACCACATGCACCAAAGCCCCGTCTCTGCAGAGGGACAGGGATCTGGACTATGATGTCTGGCCGAGCCCTGCTGGCCAGCAGCCACCCCCTGCCCAACCTCCGTGTGCCGGATCCAGCCCCGCTGGTGGGGACTTGGAAATAACCACAGCTCCAGCACCGGCCGGGCGCACCGCCACGCCTGCCCCTCTCACAAACCTCAGTGTCTTGGTGTGGCCACGAATAAACCAAACCTGCAGGGGCAGGAGGAAAACCCAGCCGGCGTGGGAAAGCTCCACTCCAGCTCCGATCTACGACTCCTCCTTGTAGGGCCCCGCTCCTGCAGATCTCCTGCGTCCCCAAACCCCGTGATCTCCAGACAGGCAGAAACCTACTTTGCTGCTGGCGCTTTACAGGAACGCTGATTTTTCCCTTGGGATCCCTCCCCACAGCCTGGGTGCTGCCTCCTCCGCGCCATCCTCACCATATGTGCAAATCTCAGAGAACTGCAGAGCAGCTGAAGGCTTCCCCAGCAGCACTGACCCAGCTAGAAAAACAGCTAGAAAAGGCTGCGGCAACGGGATCTGCTGACCACGGAGACCCCCCCCGTGTGCCCAGCCGGCCGTGAGTGATGCCGGTGGGTTTTTTTGGAGAGCTCTGCCCCTCACAGCCCCATCTCACGGGGGAGCCGCATCCCGGCCCTGGTTTTTGGCAGACTGCAGTGCCTTGTGCCGCACGCCCCCAAATCATGAGACTCTTGGTGTAGGACAAGGGTTTGCAGGTGGGAGATGCAAACCTCCTGAGAACGCCGCCGCGGAGCTGGAGGAGAGCGGTGCCCCGGGCTGCTGCAGCTCCCCGCAGCTAGCAGGAGAGATGACAAGGTGTCCTAGGGACTGCGTTCTGCACTGCCCACGGGTGTGCCGTAACGCCAGAGGACTTTCTGTGCTCTAGATCCTAGTGGGTCTCACCAGATCACCAGATCTGAGCATGCGCCTGGTCCCTGGGAGCCCCAGCTCTGGGGCCAGGAGATGACTGGAGCCAAGGGGAGTGGGCAGACCCCCCCCGGAACAGGCTGGGGAGGCTGCAGACCTCAGCAGCCAGGCAAACTGCCCGGATCTACCAGCTCAGGAGGATTATGTGTACCTGGCGGTGAGGTGCTTGGGTGCCAAGGTGATGGATAAACACACAAGGCAGGCAAGCAAACACCGGCTCGGTGAAAAGGGTGAAAATCCCCCGGCCCAGTGCACTGAGTGAGCACTGCTCTCCTGACCTCCTTTAGAAACAGGGGTGCTCAGGGACAACCCCGGGACAGGGAAGACACTTTCCACACAGCATCAGCTTCACCAAGGTCTCCTTTCAGCTACCCCACGGCAGGCATGCCCCAGCTCCCATGAGTCAGCCCCAGCCGGGGAGAACAGGAGAGCAGGTTGGACGGGCACCCGCCAAGAACAGGTGGGGTCAGCAGCAACTTCCCGTGCACCTCGCTATAAACCTTAGCATCCAATAAAAAGTTGACAAGTACCTTCATGCTGCCGTGGCGTGGATTCCCTCGTGGAGACCGGAGACCCTCTGTGCAGGTGGCTGCTGAACGCCGTGCTGTGCCCTGCCTGGTGGTCCTCGTAGGCGAGGGCACTTTGGTGGGGTTTTCCCGGCTCAGGCACAATCACGGGAGCCCCTCTGGCGATCGATCCGCCCGAGTTTGTCACTGGGCTCGGCCTGTTTTTCAGGCTCTCTTCGTAAGCTCTCTCCAGGTTCCTTGGGTCTTGTATGACGTCCAGAGAGTGTACAGAGTGAAAAGTCCTCCCGGGACTGCCGATGATGGACCGCACGTCATGCTTTTTGGTACTCGACGAAGAAGAGCCGCTGTCGTACTTCAGCGGGGTACCCTGCGGACACAAGGCAGGTGAGATGTCAACGGGGCAGAGAGCGGACGGGGACGCGGCGACTGCACCCCACCGAGCTTCAGCGGGGCTTGTGCTTCCCAGTCCAGTGGGTCGGTACACCAGTGACACCAGTTTAGTTGGTGAAATGGCAGCAGCCATCATCAGCAGAGATAACCGCACCGAAACGGGCAGGGTGGGGTGCCCGCTTTGCATGTCGTGTTGTGCTACAACAAGACGAAGATGAGTCACAGCCGAGCGCTGGCTGTGCCCATCACGCCTCGCTCCTACACACGCTGCGAAATGAGGTAGGCCTGCGAGGTGCCATGGGAACCCTGCAAATATTTGCAGCCTGACAGGAGACAGCACGCAATGCTTCATCCTAAATGCTGGCCTCGCTGGGTTGACTCTTGCCCATAAAGCGAGGAGACCAAGGCTATGCACACCCAGTCACAGCTGCCCAGGGCACCAAGTCACCTCTGGCCTTGAACATGAGCCAAATGCGGCTACTCCCGTGTGCGGGGACAGAGCGCTGCCTTCTTCACATGCCAGGGAGCATGGAGGTTTTGTATTTATCTGCTTGAGGATGGAGAAGGGGAACCCATACCCAAACAGAGCCTAAATACTGAGCAGTTTGCAACCCCAAAGCCCTCTCTTCTCTCCTGTTGGGAGCAGACCCTTCAAGGGCAGCAGGCTGGGTAGGAGCGAGTCTGTACCTGTGTAATGGAGCCTTCCTTCAGAGGCCTCGTCAGGGAGATGTCCGGGGTCCGCCTCAGCTCCTCCCGAGGAATCTCATGGATTGACCTTCCCGCTTCTTTCACCGTGGCCACCAGGCCTTCGTGGGCTGGCTTCATTTTCAGGGGAGTAAGGCCCTCGTGAGACCTGACCTTGTAGGCATCAGATAAGTCCCGTGGTGGAGTGTTTTCCCTCTTGAGCTGTTTGGCTTCTCTTCTGAGGTAGTCCTCATGGGCCTCCACGTAGGACCGAGGTATTCCTGCAGCCCCCGAGCAGACAAAGCAGAGGGTGAGTCCCCAGCCACGCACCGGGCTCCCAGTCCCCATGGGGATGCTCAGCACCAGGGGGCCTCCAGTTAATGGAGGAAACTCACGGACTGGTACCCAACTGAGCACACATGCAACTACACCCCTAACCCAACAGGACCCCCTGCCATTACCACCAGTTTCTGGACCCGTTTTGTACTAAGGACAAGGGGCCGCGCGTGTGAGATACTTCCCCGTGTTACTTCTAGCCATGGCCTTGTCCTGCCTGCAGGCATTACCTTGTGTAATTGAGCCGCGGATGTGGTGCTGCTCCTTTAGGTTATGGGGACTGTGTCGGTCTGGAGGGATCGCTCGACCCATGAGACCTAGAAGAGATCCAAGGGGGAAAGTTGGGTTGTGACACAGAAGTTCATTTAAAAAAGAACGCACAGTGACGGTGTTACCAGGGCTCCGGGGAGAAAAAATACCAGCAGTTTCTAAATGACTCGATTTCTCTTTTTTAAATGTGCTTCCTTTTTTGTAGTCCTGGAACTCGTTTAGCAGGACAGAAGCCAAAGGCAAACAGGCCAGCCTGTGTCCCTAGGCTTACCATGCCTGTCAGACGCTGTCCTGTTGGGATGTGCCATGGGATCCCAGCTAACCACTGCCAAAATACGGGTGTGGGAAGGCTCATCGTGTAGACAGGACACAAGATGGTGTCTCTGCAGGTCACTGCTGGCACAGCATGGGGAAAAGGTTTCCCCCAGACCCACCTTCAATGCTGGCAGACAGCGGATCACGGGCTGACAAGCCCCGGCTGATCCTCCCCTCCATCATGTCGTAGGTCCGCTTGGTTCCCGTGGTCTCATGCGAAGCTCCCGAGCTCCTGCTGTCTTCTTTGGGACACTGAGAAGCAGCAACCCCACCTGGGGAAAGGAACACCGAGAAGCAACATGAGGAGCACAGAAAGCTGGCACTTGATGCAAGAGGGTGTTTACTACTGTCTGGCTGTGTTACCAGAAGGTCAGATCCCATCTGAGCACCAGCTACCGCTTGGCACGGCAAGGAACATCACATGAGGTTGGCTTCCAAGAAATTCAGCTGATGTCTTCTCCCCTCCCTGCCTGCTCAGATTCCCGATCTGTGCCTCCTGCCTGGGTAGGAGCATCCGCCCTGTCGTGTCCTGCTCCCTCCCACCCTGCGTGGGCCAGACGTAGGCAGCGGGACAGCTCGGAGCCGGCACAGCCCTGGTGTCAGCAGCTGCAGTTCCACTGAACTCAGCCCTGCAGTGCTGGGGAAGTTTTTTTTTTTGTTGTTTTGATTTTTATGAGACACCTACTGTTTGGGATCTTGTCCAGTCTTAATATTTGCTGAGACACTCCCTGGGTGAGAAAAACAGGCAAGAGGGGAGAGGCAAAGCAGAGAAATCCTTTGAAGCAGCGATGAGCGCACACAAGAGGCGGCGAGAAGTCCCACGGGTCCAAGCCGGAGCGATGGAGAAAGCACCGGCGTGACTGCAGGCCACGGACCACGTCCTCATCCAAACTCGGACCAGATTTTTCTGCAACGTGGAGCCCGAGCCCTCGCCTCCCTGTGGCGGGCAGCACACGCCATCCCCGAGCAGCGGGCTTGCCAGCGCAGCCCGCCCGTGACCTGGAAAGCCGCTGCCTTGCCTCCGCGCCCGCCCCGCCGAACCCATCCGCTGAGCCCAGTTTCCTCCATCGGGTGCAGCGAGCTGTGAATCTCACAGGCCGGTTGTGATCCAGCCGAATGCCTCGTGTTTATGTAACGAGCACCGAGCGAGGATGTTGGCTCGGGGAGAGCAACGCCTCTGCCCATTATCTCTGGCCTGGCCGCGCCTGCCAAGGATTGCTGGTGCCCCGATCCTCCTCTTCATGGGCAGAGAATGTGGTTATACAATTAGGGAAATGGAGGAGAAGTTAAAAACGTTAATTCCATCACAGACAACTGGCAATAAAAGTTGCCCTTTGAAAAGCCAGTAATTAATAAAATGGGATTATCACAACTTCACACCCACTGTCGCTTTCTGCCATCGGCATCCACTCGATCCAGAAAGGGTCTGGGGCTGCGTGCAGGGAAACAAGAGGTGGATCGGGCTCTGAGCCTTCAGTTCAATGTCATTCCAGGGGAAAAATCCGGGGGTGATGCTCAGAGAGCAGCCAAACACCTTGCGGCAGACGAGGGGCGACGCTCCCACACCCTGTCATCAAGGCACATCTGTTGCAGCCGTCCCTGTGCGGAAGGGAACACGGCCCTGGGCACCCTTTGTGCTGCGGGGGAGCAGGGGGAGGGCACAAGGGAGGAGAGAGACTAAACAGAAAGCAAATCACTCCAAAAACACGTCCCTTGCCTTGCAGAAGCCCTCAGCAATCATGTGCGGAATGAGAATAACCAATCTAGCACAATTCAGCTCGCACATGCTACAGGATCTCGTCTCATTACAGCTCTTTTATTTTAAGCACCCTCATGACACTAAAGAATTTGCAATTTTTTCTTCTGCTTGCCAAAATTCATAATCACCAACAATTTCATTTTCCTTCTTTCCCTTTTAACTCTTTGGCTTCAGGCTGTGAGGCCTCGCCAGGCTGCACTGGGGGGAGAGGCAACGGGGCTGGCTGGGCTGCAGGAGCAGACGAGATTCCTCAGGATGCGATAAACGCTATCGAGCATGGAAAGGGCTGCTGTGGAGGGGAAGGAATTAATTCCTCATCCGCGTCCCCCGCAGGGGGTAGGATGAGAGGCGATGGCTGCAGCCGGGGAGGCTCAGGATGGCTGTCGGGGAGCTCAGCTCTCCTTTGGCAGCTGCCAAGTCCCAAAGCAGAAAGTGGGAGGGCACGACGTCCTCGACTCAGCCTCGAGGGTCTCGCTGATGCTCCCAGCACCTAAAGGATCACCGGCTTGGGGCTCTGTAGACCCACACCTGTCCCCAAGAGGGCTGCGACCTCCTGTTCTGGCCACCCTGGGGTTGCTGTGGGAGGCACAGGGCAGTGCGTGCAATGGGACCAGTTTTGGGTCCCAGCTCTGTCTGGTGTGGGATCCCCTCTCGGTGAGCGGCTCCGGACCCGGGGGCAGGGGCAGCCCTCGCCACCCGGCAGCCTCCCCCGTCTCCGCCCCGGTGGCACCACGTTTGTGCCCAGCCTCATTCGACTCCAAGCCTGGGCAGAGGAGATTAAAATAGCTCGTTGCACAAACAAGTCCCGAAACACTTCCTGCGTCCTCGCTGGGACGAGTCCTGCCAAGTGTCCCAAAGGGCGCGCAGACACAAGTCTCCTGCGGTGACACTTCTTATCTGGGCGAGAGTTGACACCAAACACGGGCGGGTGCGGGACGAGGCGGCTTCCACGCGGTGAGCAGGAGGCAGAGCCCTGTCCCCACAGGTCCCCGCAGCCACCCGCAGGGAGGTGGCACCTCGCAAGCCTTCCCCATGGCATGACCCAAATGCTGTGTCACCAGCCCGTGGTGAAAGCAGCTCCTGGCCCTGCAGGGCTGCTCCCAGACAGCCTCCGCCCCAGGGGGGATGCAGCCCTCAGGCGTTCGAGCACGGCAGCGGATGGGAGCGATACTTGCTGAGGCAGGCGAGTGCCACCACCATCAGGCTCTGGGCTTTGCTCGTCTCCATTTGACTCAGAGGAGAAGTGACGCATCCCTGCTGGATGGCTGTCGGCGTGCCAGGACTCCAGCATCTGGCTGTTTTTACACCGAGCCCTCAGGGATGAGAGGCCCCGGAGGACGCGGGGCTGCGGGGTTGCGGTGCCCGTAGCTCGGCTCTTCCCAGTGCCTGCCCCGGGCGAGGAGGAGCCGGGCGCCGTGCCAGGGGCAGCTGCAGCCCGGCCATGCCTGGCCCAGCACAGAGCGAGAGGCGAGCACGGAGTCGTTTCCAGCTTCACTGGAGATGAACATCTCCTTATCTCTAATGGAAGCCACCGGGGCTTGCAGTCAGGCTTTTATGGCCAGCGCTGCTATCTGCTGAGCAGGCGCAGAGGCGGGAGGAACAGCTGGTGGCTGCGTGCTGATGCCGCTAACGCAGCGAGGCAGCTTCGGCATGTAGCGAGGCAGCGTTCCCGTACAGCAGGGGTGTGGGCTGCCGCACAGCTTTCGGGTCTCCCCAGAGCCTCCTGAGAGCAGCCTGGTCCTCGGGCTCCTTGCAGCCACTCGTCCACGTTTGCTTTTGGCAGTCCTGCTGCTGCACTGCTCTCTGGCTGCCTGGGGGTCAGGTTGTTAACAAGTGTCGCTGGCTGTGCCGAGGGGTCTCCAGGCCGGTCCTTCGGGGCTCTGCACTCCTGGGCAGCTGGGAACAGGCACAAGAATCACCCAGAGAGGCTCCTTGCTGGGTGAGGGAACGGCCTTGCCCCATCCAATGGCTACGGGTGCTTTAGAAAACTCACAGGATAACGTAACGCGGTCCTGGTGACAAACAAGGCACCCTGACTGTCCTGTCCTGGAGCTGGAGGAGCCAGGGGCTGACTCATGCCCAGTTTTTAATGCAGTTCAATCCGTGCCACACTGCACTAGCATTGTCCTTCCTGAGACACGGGACAAGAAGCCAGCAGCCAGAGGCACAGGAGCCCCAGCCACAACTCTGCATGCAGGCTCCGTGAGCGAGGTCACTTCCATCTCAGCAGCTGAACCTGCTCACATCCACCGTGCTGCTTCTTGCTCAGCCCTATGCAGGTCGGGGCTGTCCGTCACACAGGCCATGTAGGAAGGAGACACCGAGTGCCCCACACCAGGATACCGATGATCAGGGAGCCACAAGCTCCCCTGTGCCATGGGGAAACTGAGGCACGGTGCTGCAGTGCCCAGGAGGTTGCAGTTTCCATGCCTGGAAAGCCGCACGATGTCCATTCCAAATAGGAAGTCTGCTTTCACAATAAATCTGTACGCCAAACCACCGGACTTGCCTCCATCCCGTAGGTTCTTTGGGCTCCACGTTGGCCCAAGACCGTGGGGACCCTCTCATGGTGTGGCACGTCAGGCACGTCCCACGGGCATCCCCCATCATGTCCCCGTGTGCCAGCAACACCACCTCCGAGGTGAGATAACGGCAAGGGACAAAGGGAAACCCAGCTGCAGGGGGGAGAGGTGGCATGGGAGAGAACCCATGCTGGAAGCGAACCTGCGAGGTCATCCCGTCGCACGTGGGCAACCTTGCCTCAAATATCTGACACCCGAGCACCGCGGTGCAGCCCCCAGCACCTGCCCGAGGGGCAGCGCGCTCCGACTTACCGTCGTAGGACAGCACGTGGCCCTTCTTCCCTTCGTAAATGACATGTCCTTTGGGCAGGGCATCCTCCCTCACTTTCTCTGCTCTGCTGGGGCTGTCTTCTCCGATTATCCTGGTAATGGTTCCTTTGTACAGCACTTCTGCCGGGGTGCCCTTGGAAAGCCACCAAGATCCATATTTAACAGTGTCACAAGCAATTAAGCAAGCAGGCGCGCTCGCACACAGGAACACTCTGTTCCGCCGGGGGAGCCGAGCGGAGGAGAGCGCGCCCGGCCTCCGCTTCCTGACACAGCCAGCAGCGAGAAACCTGCAGCTTAATTATTGATGAGGACAATAACGGCGAGCGGTAAGAAGGTACGTGATCTGGGGAAAGCTGCTGGGAAGAGGTGGGGGTGAGGGCAGCGCGGGGCCGGCAGGCACCAGGCTGAAAGGGGCAAAGAGCCGGGGCCAGCCCGGCTCTGGCTGGGTGCTGGTAACGGTGCCGTGGTCCTCACCTTGGGGCAGCCACCACCCTGGGCCTCTAAACCAGCAGCTCTGTTCTTCCCTGTGTGTTTTGGAGCAAGCTACCCGGCTTCTTTCCATCCCACAGGTGTGGGGCAGGGCTGGCAAGCACTGCCCGAGTGCGAGCTTTCCCCGCAGCCTATTTCCCCGCCCCAGCACCGCGAGCTGCGAGGCGTCCCACCAAGGCAGGGCAGGTGGGGGGAGCGATGCCTGCCGTTTGGCTCTCCAATGAAAGCAGGCTCCTTACACTAACTCGCATGAGCAGAAACCTCTGTTTCCCCAGGGGGAAAATGAACGTGGTTCACAAACACCTGCCCTCCCCGCCTCCCCTTTGAAATACCCGGAGCTGGATGTCCTTGAGGATGTCGCTGCTGATTAACGCTGCTCTGCCATCGCTGCCTGCTCCATGCCGAGCAGGAACAGACATGGGGGGATGATGTCCCCCCCCCCATCGCAGGGGATGCACAGCGGTGCCGTCAGAGCCCAGCTCCTGGCTGACACCCCCCCACTCAGCCTCACCCCACCAACAACCAGGGCTGATGCACACAAGAACCCCTGGGGAGCAAAACCCACCCGTGCTGGTGTTTGAGATTCTGCAGACCCTTTTCCCACCCCACCCTGGAGATGCCTCTGCTCTGCACCAAGCTGTCTGAGGGCCGCCAGTCCCCAAAATCCCCCCTACAGCTGCCGGGACGTGCCCGTGGGTGGGACCAGGGCCCCGACTGCTGGTGCTCATGGTACGCCCGGTGCTGGCTCTCCCAGCCCCAGGTAAAGTCGTCTTCCTTCCGCGGACGTGCTCAGAGGGGATTTGAAAGCAAGTGATGACAGATGGCTTCGGAGCAGAGAGCGTATATTCAAGATCTGCCTCCTGCACACTGGATGACTAATCTGAGATCAAATATCAGCCACGGCACCGGGAGCTGCTGCAGGAGCAGAGGGACGCAGGCTGCCAGGCCAGCCGGTGCCAGGCAGCAGGAGGGATGGGAACGCCAGGAGCAAGGGGCAGCGTGCTCTGGGCTTGGGACCTTAATTCCCCAGCCAAGGGAACCCAGACGGATTAAATAGCTGGATGTACAGCATCGTGCAAACTGCTCGTCTTTCCGAATTCTGGCACGTGGTGCTCAGGACCCTTTGTGCCCACCCATGGCTTCCCACAGCTGCGGCAGGGGCATACGAGCGGATGCGCTTGCTCCACCGGGTTATTTGCAGTCGTCAGGCATCCAGTCCTGGCAGCTGCTGGATGCAGGGCACCTGGCAGGAGAAGCTTTTGCTCTGAGCCAGGATTTAGGTTCAGGTCCCCAGGGCCAAAGGGAACACGGTCACCCTCTTTGAATGAAGCAGGCAAAAATCTCAGCACGAGTGGCTTTGAATACCTGAACGATGGCCAGATAAAATCCCCAAGGGAAACAGGTGATTTTTTTCTTAATGCTCTCTGCTCCGTTACCAGATGAGCAATAACTCACACGGCAAAAACTATCGCCCGCTTGCCAGCTGCTCTTCTGAAGATGGATGGTGGAGATTAAGGCCAAAGCATCTTCCTGCTCCACAGAGCCTTGGGCAGGACCCCCAGCACAGCGCGCTCTGCACTGGCAGACCTTGTTACCTACGTGCACCTCGCTGCCTCCTCCTCTCCTCGGCCTTCCACCCATCTCCTCCTCCTCGCTGCTTGCTTGCCCTGGCAGGATTATTTTCCCAGAGCCATTTAAAGCTGCTTTTGCCCGTGCTCCTGACAGCTACTGAAAGCAAAGCGGGAGCTCAGACACGCCGCGACTCTTTGCATCGCTGCTCGCCGAGCTCTGCTCTCCTGCAGCCTTGGGACAGGGCTCGTGCCAAGCCGAGCTGAGGCTGTCTGCAAGGGCTCTGTGATGCTGCGGGTGGCTCAGCCCCGTGCTCAGTGCACCCACAAACACCAGCACCCAGGAAAAGCAAAGCCCGACGGAGACAAGGGACTCACGTGCGTGATGGAGCCTCGGTATGTGATGGGCGACTCCGGAGGGGGCCTGGATGTGGGTGTCCCCTTGGTGATGCTCCCTCCCGAGGCAGAGCCGAGGGAAGTACCTGCAGGACACAAAGACGGCGAGTTGGAGGCTGCATCTGCTGCTCAGCACAACATCTGTGGGGCAAGAGTGCTGACGGCTAAGCCAGCAGGATTCGACCCAACCTCTAGCAAGCTGAGGGACCCGAGGGGGAGCCCACCAGGAGATGTCAGCATTAAATCCAGCGCCTTGCACAACACTTCCCACCCTGTCCCCCAAGGGACCCAGCCCTGGGGCTGGGAGGTGCAAATAATTCTTTTGAAGCCATCACCTCCCTGCTGCCTTTGTGGAGGGGCCAGGCAGATTTATGGGCCTGAGAGAAAGCACAGCCTGCCGCAGCCTCTGCTGCTGCGATCGGAGCACGTCTCCAGAGAGATGTAGCTCAGGGTGGTGTGAGTTCTGCTGTGTGTTATCTGGCTGGAGCCAATCCACTGCACACCCGGCCTCTGACTGCAGTAAGCTTGGGGACTTCACAACCCAGAATTAGCTCAATCACTTAAAAACAACACATTTGTGCTTATTCTCTGAAGAAAAATGGGAAGACTAGATTTAAATGAAATGTGGTCCCTGCCCAGCTGCGGCTGCACCAGTGAAAACCAGTCACTGGCATTTAACTGGTCTGGCTTTGCTGTCCTGAGCAACAGATTGCGGGGTGCCCCGTGAATACAAAACCCCTGCCAGGATCAAAACCCATGCCCTGATGCAGGGCTGTGGCTAGAAATGTCTCGGTGTCCCATTGGACAGCTGCACAGAGCTATCTGCCCCCTCTGGCAATCCGAACAGTGGGAGAAAAGGGGCAGAGAGACCCCTCTGGCTGGGCAGAAACCCCAAAATCCACCCAGACCTTCCCAGGGCAGTGTGTGCCTGGCGTAGCAGCGAGCATCCCGCCTGCCCTCCCACGCTGGGGCACGGCCGCACGCTCACCCCGCAGGATGGAGCCCTCCTGGGACGGCTGCATCACCAGGCTTTCCGGCTGGCTGGCCTGGCTTCTAGGAGAAAGTTGTTCCTGCTTTACTCCAGGAAAAGGCACTGGAAGACACGAAGCACAGATCAGTGTGGCCTCCGACAGCCTCCAGCTGGCACCTCCCGTGTCCTGGGCCACCAGGATCACGTCTCAGCCCCACCTGGCACCAGCTCTTGTGCCTGGCAGAGGCAGCACTGGGGACTGGCTGGACCAACGGCCAGGTCTTTGGTGGGGAGCCGAGGAGGAGGACTTGGAAGCCTCCCTGCAAAACCCACCGCTGGCCAAGAGCCTCCTCCAGCACCGCCGCAAGCAGCAGGGGCTGGCGGGTGCTGCCCAGGAGCAGGCACTGATCCGATCCCTCCTCGTGGGGGTCGCAGTGCCCCACAGTCCCCATTCAGCCCTGGTCCTTTGCCCAGCTCCTCATGATGTTAAAAAAAATGCTTCCAAATCTGCAGGCTGGACACTCTCCTTGTTCACTTCGGACCATTTACTCTTTATCCCACCAGCCTGGAGAGTGGCAATATGTTTCCTTCCTTCCATCACAGTATTAGCCAGGGGGTATTTATGGGCTGGGAAGCATCCCTGCCTGAGCTGTCCCTTTCCTATGCCGCATATATTTAGCTCCCTGTCTCTGCTCTCCCCAAACCCAACTGCCGTCATCCTCGGATCACATCTGCACCCTCTGCACTTCCTTGCTGTGCCCTGCGAGACATCCCTCGCCTCCCGATTTCTTACCCAGTTTCTTGGGATCCATTGTCAGGGGCAGGCCCATGGTGATGGAGCCGACGGGGACCTTGGCGTGCTCGGAGCTGTAGGGTGTGTGGAGCTGGAGGGGCATGCCCTGCGGTGCGAGAGGAGAGGTCAGGGAGCAGCCGTGGCCCCCGCGAGCCGTCCCCGCCGCTCGCACCCGCCGTACCTGGGAGATGGAGCCGACGGGTCTCTCCAGCACAGGCGGGTGCTTGGTGGAGGAGATGAGGGGAGGAGGGTTGGAGATGCTCGCTAGCCGCTGCAGCCCTGAGCGAGAGCTCTCATGCAGGTTTAGAGGGATGGGGTGTCCTGCATGGGAAACACAAGTGTTAGGGAACTCAGGGACAGTTACGTGGCCCTAGGATCCAAGCAGCACGATCGTTTTGGAGAGGTCTGGTCTAGTTTGAGTTTTCGCCTCTTCCCTTTTGGTTCTGCATCCAAACTGTGTGCCTTCCAGATAGGGAGGGACAGCAGAGTGAGGGCTAAATCCCTCCTGACTGCACCAAGGGTGGTGGGCAGGGAACACTCCCGGTGTTCTGTGACAAACCACGTCCCTCATCCTGCCCCGGTCAGGGCTGGGAGACCCGCCTGGCTGCTCTCAGCTGGCCCCACCGGCTGCGAGGGAGGCTGCTCTGTGCTGGAGCAAAGCAAGGGGCCGGCAGGTTTCTGCTGAGCCCCCTCTCCCACCCAAAAAGAAAATAAGTGCACCGATTTAAGGGAACAACCCGTGACGCTGGCTGCAACCGCAGCCTCTGTCCTCGGCCGCAGGTCAGGGCAGAGGGGACGTGGTGGATTGCACTTGCCTGGTGAGTTATACTGGAACAAGTGGGGCTCCGCCTGGGGAGAGGTTTTTATCACATCCCGGGAGTAGGACAGGACAGGGGGCCAGCATGAGGCGGCCGTCGGCTCCGCGCTCAGCTTCTGGGCCTCTGCGATGGATGAGAAATGCACCGACTTTTCTGCAAGGCAAAAGGAAGACAAACAGCTTGCTCAGAGGCACCCCACGGACAGGCAGATGTGAGAAGGGAAGGCTCAGCGAGCAGCCGAAGCCACATCCCTTCACACGGAGGTGAAACAACCTTCCTCCAGCTCATGCTCCTCGGCCAGGGGTGCAGGATGCTGCCAGCACCCCGTGTCCCCCGGCACGCAGGGGACATCCAGCGGGTGCTGCCTCGCTTGTGACAACCCCGTTGGTCTGCCGATGGGCCAGAAATAAAGGCGTCAGCTTGTCGGATGGCAAGGGAACGATGCTCAGAGCCCGAAGTGACCAGCTGTTCTCCCAGCACCTGGGACAACTGTGCTTTGTGAGACCGCCAAAGGCAAATGAAGTTCAAGACGGGCTCGGCGTGACGACTGGATGCCTCCGCTGCAAGGCAGCTGGGCTGCAGGCAGGGGAGCTTTCGGAAATGATCTGGCTCGGGTTTTGCTGGACGCCAGGCTGGGTTCGCCCCGGCTATAAAAAGGCTGATGCGAGGCCAAGAAGTGCCTGCTGGCTGAAGAGCCGTGCTGGGGGTGGTTAAGGAGCAGCTCTCTTCTTGACCTGAGCGCCCCGCGGGGTGCTGGGGAGAAGAGCTTTATCTGCTCCAGCCCGAGCGCATCCTCACGGAGGAACGCTTTGCTAAGCAGACAGATGAGGCAGCCGTTTTTGAACGGATTAGAGGCAGGTTCGGTAGGATTTGCTTTTAATCGATAAACACTTAATTTTGCACTGCCCTTCTTTGTCAGCCCCACCTGCATAACGCCTGCATTGACCAGAAATCAGGAACTGGGCAGTAAACAATAGCAGTCACAAATGAACCCAGCCTTTAACCATCAATTTTTGATAAAAATAGATGCCTGAATCCTGCTAAGCCTAATAATAGGGCAAGTAGATTATCAGAGGCCCAATTTAATGAGGCTTTACTGCATTATCATTATTAATGCTCAGTGTACTCAGAAGCTGGGAGATTATTCTTGTCCTCTTCGGTGAGACAAGAAATCCATTATCAGCACGCGGAGGTGTCTGGGCACACACACAGCTGCAGCCTGGCGGGGCCAGACCTCGCCTGCAGCATCTTCCCTCCCCGTGAAGATCCCATGCCAGGTCCCAGAGAGGATCCTCCCGGCACGGGGGATCCAGGAGCATCCTCCCCACCGACAGAGGGGCCGTGGCATCCCTTCATTTTCTCCCTTTCAGCTCAGCCCCACGGGCTGATCCAGCCCATGGTGTGCGGGGCTGAAAGGCGCTGGGATGTCCCAGCTGGAGCTGCTCTCCAGAGCCAAGGCGCCACCAGCCAAGGCTCCGCGCCCCCTGGATGGCTCCCGGAGAGCCACGTCCTCCTCCCCGCCCCGCGGGTGCCTCTCCCTCCCCTCCGTGCCTCTGTAGCCCGTGAAATGTGGCCAGTTCTTAATTGCCCCCGCATTAGAGGGCGGCTATAACTCAGCCAGCTTTTGATAAAATAGCACTTACACGGGGAAGAGAGAGTTCCTATTACCGTTTATCAAGCCCCTGGAATCGGAGCGAAGGAGTCAGAGTTTATACGATCCGTCATCCAAATTAATGCTCTTGGCTCCCCGTCTCCTCCGAAGGCCAACTGAAACACGACTGAATCAACACACAACGCACCGCCGGCTTTCCAACCGCCGCGCGATAACCCCAGATATGCCCGACGGCGGCTCGGCACCGGGGGAAGGGATCAGGGATCCGTCTGTCCCACCGCCGGGCTCTGCAGGGCTGCCTGCCCCCCGCCCGGCCCCGCGCTCCGCGGCTCGTCCCGCGCTCTGGAGGTACGGCTCTGGCCTGGCCGCCCTCCAAGGCGATACGGACCCAGCCAGGAGCCGCGAGGCAGCCAACGCCTTGGCCAGGATGTGTGCAAGACTGCTTTGAAGCGGATCCAGAATGGTGTGAAGGACGTCGATCCCCCGAGCGGCTGCAGGAGTTCAAGCTCTCTTATCGAGCTGGGCCTCAGCGAGAGCCGCGGAGGAGGCGGCGGACCTGCTGCGGGGAAGCTGGCCCCTGGCTACGAGGAGCCTCAGGGCTGCTCTGTTTGAGGTTTGCCGGCTGGGCTGGACTCTCCCCGTTTAACGAGGCCCGTGTAGGCGCGGTGAGGCAGCACATGTGGGGTGCTGACACTTGGTGCCCCATGGGGAGGCCTTGGAGAGCAGGGGAGGGAAGGGGCGCTCCCCTGGTACACAGATTTCCCTGCCTATTTCTGGGTATCCTGCCGCAGAGACAGCGCTGAGCCACCACCCGAGTTCATCGCTGCACTCAAACAGGACTGTGGGGATTTGGTTTCTCCCCTCGCGGTGCCTCTCAGCACAAACCTGCTCGTTTTCACACGGCAGATGCATTCACAGGCCCCCAGCGGTACCAGCACGCAGGTATGGTTAGCGGGGTTTGGAGATCCCCCGAGATGTTTGCTCCGCTCCCAATCCTCGTCACAGCCTGGGCAGCCTGCTCCATGGCTCTGTGCGGCACAGGACAGGTGCTGTGCACCTCGCAGGGTAATTAGCTTCATTAACACGGAGATCTGGAGCACTGCAGAGGCGGCCCAGAGCAGAAAGTGCTCCACACCAAATACTGGGGGGCGGTGGTGCTGAGCTCCAGGCTCCAGCACTCGGCTCACCAGGAAGCTGAGCTGTGCAAGACCAGATCCGCACAGGATTGCGGTGCAGGAGGAGGTCAAACCCCGTCACCCCATCACCCACCACCGGCAGGGAAGGGCTGGAAGGGAGCTGATCTGCCCAGGCAGCAAGCACCAGCGTGGGATCAGCTGAGATGGGACTTCACGGGTGGCAGCACCGTGACTCACGGGAAACTCCCTTCCTCAAGGTGAGCAGTCACCTTCCTGGCTTACATGCAAAACATTCGGGAGGGCTGATCCACACACCGTGCTGTTTATTGTTTAAGGAAAAAGAAAATTTGGCCAAGAGTCAGCAACCAACTCCTTCTGCGAGCACATCCTCCTGTCCAAAGAGGGACGTGGCTGCTCTGGGGGCTGAACAAGGGCACTGATTTCCCAGCGATGACCACAACCAGCACCAACCTGCCTCATCCATGTGGCCTCATCCCACCCCCCCACCCCATCTCCTTGCACTGCGATCCCAGTGTGGGACCCACGAGTGGGGGGCATCGCCCCCACAACGCCCAGCCTCCCGGCCCCCCTGATAGCACCGCTGGTGGCCGTGTCTCATCGACACGCAGCGGGCTACGAGGGGCAGGGACGCTGACCTGGAACAGACAGTCACCGAGATTAAAAACACATTTAGAGGATACTTCCCGACTCTCCTTAACCTCGATCCCCAGGTGCTCAAGCTAATAACACTTCAGATGCTCTATGGTGGGAAACTCGGGATTGCTCATTAGGCAGCCAAACCACATCAGAGCTATTCCGGGGAGAAAGCACTGGGAATCTTTACAGGAACCTTTGGACTCCAAGTCACAGTATTAGCATTGATTTTAAATGAAATAATGGTCCCTGCTGAGCATTAAAAGCATTCTTTATAAAAAGCCAGCAAGGTAGAAAAGAGCCATTGTACCCAAAGCCCTGGCATGCCTCCAGGCCCCTTTGCTCTCAAGTGAATGGCAGAGACGCTAATAAAGGCAATCTTCACCTCCTCGGCACTCGACACTAGCTCGGTGTTTGCTGTAGGCTCAATGAGACATGATGTACTGTCTAATGAACATGGGAAATTAGCCATGCCTCTCCGGTCCCGCTTCGAGATGCTATTAAAGAGCTTTCAAGGGCTGAAGCAAGCGTCCGCCTAAGAGGAGGCAAGCTGCTGGCTGTGTGCAGCTGCACACGGGGCACGTTGTGGCGCAGATCAACGCCCACCGCCACGCACGCCGCCCTACCTTCCTTGTCACCAACAGCGGGGCTCCGGCTCTTTCCCCTCGGGCTGCTGCTCGGCTGCTGCTGCTCCTTGTCAGCCTGCTGCTGCTGCTGGGCCTGCGACAGCTTGCTTGGGGGCACGTCCTCGCGGGCAGACTCGTGGGCTTTAGTGATCTGCTGCTGGTAGAGGGCCAGGGCGTGGGGAGGCACCTGAGGCTTCACGCTTCCACTCGGCAATATCCCCTCTGAGAAACCTTCGGAAATCTGCAAGGTAACAGCAAGAGCTGGGGAAACTCGCCGTGTCCTGTCAGCATCCCTGGCAGCCGTGGAGGCAGCCAGGCGTTAGGAAGCAGCTGCCCCACAGCCCTACCATCCCAAACGGAGCTCCAAGGCTCACCATCCATGGGAGGTGAAAACTCCCCCAACCAAGAGCGCCGGCTCTGTTCTGGTGACACCACCGGAGAGCCTCAGACCTCCCTTGGTTAAAGCCTCTAATCCGCAGTTCAGCGCCTGCAGCTTTGGCAAGCCGTTACATGACAGCAGCCGCATCTTTCGCTGTAAGAAGGGAAACTGCAGGAGCATCAGGAACTTTCCCGAGTACTTGAAACCCAGCACACACAAGCAGGGATTTTCTCTGCCCACCCCACCAATGCTGCTCCCCTGGCGCTGACCCTGGAGATAACAGGGTGCTTTTTGTCACAGCCCCAGACAGGAACCATCAGCCTTTTGTGGCCGTCCAGTAGCCGTGTACTGAAAAGGGGAGACGAAGAAGAGCTTCTGGATGAGGAAAAGCATAAATGTTTTACGTGGTGACTTTAAGCACGAGACCAGGAGAAGCACAGGGCTGGGAGGGTGCACAGTTGCTTTTTAAAGCAAAGGGAGGCAGCAGTCATGTGGCAACGAGGAGCTTTTTCTGTCCAGACCTCCCACTGCTTTCTGATAGAAGAGCTCGAGGGACATCCAAACATCGCTGGCGGGCTCTCGGGCAGCTGGGAGCACGCTGCGCACAGAAGGCACCTTGCTGGCACCGTGCTCAGCCACCCGCGTGCCGGGCAGGGGGACACGTCCCAGTGCAAGTGTACGTGCAAGGCACGTGCTCTGTCCCCAGCCCCAACCCTTTTTTTTCGGGCACTTACGATGGGAGGGATGGCAGCAGCGCGCTGCTTCAGCTGTTTCAGGTCCAGCGGCTTCTGCGGCGAGGAGTTGAGCCTGGCCTCGCTGGCGGTGTTGAGCAGGCTGGGCCGGGGGGACAGCAACCTGAGCACAAAACAGGGGTTAAGGGGCAATGCCACGCACGAGCTCCACATCTCATCACTCCCCCATGCCCCACAGCCCCCTGCTTTGGGCTGCTGAGCCGGGGACACCCTTGTCATCGACGAGGGGCGAGCTGGAGCACTGCTCGCAGCTGGGACCTCCACCTCGGTGGGCTGCCGGTGCCTCAGCTCCTTTTAGTCTTACAAGGAGCCCAGCAGACCCGCTGCCCTGTACACGACGCAGACCAGCAGCACCAAGCAAGCCGCAGAGCGCTGCCACAGCCAGGGCGGCTTTGCCGTGGGATAACCAGGCCTGGGGAAGGCGGGGAGAGGGACGGGATTCACGTCCTGCTCTCCAGAGACGACAAGTCCGGTGGGACTCGGTGCTCTGAGACAATTATGTCTGCCTCGAGAGGCTCTCAGTTCCTCTCTGCTTTAGCTGCCACGCTAATTATTTCTAGCAAAACTGCTGCTGCTGTCCAGAATAAGCCTGAGGGAGAAGCGGAGCCCGGAGTCACGGAGCAGGGCGACCCGTTCAGATTGCGTTTGGGCGCCACGCCACCCTCCCCAGCTCACTCAACCATCACCCAGCACTCGAGATCAGCCTCACGTTCCTTTTCAAGGACTGACTGTCTTTTATCAAGGCGCAAAAGCCTGGGAAAGTAGCCACACACACGCGGCTGGCGTGCCTGGATCACCTGAAAGGCAAGAGCCTGGATTCAGATGGGATTTGGTGCTCAGCCTCATGGCTGCACAACCCTGAACCCTCTCCGCTGGCTCTTCCCCATGGCTGAGCTGCGGGGTGGACGCTCAGAGGATGCCTGTGCCGAGCCCTGTGCAAAGAGCAAGAGCCCCAACACGCTGCTGTGCCTCAAAAGCTCTCCTCCTGGGCCAGGGCTCTCCCTGCCGCCGGGCACCGCAGCCCTCCTGCAAGGCACAGATGCAGCCAGGAGGCTGAAGGGGATTTCAGGCACCGCTGGGACCTCTGCCTCCTATCATCCTGCTGCACAGCTCCCCGCTGTAGGACCGGCTGACGCCTCGTTTGGGGGGTTACCAGCACCACGCTGCTTTCCCCTTCCCAACTGTTCCCCCACGCTGCAAGGCGGGGGGGCAGCTCCTGGGTCCCCCCAAAATGGGATGGGAAAGGAGAGAGGCAAAGCCCTCGGGTGGAGATGTGCCCGTGCTGAGACCCCAGGGCCACGTCGCTCCAGGACATCTTCACTTTCTCTCCCTCCCAGCTCCCATTTGTTGAAGCCAGTTCATCGTTTCTAAGTTTTACAGCGTGATTTGTTTATTTTAGCTGTTATTTCACTGCTCTCTTCAGCCTATAAATTCCAAGGTCATTCCATGCTCGCCCTTGGATGAATAAACAAGCGTGGCTGGGCCATGTGCGGGGAATAAATACATGGCTGCGCTGGGGCTGCCCCAGCCTTGGCGGCGTGCTGTGCCCTGCATCGGAGCGGGAACGGGACCCACCTCGGGATCTGCCCCAGAGGTGGGAACTGGGATGCTCTGGGGGAACCGGGAAGCTCTGGGGGAACTGGGATGCTCTGGGGGAACCGGGAAGCTCTGGGGGAACCAGGTGAGGGGCAGCTCACCCAAGCTGCTCTCTGGACAATCGTGGTGATGTCCGCCCACGGGACAGCACACGTGGGGTGAAGCCACGCCAGAGGAATGGGGGCAGCACCCCGAAGGCTGCTGAGAAGTGCCTGGGGACAAGGACACGCAGCACTTGCTCTCAGGACCGTCACGCCGTGCTGAGCTGCAGCACGTCTGTACTGGGGCTCCCAAACCAGAGACCACTGGGGAAAGCCCACGGTGGCAGCACGTTCCGCAGCCCCATTCCCCGGCAGTTTGGGCTCGGATTTTACCCAAGAGAAGCCAATCTTCAGCCTGGTTTCCTGCAGCCCAGTGAGCTCCACCAGCAGCGGGACAGGACGGAGCTCTCCCTGCTGCAGGCACAGCGCTGTCGGGCGGATGCTCTGCCCTGAGAGGCACCGCTCCTGTCCACAGCAGGACAGGGGACAAACACCCCTCAGCACCTCCCACCTGGGGACCCCAAACCCAAACCCGACCCGTGGGCGATGGCACGGGGAGGAGCAGCGAGCCCTCTGCGGGGTGTCAGCATGTGGAAGGCTGTGGGACGAGCAGGGCACCGCATCCACCCGAATCCTCCCGCTGTCAGCGCGGGGACTGGTCCAAGATCAAGACTCTGCTCGAACTGCCGGACACCCCAACACCCCCTGACCCCTCCAAGGTGGTCCAAACTCCGTTTCTTGCACACGCAATCGTTTCATAAAGGGGACAGAGACTGGGGGCAGCCACCAGGTTCCCCGGGGGGCTCAGCGCACCTCCCTGCCCCGCGCTGCAGACTGGCAGCGGGTAAGTGTGCGCGGCCTCGCACGCGTGTTCCCATCTGGCCTGACCTCCCACTGACACACAGCACCAGCAGTGCTCGCGGCAGCCCTCCCAGCACATGCTGCGTGTAACCACAGACGCTCAGCCGGCTCTGACGAGCTAAGGTTTTGTGTGGCTCCTTCTCCCAGCCTAGCCTTTGCCAGCAGGAGGACCCGCGGTGGCCAGCGACAGCCCCGTGGCCGCAGGGACGCTCGAGCCACCCCCCGTCCCCTCCTGGGAGACGTTGCGGCCACCCCACAGCTTTCACAAGCTCAGCAGCGCAGGGTGGGCGGGAGAGCATCGCCCACATGCCCGGTGCTGTCCCAGCCCGGGCGGCTCACGCGGCATCTCGGCAGCCCCGTCCTCTTCGTCGCCTCTGCCCGCGTGCTCGCAGTCACGCGGCCGCCCGCGAGCACGCAGCCTCGGCCGGCTGGAGAAGCGAGGAACCAGGGCAGCTGAACTTCCCCAGCTTGGTAGAGGGCTGCAGGCGTGCACCGGGAGGCACGCCTCTGGTTCCCAGGAGATTGCATTGAAAAGGAGCCAACAAGGAAGCGCACAACGTCCCCAGGGGCACCACGGCAGGTACCAGCTCCTGCAAACCGGTTGCAGGCCACGGTGCGGGCTGGCAGGGCTGGCTGCTTCGCCCGGACAAAGCCACGGGGCTGCTCGGGCTGCGGCTTTCCCTGCCCGCAGGCTCTGCTCTCACCTGCGCCTTCCCACCAGGCTGCCACGGGGAGCGGCCGGGCAGCAGAGGGATGCCTGGTTACTGCTTGATATTCCCGGGAGCTAGGAGCAGTTTGACGGCTGAGGTATTTGCACTGACTCAGTGCAGAGCCCGGCTGGAAAAGTTCCTGAGAAGAGCCGCTCCTTTGCAGCAGGGAGGCTGGCAAAAGCTGCTGCCGTCCCCTTTTCGGCTGGGTTCAAGTCAAAGCGGAGCAGCGGAGCCCTGCTGGCTTCGCTCCCCCTCGCAGGGAGGTTTCTCCCAGCTGGGAAGGGGAGGGCAGGGAGGGGAGGTGCTGGACTCCTTCCACGCCAGAGAGGAGCTCCGCAGCCAAGAGGCCCCGGCCCCACCACGGGGCCAGGGCCAGCCGCATCCCCAGCACCCCTCATCAGCATCCGCGCTGCTTCCAGCGGGGGGGGGGGGGGCTGCTCCCGGGGGGCGTGCGAGAAACTCGAGGGATGAGGGATGCTCCTGCTCCCTCCTGCACCAGCAGCATTCACCCACCAGCTCCTGAATCCGCCGCAGTGCCCTTCTGAGAGCAGCGCTCCCGTTACGGGTGGCAGATGACAGAAGCATGGCAGCTGCCTGCTGCCTTGTCCTGCTGCTTCCCTTGTGTGGTTTTTTATTTTGTTCTTTCATTTTTTTTTTTTTAAAGCAGCCTGCCTGGCCTTGGAGAACCCGTCTCGCTGCCAACCGCCCCCCGCGAGCCCTCGGGAGGGCTGCAGGATGCTGGGTGCAGGACACCGGCCTCCGGTCCAAGCCCAAGGCAGAGGCAGGAGCCTGGAGGGGCTTCCGTGCCCCCGTGCCACGGCCGGGTGGATGCAAGAAGGTCGCTCCCGGCCCAGGAGCCAGCGTGGATGGAAGTGGGAGCCACTAGAGAAAATAGCACTACAAAGAGGCGTGTATTTATATATATTCTTTAAAAAACAGGAAACCCTGTCCCGTTTGTGAGGCTCTTGGGTGGGGAGGGCTCTGTGGCTCTGGTGGGAAGAGACAGGAGGGGAACAGGACGTTTCCCCTCCGAAGAGGCCGATGTTTCCCCTCCCTGTCCCAAGAGCCACCCGTGGAGGGTCACGGACCCCCTCGGCCACCGGCCAGGGTGGCTGCGGGGCTCGGGACCGCAGCAGCTCAGGTGAAGCCCCGGTGGTGTTTCCGCAGGATAGCTCGCACATCCCTCCCCGTTCTGCCCCCTTCATGGCCAGGGCGGATATTTCACCCTCGCGGATCCCAGCGGCATCTCCGCCAAGGCAGCAGCTCGCCCCCTCTCTGCGCTGGGAACACGTCCCCGAAGTGACTGCTCCCCTGCCAGCGCCGACTCAGACAGAAAAACCGTTCCCAGCCCCGGATGCAGGCAGCCCAGTCTACGCCTCTGCATAACTCAGCTGTCCCCAAGGGCACGTCCGGCTCCATTGCATCACCCCGCAGGGCTGCGAGCAGCAGACTCAGCGGTTCTGCTCCCAACACCTGTCCACGGCCATTGCCCAGCAGCACCCCCGCGTTGGGACATCGCGCTGCCCGCGGGGTCACGGACCCTTCGCAAGCGATGGCCAAAGGGCCGCGGCCACGCGGGGACACAGCCGGGCACGTCCCTTCGCCTGGGGAGCACCTCAGTGGTGACATTTCTAGAAGAAGAGCTCAGGACAGAGCACGTGGGCACGGCCGCACGCAGCAGACGCCTCGCCTGGCCCTGGGGCCACGCAGTGACCCGCCTCCCCCCCCAGCCCTACCTGCTCTTGTCCACGGCGTCCTGTTCGTCCATCTCATCGGCGCTGCAGGTCGCGCTGGAGTCGCTGTCGGGGTTCACCCCGGGGCCTTTGCTGCCTTTATGGCTCTCCTTCTTCTCGGCCTTGGGCGTCCCCTCCGCCCCCGCTGCCCCTCCGCCGCCGGTGCCGCTTTCCGCCTTCTTGTCATTCCCCTTGTCCTTCTCCTGGCCGTCCTCGCTCTCCTCCTTCTTCACCTCGCTCTTGCAGGGCTCCTCGCTCGCCTTCTCCTCCGGTTCCTCCGTTTTCACCACGTCCACCACCAGCTCCTCTTGGGCCTTCTCCTCGCCGCCGGGCGCCTCGGGAGCCGCCTCCACAGGAGGGCTGGCGGCGGGAGCAGGGTTGGTGGCGGGGGCCGCGGGAGCGGCGGCAGCGTCGGGGGGCGTGGGGGCCTCTTCCAACTTGACTGCCGGTTCTGCGCCGGAGTCACCTCCCGGCCCGGGTGGTGCCTTGGCCCCGCTTTCGCCTCCCTCTTTGGCTTCGGGCCTCGGCGAGGGAATGCTCTCGGTGTCGGAGCTGTTATTTACTGCAGCTGAGAAAAGGGAAGAAATAAAAATAAGGATCGGGCTGAGATTCTCACTTCCCATACCGCTGCCTCCGCCCCCTCCCATGGGAGGAGAACGCCCTCGTTGCTCCGAGGGGGAGACGATCCCGGGGCTCGCAGCGCGGGGCTGGGATGCCCCAGGGAGGCACCGGGGGGCTCCCGGCTTGCCCAGCTCAGCATCTGCTCTGGCTGCTGCGAACCCCCACCCAAACCCCAAACCACGCTCCCAGCAACTGGGAAAGGAGGGTGTTGATGGAAAACCCTGCTGCTCGCTGCTGGCCTCCCTCACCCATAGCTCTGGAGCTCGGCTTAGCTCCGCGGGGCTCTGCGGCTCGCTGCCCGCCCGCTGGCACGGCGTGGCCGCCGGCTTACGTCCCGCGTGTCCCTGGCGCTGCCACCCCCAGGGCAGCTGGGGACCGTCCCAAAACACTGAGCCTGTTTGTTGTTGTTTGAGCCGCCAGAGGCAAAAGAAAGGAGGTCAGGGTCGGGGAGAGCAAAGCTCTGCCAGTGCTGCAGGACAGGTTAATTATTAAATGTAAAGGATCGTACTCGGATCTGCTCAGGGCTTGAAAGGGGCTGGAAAGACCGGAGAGATGGAGGTGCTGCGGGGAGCGGGCCTGCAGCTGGAAGGGGATCGCTGCCTCCAGGTCTCCGTTGTGCAAAGGAAGGCAGCAAGGGCCAGGTGGCCACACATCGCCCCCGACACACCTCGGCACGGCCCCTGGGGGCACAGCTCTTGTGCTTGTGTCCCAAATAGGCAACGGGCTCCCTCCCAGGTGCCCCTTTACCTGCCTCTCTCCACAGCAGCCCGTTTTGCTTCAAACGCCAGCAAAACGGGGGACACGAAGGTGTGGCTGTGCCAAGAGCCACGCGTTTGAGCGCACCCAAAGGCTTCCACCTGCGTGGCAAAGGACTGCAGGGCAGAGGCGTGCAGCCGCTCGGTCCCCCCGTGCCTGGTGCTACCCGACGTGAAAGGAGCTGCCGAGGCACAAAAAGGCCCAGCCGGGCGCTGGGCTCTGCTGCACTTACTCTGGACCCTGAACCTGTGGCCGGGGGGGCGAGGAAGGGAGCTGGGAGCACCCGGCTGGCTGCAAAGCCCCGGGCACCGGGCAAACGAGCACACGTGCCTCGCATTTGCGAGCAGACCGCTCGGACACAGGCGATTAATCACACGCTACAACCTGTGCCAAGTCCTTCTCCCCACCCCGGGGCCTGCCGCGTGGCCCCCAGCCCCAAGGTGCTCCCCGCGTGTCTCCAAATGGCACCCCGGAGCCCGCGACCTTCCCGAGCAGAGCGCCGCTCTGACATTTCTGTGCCCGTGACATTTCATCAAGCCCTGCTTCCACGTTCGCTCTGCTCAATAGCCCGCTGCAGAAGCAGGCCCCCTCCGCCCGACGGGAGGAATTCGAAATGAGGACTGGAGCTCTAGGAAGGTAAAGCTTCAGCGAGTGTCAAGAGATCCGTCTTTAATCTCAAACCCGCATTGTTTCCTCTCAGCCACTCTCACAAAGAGCAATAACTACCTTTTACTCCGTGGCTCTGAGTCACGTATCACCTCGCACAAAGATTTACCTGGAATCTGCCTTGTAATGAGTCACTTCCAACAATGATTTGAAAAGATTTCCAATTTCGAGTCCCATTAGCCTGGGTGCTAAGGCCAGGAAGCAGCGGGGTGCCAGCAGTGCCGGTTAAGTTATTAAATTACTTTGACAAAAGTCAAATGGGGCTATTGTTGGAAAATTATGCACATTTTCTCCAAACTCGCTGCCGTGCTTTCTAAGCGATAAATAGCTGAAAATTGTCACTTTCAAGTTGTTTCCTTCCTTTCGTACGGCTGCGAGAGAGGAAAATGCTCCCTTAAAAGGGGAATGGGGAGGAGAAGACCCGCTGAGGTCCATCAGCCCTGCTGGACAGGGACTGTGGCAGCCCTGGGGAGGCTCAGCCGCCTGGGGCAGCGGTGGCCACGATGCCCTGGCAGGACGGGGATGGGCTGTGCGAGCCCAGCGGGTTGCATCCATCCTCGTGCATCACCCAGGGGATCTCTGCTTTGTTTCCTCCTGTGGCCTCCCCGTGGGCTTCTCCCCGAGACCCCGCAGTGCCTGCAGTCGGCCCCGGCTTGGCCCTGCGCCCTGCCGAGCTGTGCAGGGCCCGGTTTTGGGAGGAAAACATGAAGAAAGCTGATTTACAAGAGCCAGCGCTCTGGGGAGCGTGTGCTGATGGAAACTGGAAATAACCTGGTGCTCTCTCCTGTGGGGCGAGAAGGAGCCGCTGGGCATCACCCCAGGTGCCACCCTGTGGGGACAAGGTGGGCGCGGGGTGGAGAGGGGCCGTGCGCCGGGGAGCGCGGAGCTTTGTCACACCACAGCTGCGCTGGGGAGGACTGGGAATGGCAGCGACTTCAGCTGACGGTGACTTGGCACCCCTGGTCCTCAAGAGCTCAAGGCAGCAGCAAGAGCTGCTCCTCCCTGCACGGCCCTGACTCGAGACCCCCCCGGGGGTCCCCAGCAGAGGTCGGCTTGTGACCGAGCCTTTGCATTGCACAACCCTCCCAAAATAAACATCCCTCCCGACGCACAGGGGAGGAGGGCAGCGATCCAGCGCAGTCCTCGCAAGCGTGAAATCCCGAGGCATCCGAAATGTCACGAGCGCCTCGTGCTGCGGGACAGTGTCACCTCGGCGCGGCTTCAGGGTGGCACACGCGGCCCCCTGGGAGCGCTGACATTTGCGGCCCCAGAAAGGCCACACGCGGCCCCTGAACCGCTCTGCCGTGGCGGTATGGCGATGCCGGGATGGCTGAGCACGTCCCCCCCGCCCCGCCTCACCTTCTGCCTCCTCGGCCATCTCCTCCTCGTTGCCGCTCGTCCCCGACACCTCCATCTCCTCGTCCTCAGCGGCGGGAGGGAAGGCAGCTTCTTCGCTCTGCACGGCGGTGCCTTTTTTCTTCTTCCTCTTCGCGTTCCGTTCCTTCTCCTGGGGGAAGAGGCAGAGGAAAAGGTGAGAAGGAAAAACCCAGCGGGACAGGAGCCGCACAGGAGCAGCCAGCACCCCTCCCCTGCCCAAAGGGCACCAACACCACTGTGACCCCAGCTCTGAGTCCTAATTAAATCCCTGCTAAGAATTGGCTGCCAGGACCAGACTCGCCTGCCCAAAGCCCCAGGACGTGGTCTCGCCCAGCCAAAACCCTCGGGGCAGAGCAGGACGGGGCGCACACCAGGCACTCACTGCACATGGGGCTGCCCCTCCAGAGGGAGCACGACTCCAGGGGAGGCCCTGGGGAGGCTGTGCCCCATGCCTGGAGCAGCCATGGGGTTGTACGATGGGTGTGGGATCCGTCTGGCACCGCTGTGGTCGGGGTGCAGCATCCCCCTGCTCCCCCTCCTGCAGAGCTCGAGCCCCAGCAAACCCCAGGGAGTTTTGGCACTGACACACGGGCAGAGGATGCGTGCGCAGCAGCCACTGGCACAGGGCTGCTCGCTCCTGTTTGCGCCCCGTGTTTCCAGGGACTACCTCAGGCTTCACAAAGGCCCACGGCCGCGTCCTGACGCCCCCGGGCAGGTAGCAGAGCTGATGACCCACGTGCAGCACATCGCAGTGCACCAGGTGCTTTCGTGCGTCCCGCTGCAGGCGCTGCCAAAGGACTTTGCCTCCTGCTGCTGGTGGGGACACTCGGTGCGTCACGGCATCCCGAAGGTGCCCAAACACCCCGTGCCCCGGTCCTGCCCTAGGACAGCACCGTCCCTGCTCTCCAGGGTACGTGCCGCGGCCATGGGGCGCGCACACACTGCTCCCTCCCTCCCGCCCGCCGGCCTCAAGGAAAAGTCTCGCTTCTGCTATTGTTTCCTGCTCTTGTTGCTTGAATAAATATTACCAGTAGGAACAGGCCCATCATCTCCGGCTCTCCCTGCAAGCCCCACACGGATGACGTGTGTAGGACGTTTATTTACACGGATGAGAAGATAAAGCCGTGGCGGAAACGTTAACTTTGCTGCTGGATCCCTGCGCTGGGAAGAGCCGGTCCCTCCCCTCCAACCCAACTTTTCAATCCTTTAAAAAACTTCCAGATAAAACAAACAAATCCAACGGCTTTTTGCTTGGAAACGCTGCTTGCTCAAAGTCTATTTTTATCAGGCTGGGCAGGAGAGAGGAAAAAAAAAAAAACACTCGAGAAACTGCTCTGAGGGGTTGGCAGCACCGTGGGAGGCGGGCAGGGCCCCTCTGTGCCCCGTCCCACCGCGGTGTCACCCGTGGTGGCGGTGGTCACGGTGCCCCAGCGCTCACATCTCTGTCAGGGCAGCGCTTCGGTAAGTGCACGTTTTTGTCTGAAGCAGCAGTTCCCCGTCATGCTAATGCGATGACAAAGCTCCTACGTTACTATGGCAAAGACTTCTCTGCCTCTTACTCACGGGTCCGTGACTCAGTTGAGGCCGGGAGCAGGCTCTTTGCTGGGGAAGCAGCCGGGAAGCAGCCCCGGCCTCCGCACCGCGCTCGGCTGGAGCCTGCGGGAGCTGCCCCAGGGCACCTCAGGTCCCTCCCGGGGTGAAACCCAGCAGCAGGTCCCAGCCACAGCCAGGGACACGTTCGAGGTCACCGCCTCGCCTCCTGCCATGCCAGCAGCTCCATGCCCCTCGTCCAGCCTTGCTCGCAGGCACGGTCCCCTCCTGCTTGCCAGTGCTGGGGACACGGGGACCCCCATCCTGTAACAACCACGGTCACACCAGGCAGGAGCCCCCTGCGTGAAGCCAGCCGGGGCAGCCAGAAGAGCACCCAGACATCTCCTCCCACCGCCGTGTGCTCTGCTTAATCCAAGTGACCACCAGTGAGGCCACGGCAAGGCACCGGGTCCGTTGGCTGTGCTCAGCTTTGGGTTATTTGGGTCCCTGCAGGACCACCCAGCCCTTCAGGGCAGGGTACCCCAGGAGCAGGCTGTCCTGGGGAGGGGATGCCAGCAGCCCCCAGCTGCGGCACCTCTCTGGCCACCGTCCCCGCAGGGGAAGAAGCCATCCCAACGTGTCTGGCCTCTCCTTGCCACCACCCCCCAAAGCAGCTGGAGCAGCCAAACCAGCTTTCAAACCCCGTCATCGATACGGAGCCATCGGAGATTTACCTCCCAGGTCAGCCTCTCGGCAGTGTGACCACGCTCCCACGTGGGTGACAATGACACGTATCTGACACCGTGCTGGGACCGAGCTAACCGCAGGGTGACAAAGCACCTCCGGGCCTGGCCCTGGGGACAGCCAGCCCGACCCTCAGCCCTTCAGCCCGCGGAGTTTCGCAGGCCCTGGGTGAGCCCTCACGGCAGCAACACCGGAGATTCCCCCACGGCTTTGCTTCCAAAAAAAGCCCCATTAGGGCCAGCAGAGACGAGTGAGAGGCGCAGCACCAGAGCGGTGCTAACTCCCCCGCCGTAGCTCCACAAGCCAGAACGAGCCCGAGCAGTCACCAGAGCAAAGCAGAAACCTCCCGGCGAAGAGGTGCTGGTGAGGACGGCGCCTTATCTCCGCCCGCTGGCAAACAGAGCGGCCCAGGGAGGACACCCCGTATCCGCACGCCGCGCTTTCCTTCAGCGCCGAGATTAGGGAGCGCAGCAGGCAGAAGGTCAGGGCTCACAGATGGCAATGCCCGGGACGGATCTGAGCCGCTCGGCAGCGAGACCGAGCCAAAACACGCCGCGGCGCAGACAAAGCGAGACTTCGAGGTGGCCTGACGCTGCCCCAGCACCACCGGGACACCCGTCCCTCGGGCACCCCGATCCTCCGGGGACCAGGGCGAGGATCTGAGGTCGCACATATCCTGATGGACCCCGCAGGAAGGGAGCACGGCAGTGCCGGGCACCGTTGCCAGCTGCACCCCAAGCCTTTTTCTCCCTAATGCTGGAGGCTCAGGGCAGGGGGTCCCCTGCTGGTTCCATGCTGAACCCGGATGTGTTTCGGGGCAGGAGGGACATCCCCAGGCTCTGCGTCCCATCCCAACCTGGGGACTGCCACCTGCTCACCCCCAGCTCCTGCTAAACCAGAGAGAAAGCTGAGCTCGGGAGGGAGCCCTTCAACCCTGTCACACCTACCCGGAGGAGGAGGCTTTAATCCTAACGAGCCCCGTTTGGGGAACTAATGAGATCTGCTAATTGAGTTTACTCTCATTAAGCAAGAGGAAGAAAAGCAGCGCCGGTTTGTTTCCTCACACACGATCAGCAGTAGCTGGCGGTGGGGAGGGCAGGGAGCAATTTGGGGATTTTGTGGCAAACCTAGGCGGTGACACACCGGCCCGCCGCATGCCTGCTCGGCAGAGGTCAAGGCTGGCTACTGGGTACAGGGGATTAGGAGGCTGGGGCTGCTCGTGAATATATTTAGGAGTCAGGAAGGAAGGTCTATGGCAATTTAATCTTGGTTGTTCTTTCATTTTATTCAGCTCTCTGGCATCTGCTGTTGCCACAAAACAATAGAGCCCAATAAATAACAGCTGAACGTTCATTGTTCTTCCACAAAACCGAGTCCCATAGCCTCGAATGCTCAAAAAATAAAATGATGATGCTGATACAAACTGCAAGTGAGAGTGAGCAATTAGACTGGAGAAGTCTCGCGGCTGCCTTGGAGGGACGGATGCAGGGAAAAATGTGGTTCTGCACAAAACCACTTCTGTGATATCATTTCTGAAACGTTAGGAAGCAGAGCAAATTAATGCACACCGATCCCACTGCCAGCCAGGCTGTGTGATCTGATTTCAGATCCTCCTCGGTAATGAACAACGGCATCTTTACAGCGCAACGTTTTATATTCGGAGGGCTTCATGCACGTCTAATTCCAGGCTTTATACAGGTTGTGTTTTCTTTTTGGTCTTTTGTATAGTTTGTTTGCTTTGTCTCTAAAAACAACCCGGTGAAACAGAGGAGCACAGGAGTGTCTCTGTGCGTGGAGAATTAATAAAAAAGAATCGCCAATGTCTTCTCTTTCTCTCATTCCTATAGACTGACTAGGATATTAAATTCCTGGGTGAGTCATTGAATGTTTTCCTGTCTTTCTTTTTACTCTTGCTGTAATAGCTTGCTTGGAGAGGTTCCTGCATTGAACATTGTCCTTTGCATTTTCAAAGCACCCCTTGGGGGTTTAAGCCATGTGAATTCTATTAGCCAGAAACTGGGAACCCCAGGACACTCCACAAATGAAATAATTATAATCCTTAGCTGCTCTTAGCCGTCTGCCCTATCTCCTGAACGCTGAATGAGCCCCGTTTCATTCATGCCCTGCGCTTTAGGCCAGAAAAGCAGCGTCAGCCCATTCTGACGGGGAAACCGAGGCACGGAGCGATGCGTGTATTTGCTCGCGGCCGCAAGGACAACCACCATCCACGTCAGGATCAGCCGTCTCTGCACAATACCTGTCCCACCACCACACTTCTGGGCTAAACCTCTCTTTTTCTTGCATGATCCTAAAACCCTGCATTTCTTTGGGGTAAGCTGCCCCCAGGCTACTCCTCCCCCTTCAGTCTGGGTGCCCCCGAGCATCGCCACGCTCCGGGAGCCGAGGCACGCTCCCACACAGCAGCTCCCCGGGGGCTGAGCGGGCAGATGACCCCGTCCCGAAGCAGTCGTGCCCCCCGATTCCCCATGCTGTCACCCCAATACGTTCTCCAAGCCGAGACGGTTCCCCCATCGCTGCGGGACCGGGCGGGCGCTCGCCGGGAAGTGCCCGAGGCACCTGGCGCGGGCAGCGGGGGGATTCTCACCATTTTCAGTTTGTGCTGCTGTAGGATCTCGTCCAGGTTCTGCCTCTTCTTGTAGTTGAAGTAGAAGTTTTTGCACTGCGACACGGTCTTGGAGCCCACCATCCTGGCAATGGCCGACCAGTTCCGCCCATGCTCAAGGAGACCTGGCGGTGGAAGGAGGGAAGGGAGAAGCGTTTAAGGCCAGATAAAGTCGCACAAGGGCAGCATTATCCGCACAGGATGGGAAACACCCACTGCGCAAGCCAAACTCCACAGGAACAATATGGTCACTAGCACCCGTCTGCAAGGCTTCCCAGGCCAGGGGATGACCTACAACAGCCTGTTTTTCTTTCCAAGGGGAAAAAAAAAAAAAGGCACTGGGCTGTCTAGCTCAGGAACAAAACATCCCGCAGCCACATCACCGCTGCGGGTGGCCAGGAGGGGCTGCCTGCCCTTTGGGACGGGAGCAGGAGGCGCTGCCGTGCCCAGGAGAACCCAGGAGGCCCTACCAAGAAGCAACGGCGCTCTCCACCCTCCTGCGCCCCGCCGGTGGCGTACACCGGGGTGACAAGGCGGCTCGGTGGGTTGGAGTCCTGCTACGGGTGGGGAGGAAGAGCCCGGGCAGGGAAGCGGCAGGAAGTGCAGGTGAGGTCCCCGCCGGGACCTCAAGTCCACAGCTTCGTGCCCTGGTGGTCCTGGGGCTGTTGCGGGTGGCACAGACGCCTGCCGCAGCCACCCCAGAGGGACGGGTGCTCAGGCCGCACGTCTCAGACCTGGCGAGACGGCGGGCTGGGAGGAACGGCGCGGTGCAGGAGGCTGGAGAACACGACCCGTCGCCAGCCCCAAGGTGTCTGCTGGACACGGGAGGCAGGCGGTCACGTCGGAGGTGGGAGCCGCAGCCCCGGGCCACACACCAGTACCTGCTCTGCCTGCCCCAGGCTCCTGGAGGTGACCTGGGCTGGGGTCACCCAGGCTTTCTGGACAGTTAAAACCTCGCAGCTTGCTGTCCTTCCCATGACCTGATTTCCCCATCTGGGGCCATCCCTGGCCTGGCAGCTTGCGAGCTCTTCCAGAGGACAGCACGTCGGGGGCCAAGCAGGCTCTGAATGGGGTGTCCCTGTCCCCAACCCCCCGGGATGTGGCAGCACGTGGCACAGCTCCCCAGGCCCTCCCCAGCACCTTGTGTAAAGGACGGAGAGACGCTGAGCCCAGGGGCACGGCACTGCCACAAACGGGGACTTCAAGAGCTGGGTGAACTCCTGCCCAAGGCACCTTCCTCTTCTCTAAGGGGTTTTTCTGCCCAGAGGTCACAACAACCCCCGGAGCCTGGGAACAAGGACTGCCTGAGTGTCCCCGACCTGTCCCCACACCGCACCCTGGCTGTCCCCAGCCCTGCCACCCCAGTGTCCCACCTTAGGGCTCCCATGAGTGGCCCTGCTCGTGCCCAGGAGCCACGCAGCCGAGCCCCAGCCGTGCCCAGCCTTCAGCCCAGCAGGGGATGGGGTGATCTCAGCACCAGGGCCCGAGGGATGCACCTCTGGGAGGGAAATGTGCAAGGGGAGGACATGCCCGGGGGGGACACGGGTGAGTCTGCGCTGAGTAGGCGGCACCACGTACCTCAGGACAGGTTAAAAAAGAAATAAAAATACAAATAAAATAATAAAAACCCACCCCCTCCCGGAGGAAAGCAGCTGTACTCAGCACGGCAAGAGTTAACGTCCCGGCCGTGCCTGTATCCTGCCCTGTCCCAGCACCAGGGCTTATCAAATTGCACGCAACACGCAGGCATCACACAGAGCGCTGAGCACCACAAAAGGCCGGGGCCAGCCAAGAAACAAGTTTGAGCTTTAACTCTGCAGCTCCCAGCGCTGCTCCCGCGAAACCCACGGCCTCTGCCGCGTGCTGGAGGGCTGGGGCTTCTTAAAAAGAAAAAAAAAAGGGGACGTCCGGCCACCAACCACGAGAGGTAACGCGCCGGGGGCGGCAGTCCTCCCCCCGCGTGTCACAACCCAGCGCCGTGGCCAAAGCAAACAAGGCACCCGGCCCCCTTGGCTCATCGCGGCGCTGTGCACCGAGCGCAGTGCCCGGGGCTGGAGCCATTTGCTGCGCCCCGGGCAAAGGCTCCCAACGCCGGCGCTGCCCCCGGTTCTGGCAGTGCCCTGCGAGCAGCCATGGGATGCAGCCTAGTAAACAGGGGGGGCCCTGTGCTGCCCACGGTCCCCCAGTGCGGTGTGACCTTCACCAGCCGTGCTGTGCCAGCTCCAGCTGCCCTCTCCCCTGCCGTGCCGGCTGTGCCACCCTGCCCAGCGCCGCGGGGACGCTGGGGACACTGCCACGGCCCCGCTGGGAGCTCGCAGCTGGCCGGGCAGGTGGCCGCATCCGTGCCCGGCTCACGAGGACAAGGCAGCCTGTGGGAGCCAGCAGGGTGCCCAGCCGCTCTCCTCCTTACACCGAGCAGAGCAGAACAGCAGCACCTGCTGCCCCGCAGGCGGGGATCGCCCAACACGCGCCCCGGGACGTGCCGGTACCTTCACCACGCGCCCCCCCCCGGCTCGGCAGCCCCCAGCCCTGTGCTCCCCAGCACGCCAGCCCGTCTCGGCGCGGCCGTTCATTTCCCAGCACAACTGAAACTATGACTAACTGAGTTATCAGATCGTACCGGCAGCTGCGCTCCTTGGCGTGCCGTGGGGGCTCGGCATGGCGTGGGGGCTCGGCACGGCGTGGCCCTGCAGGGTCTGTCCCTGGACACGCAGCTACAGCTCCACGCCAGGCACCAGCCCCAGTGCTAATTAACCCCGTCCTCCCCCCCCCCCCCCCCCCCCCCCCCCCCGCCGTACTTACATGCCGCGGGTCTGGCTGTGCCGGGCGGGGAACGTGCCCGGAGCATGCAGCGGGCGGGCTGGGACGGACGCGGGTGTTGGGGAGCGCTTCAAAGCCCCCCCGGGCACGCCAGCTCGCGGCGAAGCGCTCCGAGTGCTCCGCTCACGCCCGCCCCGCTCATTTTGCTTTCGCTCCCTCGCTGCAGCCGGAGAAAGAGAAGAAAGCAAAGCCGGTTCCTTAAATCCTGGGGGCGAGAGGATTTCAGAGCCATGGGCGGCGGAGAGCGGCGAGCTCCGAGGCTGGAAACCAGGTCACAGGCGGGAGAGTCCTGACCCCGGCGCCAGAAGTTGGAGGGGACACATGCTGTCCCCAGCTCTCCTCCAGCAGGGCGCGGGCGCTCGGTCCTCCCGCTCCTCCTGCTCGCGGCGGAGCTTTTCCAGCCGGCTGCGGCCGCGGTTGTTAAGGTGGATGGAAGCGCCTCCGGTATTTTCTCCCCTACCTCCTTGCTCAAGCAGCCTGGGGCTACGGGGAGGGGAGGCTGTGCAGTTTCAGGAGATGCCCGATGTTGCCAAGAAAGAATAATAAATAAATAAACCCAGAGGAAAAAAAAAAAAAAAAGAAAAGCAGCAGAAAGGCGCAGGGGAGGGAGCAGCCGACGGCGCGCTGCAGCTCCGCTCCTGCCAGCCCAGGGACGGGGAGCCGGTGCCGTCGGTATGTGGCGGAGCAGCGAGCGAGCTCTAATCTGTTCCTCTGGCTGACCCAGGGCTCATTGCATCTGAATGTGACCTCTAGACAGAGCATTAATAACGAACGTGGCACTGACCCAAGCTGACAAGGGGTGCGGCCGCTTGGCACCGGCTCCCTCCCTCCCTCTCTCACTTTCTGTCTCCCTCGCTCTCATCTGAATGTCAGCGGCAGGGGGAGGGATCCAGGAAAACAAAGCTTGGCTAATAGTTTCCTCCGCTCTGAAGTGAATCAAAGGCGCTTTTCTTTGGGGAGGTGAACGCCAGAGAGCCCAGCGGGGACAACGTGCCCCCAGCGTGGCTTGGCCCCGCAGCCGGAGCCGCTGGAGAGGTTTGGGAGAGGACGCGGGACGGCGCAGCCGAGCCAACGCAGGGGCTGCGTGGGCAGCGCTGCCACCACGGCCTCTGCCTTGGCACGAGCAAACGGGGGCTGGAGCGTCGCAGAGCAGGAAGGAAGAGGAGCCGGGAGAGCTGGGAGCACCTCAGGGTGTGCTCCGAGGGGTAGATGAGGGGGCACCGAGGTGGGTGGGAGCCCCTCGGCTCTCCGCAGCTGCGGGTTTTTCTGTGATCCTTTCCAAGGCTCCCCGGCACGGCCGCCCTGCTCCACCCAGCTCTGGGAGAGGGTGGAGGGAACCCGTAAAAGGGTCCCTTAATGGGAGCTCGTGCGGATTAACAGGACGGGGTTACAAGGGAAAAAATAAGTGATCTCATTCCCCTGCGCCTGACGGTACCTAGAGCAATCCTCCAGCACCCCTCGCACCCACTCCCCCGCTCGGGAGCGGGGATGGGGACACTCCTGGCACAGCCAAAACTGTAACGCAGCCCTGGAGAAAGACCAGCACCACGCAAACCATGGCATCCTGAGAGCGTGGTCGGCGTCGCTGGCAACCAGCGCTCCGCTGCCAGCCAAATTAGCGCGTCGCAGCGATGCTTTCCCCCGCTGATCTCAGAGCGGTTCGCAGCGTGCGGGCGCGCGTGGGAGAACCGAGACACAAAGAAGGTGAGTAACCGCTCCGGGGCCGCGCAGGCGGTGGGTGGCAGAGCCAGGCGAGCACCGGGCTCCTGACGCCGCGCCAAGCCAAGCAGCGGGGACGGCGTGCACGCGGCCGGCCCACGTCCCCGCGGGAGGGGACATCGGGCGGGCAGGGCGCCGCTCGCCCGTCCTCGGGAACGCAGCACCAGCTTCAGCCTCCTGCCACACTCCACACCTCCGGCAGCCCTGTGCTCGAACCTCCCCGACTCCCGTTCCTACCGTCAGGCACCTTGCCTCTCCTCTCTCCGTGCTGCGTCCCCTTCCTTCCAGCCCGCTGGCGGGGACGGGAGCTCGCCCTGCTCCCCGCGGTTCCCCCTCGGGCCCAAGTGCTCTTTCTTCACCTGGTTCGGATATTATTCCTGCTCCCTTATTGTTGAAAAAATAATGCTCAAAATTAAAATGTAGGCTGTAAATTATAGTAATTACCCAGCAGTTCCCCCTGACAGGCCTTTTGTGTTTCATTCGCTGACACTCACTAAGCAAATCCTCGCAGCTTTCTCCTACATGCTTGAGAAATGTTCAGCCAACTGTGGCAGAAAGCGCAGCTCCGGGGGGGGGGGCACCACGGCAGCGACGTTACGGGCGCTATCCCAGGGGGCCACGTTCAAGACACGCTGCCAAACACCTTGGCCAAAGGGCAGCGTGGCCAATTCACGCCTTGGATGTGGTTTTGCCCTCGTGGCACCCAACCCGCCCCCATCCCAATTGCCCTGATCGTTTCTGCCTGCTGCCTCCCCGCCGCATCACACGCGCTTCGGGGCACGCACGCGGTTCCTTGGCAGCGCTTGCGGGGTTTCCCTGGCTCTGAGCACCCAGGGCACCCAGCCGGGAGGGAGGGACCCCCCGCCTCGTCCCACCCCTCTGCCTGGTCCCAGCACGAGGGACAACACGCAGCGACGGGCACAGGCTGCAAACCAGCTTCTCCAGCCTATGCTTATTAACATCACCTTTTTTAAAAAATTTAAACTATTAAAATCTCATCTTGGAGAAGGAAAAGCTCCAGTGCGAGTGCAGCGGAGATGAAGGGGCAGGGCTCAGCCCCAGCTTCCCAAGAAGACAGCATCGCCTGCTCCACACCGGGCTGCAGCCAACTCCTTTTAAGAGCAAAGGCTGCCCTGCCAGGAAGAAGCGATGGAGCAAGAATGCACAGACCTACACAGACCTACCTCCCCCCCGTTCAGCCAGCTGTTCGTTCAAATAACAGTGCAAAACCAAATTAGGGTTGGAAGAGCGCATGCTTGTGTGTGTTTACACACCCGTCCCGGCTCCAAAATAATCTTGTGCAGCGCGATAGCGTGCTGAAACACAGCTGTGCTCCAAAGGCGACGGGAGACGGCTGGTTGCTGCCACGGGCACGCCGTGCTGCTGGCAGTGTGTTAATTTGAAGAAATCGGCATTAGAACAAATCCTGCTTTTTTTAATTATTATTATTATTATTTTTTATTTTATAGTTTCATGGACAAAATGGAACTGGGGAAAAAAAATGGCTCAGGTTGGCCCCAAATTCATCTCGCTTTCTAAGTTGGTTTTTGGCAGAAGCGAGAATCAGCCCTCAAAAGAAAACCTGTGTCCAAGGAAGTATTTTGCATCCACCCAAAGTGAACTAGTTAGGAGTTTTCACGGGTTATTTAGCTCTTTGACATTGGCTTTTTACGCTCTAAAATAAACATCAAAATGCTCACACGAGCAGCACGCACATGGCTGGCCTGCCGGCCCCGCTGTCCTCTCGGTGCCAGGACCGCTCATCAGTGCCTCCGATACAACTTAGGAGGAGTCTCGGCCCCTACCCAACCCCCTTTCTCTGCTGTTACGCATTTACTGTGATGGAAAACAAACGTGCCAACTCTTCCACCAGCCCTGCTCGCCCAGGAGCTGTGTGCCCAGGAGGGTCCCAAACCCGCAGTATCCACAACCTTCCTGGGGCTTGGCAGGACCACGCCGCCTGCGCCCTGCCCCGTGACGCCTCCATCCCAATGCCTCCACCCCAGTGCCTCCACCCCGGTGCCTCCATCCTGGCGCCTCCATCCTGGTGCCTCCACCCCGGTGCCTCCATCCCAGCTCTCCCCGGCCGGGCCACACAGACGAAAGGCGCGAGGAGCACGATTTTGGCTCTGCCCCGACGGCGAGGAGTGCAGAGCCTCAGCACGGCGTGGGAGGAATTCAGGTGAGCAAGACACTGCCATTTTTACGAGGCCTCTTTTCGGAGTACAAAACCACTTGTTAGACTCCAGGGGGCGGAGGGGGGGAAGCCCAGAGCCGGAGCGAAAACAGATACGAGACTGAAGAGTAACGAAGGTCGCGCTGAAACCTCCTGGTTCATCGGGTTCAGCTCCGCTGCTATCGCGGGCTGCTCTGCAACGCGGCCCCGCTCGGGCACGTACCGCTGCTCGCGCCCGGCACACGGACCGGGGGCAACAAATCCTCCTGGCTGCTGGCACGTGCCGGGCTCCTTTCCCAGCCCACCAGCTCCTGCCAGCGGGTCCCCCCCAACAGCCAAAGCTGCCTAAACATTGCCCTGTAAGGAGCAGCGCCCGGCCGGCCCCGCAGAGCTCCGGGTAACGAAAACCTCCTGCTTCCAACTTGGAATCGCGGCCCCTGTGCGACGAGGCAGCATCAGGAAAAACACGCTAGCTACCCCGTAATTACACCAATCTCAGCACATTTTGACAGACTAGTGAATCAAAGTTTATTGCATAATAAAAGTGTCATTAAGCAAGAACTTTCCTCTCGCTAGGTTTTCGTTCCCCTAGTTAACTTTAACAGCACGGTACTCCCCTTTATTGTCTCTCCCCACAGACCCAGTCCTGCCTTCTCCTACTTGGAAGCCCTCCGTGCAGCTCTGCCCTTCCAGAGCTCTCCAGCTCGTTCCCAGAGCCCCGCCTGGTGCGGCCGCTCGGCTCTGGCGTCTCGCTGCCCCTGGGCTGCTTCCCCTTACGATGCGCCCGCCCGACCCTTCCCTGCGGCAGAGGAGGGGGGGTTCGTGCTGCACCCGAAGAAGCTGATGGTTAGACTGATCTACCCGCTCGCCGGTGCCAAGAGCAGAGGTCGCCGTCCCCCTCTTCCCGGGCGCACCCAGGCGCTAAGCCGCAGCGGCTCTGCAGCCTCCTGCAGCCCCTGAGGTTACCTCCGGAGTTTGGTCGCGCCGCGAGTCGGAAACCCCCAGCCTGCCGGTCCCTGGAAATGCCAAACTGAGCCACTTCGAAGCAGCAGCGTGGCTACTTCCTGGCAAAGGGGAATTTGGCTTCTCTGCAGAAGTCTGGCGGTGAAATCTCGCTTTCCCAGGTTGTAGCAGGCAGGGGAACGTCGGCCCAGCAACCAGGCTTTGCAACAGCAAATCCCCCTGCCCCAGCCTGGCCCCCGGGCTGGAATAACGGGGTCAGGCTCAGCTTACGCAGGAGCAGGACCCACTGCGTGCTCCCACACTTCATCTTCCACGCAGGCTTTGGCGGCTGGCTTTAGGACTCCTTAAGCGCACGTCCAGCATCCAGCACAAAACAGCGAGAGGCGCTTTTTTACAGCCAGATGCGATCTCCAAAACAAAGCAGCGCTCAGAAAAGATCCCTCCAACAGCACTCCCCTGCTCGGCACCTGCTCACCCCGCTGCCTGGCTCCGGGCCAGGCTGCTTGATTAAAGTCTATCCATTAAGTTTTGCATCTATAGAGAGCTACGCTCAGCAACGCGCGAGATTGGCACCGGGCTGCAAAGAGGGTTGGAACAGCTCAAAGGCGAGCGAGCCAAACGTTTGGGGATATTCACAGGCAAAGTAATCCGAGTCCACAGCTCCCATGGCACCTGGGAAGCCGGAGCTCCAGAACGTGTAATCGCCATCCTTGCAGCAGGTGCATTTTCCAAACCGAGCTGAAGGCACTAACGCGCCTGCCTGCGCCTGCCATCCCCAAACGGCGCTCATTTCCATTTTAATTTCGCATTTGCAATCCTCACCGGGCCAGGAGAATCAGCAGGCACGCAAGCAGGATGCACGGGCTGGGGATGTGAACCCGGCAGCGGATCGACAGGACGTGACTTTGGAAAAAATTAAAGCAGCGAGAGGGCTGGCACGGGAGCTGCGCGGAGGGAGGGGGAAGTGGCAAGCAGGGCTGTGCCACACTCAGCACTTTTTCAAAACGGTCTCAGCAGAGGCTCTGAATCAGCTCAGGATGTCGAGAGCCCTGTTCCTGCCCGCAGCTCTCGCGAGCTCCCCGCTGCACGCCGGGCAGGGCTGGGAAGCCGCAGCTGCCCCCGCGCCGCAGAGCGCCGGGGTTTGCCACCCACAAATTGCTGAACACCAGAGTTACCAACACGGGCGGACGCCCTCGGCGCGTCTGAAACCGATGGCGCAGATAGGACGAGGCTTCAGAGGGCGCCGCGGGGCGAAGCCTCGTGCTACACACAGCAGAAGCTGCAGGAAGCAGCCGATGAAACGCCTTCCCCATTTCCTACGGCCGGCTCCGCTCTCGCAGGACTCACGTGGGCTGTGGCCGCAGCACCGCCGGCACAGATGTCCCGGGGGTCAGCAGAGCTCCTGGGGCCGTAGAAGCTGGCCCAGCACCGCACACCAGCACCTGACACCCCTCTCATTTTCCCCCAAGCCACCCACCAAGGCTACTGCGACAAACCAGCAGCGAGACAGGCAGGTCCTGCCCCACTGCCCTGCGGTCAGGCCCCCTCCATCGCCAGCTGCCGGGTTGGCTCCAGCAGCACCGACACGAGAAAGAAAACAAGTGGCTTACCTTTTTTAGCCGTCTCCATTTCCTCTTCAGTCCAGCGAGAGCTTTCGTTCATCTCCAGTGAAGCTAGGGAGGAGGAAGGAAAGGAGAGCAGTCAGCACGGACCGGGGCCGAGCGAGCCCGGCGAGCTCCGAGGGGCGCAGCGGAGGGAAGCAGCGGATAACTGCTGGAGGCAGCTTAGTGGGGCTAAACCTACGTCCACATCTTAAGAGAAGGTTCAGCGTTGAGGAAACTTTCAGGGTGAGATGTGGCAGATACGCAAGGGATCTGTTCCATGCTAGTCCCCTCGGCAGCGTAACTTGCAACATCAGGTGCTGGTGCCACCAGGGAGCTCGGCGTGCTGACTCCAAACGGTGCAGCACCGAGGGCCGAGCAGAGAGCCCGCAGCCAAGCTGTGCGCTGCCATGGCAGGGATGGGGAACCTGAGGGCACTACGGATCTGACAGACTGCATGGCCAGCCTGAGCCTAACTGATAACTGCATCACGTCCTCTGGGTGAACTCTGCTCACTCTAACCTCAGCATAATGCCAAAACACGCTTCCACCCCAAAGGCTACCCGCCTCCCAGGTGCGACCACCCCTCACGGAGCGGGTGCTCTGAATTTCTCCTTCAAAACAAAAGCAAGAAGAAGTTACACCAGTCACAACGAAGACACGTACGACTACAGTCACTCAAGCTCCACCTAAAGGTAAGAAAACAGCATAAAAATGGCTCAAGAGAGGAAAACATCAGGGAGGAACCATCGCAGAAAAGTTGGAAGGACATCGCTGAGTTGTGGGGTCAGCCGAGGGGCTGAACCTCTCTCCCCCTGTAGGGTGAGATTCGAGCTCTCGGTTATACGGAGAAACCTAAAGCTCCCTCCTGAGTTGTTTCATGAGTTACCAACTACCACGCGCAGTCAGTCGTTGGTCGTATTCCCGGTATGTGACGCGCTTTGCAGCCAGTGCCTTTGGCACCGGCAATCCAAAGAACCCGCGCTCCCGGTGCTTCAACAAACCCCAGCAGTTGTTTGCTAGGCTGGAAGTGCACTGGGCTATTTGTGCTCCTGGCTGGTGCTAAATCAACACACCGAAGGCGACTTACAGCACCAAGCTGGGCATCGGGAACCCGACCCTAACAGCCCCCAGCCCCTCCGGTATCTCAGGACAGGCTGGAACACAACGGGGTTCAGGTCCTGCCAAACCTCCCTGCCCTTTAACCCAACAGAAGCCCCGATGCCGCTCCATGGGCACCCCATCCTGCACCCTGGTCACCGGAGGCACAGCAACGATAACCCTCACGGCGGCACCCTCCCGGGATGCTTTTTGGTGAAGCAAAGCCTCCACTTTGGTTTCTTAGGGACTGGAAGCGAAGCCAGATGGCTTGAGGGAGGCAGCACATTTCCTGCTGAATCGCTGCCACGCTCTCTGGCCCGCCAACAACAGGTACCTAAGACGGAGCCGACATCGGCTGCGTGCTTTGGAGGTGGCAGACATGGGGTGGGACCGTCACCCTCGGCCGAGACGGAGAAACGGCGTCACCTCGGTGACTTTGGCCTGCCACCCGCATCGGTCGAGGGAGCCAGCCCTGCTAACAGCGGGCTCCCTCGGAGAGCTGGCGCCGGCACCGCGCTCTCTGACACCTCAGAGCCACGTCCAGGAGGGATGGGGGCTCGGCCGATTTGGGGCCAGGAGCAGCTCGGGGTCGAACGTGTGCACAGCTCCCAGCAGGAGAGGAAGAGGAAGGTGCCAGCACCTGCCGCCCCCGTCCCCACACCCCGCTCGGTGCAGGGACACCGAGGTCCTGTGCGAAGCGCTCGCTGCGCGCCAATCCTGCTGGCGGCCTGGCACTGCTGAGCAAACCCTACAATAACAAACCGGGGTGTGAGTCAGAGGCACAAAACAACTCGGTAAGGAAACAGATTTCCGGTTCAGGCTGCCAGCGGGTTATTACTCTAAACAACAGGCACAGCGTTATTTCAACAGCGATGAGAGATGTTTTGCCAGTGTCCTTTTAGAACGGAGAGCAGGCTGATAGGTTAGGCTAGAGGATATGGAGAGGGAGACATTCTCCAAGGGGCTTCATGGAAGCCGGGACCCTGCAGGAGGACAAGCCAGACCGAGGAATCTCCTTCCCAGCCGGCCGAGCACAGCCGCAGGTGTCCCCTTGCCGCTTCCCCCTGCCTTGGGCAGATCTGGGGCTGTGGCTTCTCCTTTACTTCAAATCGAGTGTCCCGAACACGCTTCACGAGGCCCCTAACTCAGCTTCGAGACGCCTGTTATTGTATGGTGCAGCACCGTCAAAGAAATGGCCCGTTTGGTTTGATGAATGGTATTTACTGAGGTTGTGCAGTTATGTAACAGATGCCTACTGGGAGCTCCAGCACGCTGCAGTTAAACCACAATATGGTTTTGTGTTGTTTTTCAATGTTCAATTGGTATTTAAAATGCAATAACTTTCTTAGCCAACCTAAATTAAAGCACTAGTAGAGAGCCATAAAGCGTAAGCAATTGCTCAGATACGCCACTGGAATCAATCCGCTTCCTCTTCCCGATTTACCACGGTCTGAAGTCTTTGCTGCCTGCCTGCCGTGAAGTTTATCAAGGGCTCCGAGATGCTGGGATAAAAAAATCCCATCCAAGTCCCTGGCATTATCTGCTCCTTCTCTGTAGCATTGCTTAACAAGTTGGAGACAGAGATCAGGGCTCCGTGGTGCCGGGAACTATTTATATCGCCTGGATGAAAACAGCGCTCGCAATCAAGGCTTCAGCCAGTTGTCAGCAGAGGAACGGGGAGGAGAAACACCTCCGAGTGATTTATAGCACATGGAGCAGAACAAGCAAGAAACTGCAAAGAAAGGAAACCGAGAGGAGTCACCCTGCTTTTATTTTTGCTTCGCCTTAGGTAGCGCAGCAATAATTTTGTACTTGATAGAGTACAAAACATAGGAGGATCAGCCAAATTCCTTGATGGATTTGCTTCTCCAAGTCAATACACGAGCAGTCTCCAAGGGTAACCACTACCGGAGCTGCACATGCCAGAGGCAGATGCACACGAGGTGTGTCTGGGGATGATGTTGTGAATTCCTGTCTGCCCCCAGACAGCTCTCCCCGACTGCTGCTCTCGGCCAAGCGCTGGCCGCGGTCCCTGTGAGCCGGCGGCGGTGCCACGTTCCGGGCAGCATGCTCTGCCTCATCCACCTCGCCCTGCGGCTGCTCGTGCCCCTCGCTGCTGTGCTCAGCACCCTACAGCCCTGCACGCAGCCCGGCAACGCCCCACGGGCAGGAACGCGCCCAGCTCCGCGCCTGGCCCACAGATGGGGCAGATGAGCAGGGGCCCTGGGGATGAGCAGGGGCAACGCGTGCCGTACGAGTGCCGCCTGGGGTGCGTGGCGCGAAGGCAGCCAGTGGCGAGGCTTCTGAGCACTGAACCCTTAGCCACCTCACCACAGCATTCACAGGAGCCGGGGAAGCGGCACGGATGAGGAAGGAAGAGCCCGATTCCCAAGGCCATGGGGTTACAGACCCCGCAGGCTGCAGCAGTGCTGGGTGCAGGTAAATTGGACAACTGAGAGGGGCAGGAGGACTGCGGGGAGCCAGGGAGCCCCAGCACCCAGCAGGGCAGGACGGGCTCGGTGCTGAGCAGCCCTAGCAGGTGATGGCACTGAAAGCCCGAGCCTCTGGCACAGGGGAGCACACCTCCAGCGCAGGAGGCGCACGAGCCCTGCACGAGCCCAGCTAATGCACTGCTAAAAACAATGCCTTCCCTTTTTCTCTTTTGCAATACTTTCCCTCCCTCCAAGGTCCTAAAACACACAAATACTCAGCCAGGACAGCCCTTGTGAATGCCTCCGGTTCACCTGGGCGAGCAGGATAACAAATGAACCCTTCCTGCCATCCCCGGAAAGGGGGTGCACGAGGAAGACCCTTCCTTTGGGAGCTGGGGATGGGGAGCAGAGCAGGGCAGGCACCCCGAGAGCCGCGCCGCGGCGCCTCCTCCCCGCTCGCGGTGCCGGCGGCTACGCACCCAGCTCGGCGCTCTGCTGCGGGGCGGCCGCCTCCTCGTTGTTGGCCTCGTTGGCCATGGAGCGGGTGATGCGCCCCTTGCGCCTGCCCTGGCTGTTGGCGGTTTTGCGGCCCTTGGAGGTGACGGTTTCCTTCTCGTCGTTGTCTTCCCCGGACGTGTCGTCGTTCTTGTCCCTGCAAAATAAACAAGGAGTGAGGAAATCACCATTGGGTCTGGAGGATTTGGAGGGCAATTATTTCTCTGCGTGAGTTTGGGATTTTTGCGGTGATCCTTTGGAGGGGAAAGGCTGCTTTGTTTTATTACTATTATTTTTTTTGCACGCACAGCCCCCTTTCCTGGCTAATTTGGCGGCGGGGTTACTTGCGGTGGGGTTTGCACTCTGCAGATGGCTGTAGCTCCACCACCAAGTGCACGCAGAGACCTGACAGAGACAGGTTTAATACCAGGCCATTCAAATTCATCACTGCCTCCTCCTCATTTATCTTCCTGAAAAGGACCTGCTGGTAAATGTCTTAGCAGCCCAGATATAATGAAGCCAGATGTTCTTTTAAAGCAAGTATTAATCCCATTACAGATAGCTAGCAGCCCGCGTGCCAACCTTTCCCCGCCGCAGCTCTGATGCTCCCCTGTTAGTTATGATTGTGTCAGGCAGGGAGGCAGGCGCGGTTATAAAACCGCTCGAATCCCTTGATCTGGAAGCTCTCATGTTGACATCAATAACACCGAAGGTGAAGCGCCACGCTCGGCTGGGCTCCGAGAGCTCCTCCGACTCTGGGAGGTTCTCGCTACGGCAAAACAAGCCCGAGGATCAGAGCAGCTTTGCGGGTTGATCGGGTTTAAAAATAAAAGCACATCACAGAGCTGTTTTCCAAGTTTGGGAGCAGCGGGGGGGGGGAGGAACAAAGAGGAAAGCAGGCTCTCCCCTTCCCGCCCTGCGGGAGGAGGAGATGGGCACAGGCAGCCCAGCACCGTGCCGCGTCCCACCCCGCTGCAGCACCCTGGGGTGATGCACAGCCCTCGCTGCAGGTGGAGGAGAGCCAGGAGGGGAGGGCTTCGCTTACTTTGTCAGTTCTTCTTTGTCGTTTTCTGTTTCCTGTTTGTCTTCCTCTTTCTCTCCCTCCTTCTCTTTTTCTTTCTCTTTTTCATCTTTCTCTTCTTGGCTGCTCCGGGGCATTTGCTGCTGCTGCTGCAAAACAAGGGACGTAAAAACAAAACAAACCTCAGCGGCGGGGCAGATAAACCTCAGCACCTGGGCCAACCTAAACAAACACGGCCAAACAATGCCGGGGGGGCAGCGGCCAAGAGGAAAAAGCGCTGCCTACACCACGGGGTGCCCGTCTGCAGGACAGGGTGCAGCCAGGGTGCATTTGGGGGGCCAAAAGTCATATGGGGGAGATCAAGGGGGGGTTGGGATCAACCGTGGCAGCCGTGCTCCGGGTCCTGCTAAAGGCAGCGGGACAGCCCCGCTGCACTCGCTGCTAGCTGCATCGGTCACGACCTGCACCGGAGACGTCCCAAGGCTCAGCGACACGGACGCTGCGACCTTTTTCCCGGCCTCTGGTCCGTGGGGATGTTTTATGGTCTCCGGGTCCCCGAGGAGGGACGATGCCCCTGCTCCCTGCTGCCCTGCATCGCCCGGCCCCCTCGGCAGAGCTGTGTGCGCCAGCAGCCGGACGCTGCCACCGGCACGCTGGTACCGAGCACGGCGTGTTACCGGGGGGAGGAGGGCCGTGCCTGTTAGAATATTTCTGGATTTTGTTTCAACAGCTGCAGGAAGGAGGATGCTGGGGAGGCCTGGTTCCCCTGACCTCCCTTCCCTCTGGCGACCAGCAAACGAGAGGAATTTCATAGAGGAGTAAAAATTAGAGACGGAAATGATTTATTAAACCCTCCTGCTCCTGGCTGATGCAGGGCTGCTTGCTCCACTAAATCCACCCGGCTGGCCCAGCCCCTTCCCAAGCAGCAGCGCTCCCACCAGCCCCCAGAAAGGGCTCGGTGATGAAACAGAGGGGGGAAACTGGCTTAGAGGGGATTTATCAGCACGAGCCTGATCCCGGGTAGCCTAGCTGTCATGTAGACATTTGGAAAGTGCTGTGCTGATGAGGTGTGCCCCGTCCCGTGAGCCTGTCCCCACTCCACGATGCTCGAGCTCGCGGCTGCCTCCAGCAGTGGCTTCCCCTGCAGCAGCCGCGCTCAGCGTGAGCTAAACCCTCAGCCCCAAAGGGCTGCTGCTAAAATTAGAAGCACGGAGCCGTCAAAAAGGGCTTCAGAGCACTTCAACGGGAAAGATTCTTAATTCTTCCAGGCCCCAGCTCAACGCAAGTCCTTCAAGCAGGCACGCCACGCTGCCAGCAGCCAAAACCCCGGGGGGGCTTTCAGCTCCTGCCGGCCCCTGCGGCCCCTCCCCGCCAGCAGTGCCCGAGCTGCACCCACCCGCACCCCGCTGTGCCCTGGGGGCTGCTCACAGTGCAAGGAGGGCCGGGCTGAGCACTGGGGTGCTGAGGATCCTCCAGCGCCCATAAATCTCTAACGCTTTGGGACCGGGCTGGCTGCTAAGGCGTGCAGAGCCCAGGGATGCTCCTGGGAGCCTGGGGACACCGAGCTCCCCAGGCAGGGACTCCCCGAAGGCAGGAGGCGCTTCCAGTGCACGGAGCCCGGCTTCAAGGACTGAACCCAGCAACTGCCCGAGACCAGCGCCATACCCGGCGTGCTGGGCACTGCCCCAAAACCCCCTGAGAAGCACGGGGGCAGTCGGCAGAAGCCTCGCTGGGACTCGGAGGCTGACAAGCCCACGCAGGCTGCTGCAGAGCAAGGGGCACCCGTCACATGGGAGCTCCCAGCGCTGCCCTGAACTCTCTGACTCCTGTGAGTCACGCCGCGGGTCGGCGGTGAACCCGCGCGGGTTCAGCCCTACAAAGGGCCCCGAGGGGACGGCGGGGACCTGCCCCCCGTGGCCCTGGGCTGGGCTGCGTGGGGAGTGCACGGGGCTTTGGGCTGTCACCACCCACTCTCCTTCCCTTCACCGAGCGCTTTGGCAAGCGAGGGGTGCCCCGATTAGCTCTGCGGTGTTTCTGCTGCTCCTTCACGAATATTTTCTTCTGGGAGAGGAGGGAACCGTGCATCCCTGGGACACAGCTCCCCGGGGTGAAGATTAGCCCTCAGCACCGAGCTGCCCCTGCACACAGGCTCCCCAGCTAGTGGGACGGTTTTCCTGTGCTAAGACCCCCCAGAACACCTGGCCAGAACAAAGTCCCCAGGGACACGAGCCAAGGACAAGACAGCAAGGAAACAGCACACTGCCCAAGAGGTTTCCTACCCCCAAAAAGCAGGGACACGAGCATCACGCTCAGAGGGGCAGGTGCCCGTCCACAAACACAACCCTACAGGCACCGACCGCCAGCAGCCGGCCTTATTCCTCTGGTCTTAAACCAGCCCCTGCTGCAGGAGGCTCACAGGGGCTCCTCGGGGAAGCTCCGTTATCGTTTCATCTCGTCTCCGCACTCGCTGGAAGCAGCGGGCTGTAACCCCGAGCAGCGATCGCGGCTCTTCCCCATAGTAACGGGCTGGGATGGCGGCGATGCTAATGAGCTCCCCGCGCCAACCTGCAGGCACGGGGCTGTGAGAGGCAGGGAGAGGCACGAGCAGCCGTGGAGGCTCACGCCCCAACGCACAAACCTCCCAGGATGGCACCGGCCGAGCTCCAGCCTGCCCGGGAGCTGCCGAGCCCTCCAGCCCGGCTGCAGGGGATGGATGTGCGCCGTGGGGCTGCCAGGCCCACCGTGTCTCCCCATTTCCTGGCTCACTCCCACGGAGGTTTCAAACTGAAGGTGGTGGGACACCAAAGCGGCGCTCCTACCACCGCAGCGGAGCATTTTAATCCACGGATGCCCTCTAGTGATTGCCCTGGGCCAGCCGGGGCACGGTGCCCGATGCCAGGAGTGCCATGTCACCGAGCAGAAACGCTGGGTGGGCGCGATGCTCTGCGTGGCAGCGGGCCGGCTCTCATCGGCCTGGGCTCTCCTGCGTGTCCCAAAAGCACAGGGCAGGCAGCGCTGTCACCCCCAGGCCACGCTGGGGAGAACTGCCCCTGACTCCACCGGGAGCTGCGTTAGCGCCTTCAATCCCGAGGAGGCTCGCGGGGCCGATGGCAGCCCGAGCGGCTGCCCAGGCCCACCCGCGCTACGTGCTCTACCTCCAGCCTCCCTCCACACGGCGTCGGAGCCCGGCACAGCCCGGCACAGTGCCGGGAGCCGCCGGGCACAGGGAAGCCACAGCCAGGAGCCGGCCCCCAGCCTGCCGGGCCCCCACCCTGCCCGGCACCGGGCTGCCCCCGCGGCGCACGGGGAGGTTATTCTTAGCTCTGGACACGGACCAGCTCTGGATGATTCAAGGGACGGGACGCCATCCCGAAGCGTGACGGGCCAGGAAATGCTTCCCCAATTACCAGATGATGTTTCCTTCTGATTCACACTGCCCCAGTTAGAGGTGGACCGGCAGGTGGGCCGGCTCTTATCGGGGAAACAAAAAAAGAGGGCCAGGACTGAAACTGCTCCACTCCGGCAAGCTCGGGCCTCCCTCCAGAGACAGCCCTGTCCCCCCAGGCTGAGCCCCCCCAGGTGCAGGAGGCAGAGCAGGTCCACGCTCCCCGCCTCGCTCAGCAGGCTGAGGGATGTGCCCGAGGCCTGGGAAGAAGCCTGTGGCTGAGCGGGGCCGTCCCTCCCATCCCTCCCTTCCAGGTCAAGTGTTCTCCTGCTGCCGGACCGCCCTTCCTCCCCAGCATCGCTGCTGTTTGTTTTTGCTGCCAACACATCCTGTTTATTTAAAAAGGCCCCGGGACAAATCGCATGCGGTACGCGTGAGCGAGAGGCCGATCCTGCTCCGAGCCCCGGGGTGCGAGCCCGCGGAGCCGTGCTGCCTCCCTCCCGGAGCGATCGCCGTGCTCCGGCACGAGCTGCTCCCTAATTACAAACATCTGCTCACCTCTACCCCAATTCCCCAGCGGCCCCGGAGCAGCTGGAGAGGAGCAGAGCGGTGCCAGCCCCGCCAGGAGCGGCGTGTGCGCCTCCGGCCGCCCCCTGGCCGGGGCTGTGAGCAGGGTGGCACGCTCGCACCCACCCGCCCAACGCCGTGGAGCGATGCGTGGCTGGCCCGCGGAAATCCGCTGGCCCTAGCCAGCCACCCCCGTCGGACCGGCACGTCGTGTCCAAGCACGCTTTCCGGGGTCACCGGCTTGCAGGTAGGTGCCGGCCACCGAAGCGTTGGCCCCGCCGAGAACCGACCAACTCGCCGCGCGTCCCGGCAGCGCTCGCCGCCCCCCCTGCCTCCCCCCCCAACCACAGGCCCTGGGTCTGGCAGGGAAAAAGCCACGGCAAGGAAGAGGTGCAGCTCCTCCCACTCTGTTTACTTCCTCCGCTCAGGCACTGCCTGCTTCTGGCAGGCCAGGAGGGCAGGAGGAGGTGGGAAGCAGCTCCCCACCTTCGCCCTCCCCAGCTCCGCCGGAGACGCCCTGGGACAGAGACGGGGGGAATCCGGCCAGAAACGCCTTCCCGACCCGCAACGCGCCCCCCCCGGCTCCCCGAGCGCCCCATCACGCGCTCAGCACCACCCCCCCCCGGCCCCTCGCTGCCCCTGGCGCTCACCTCTCTGGCCCCGGGCTCGCGCGAGCGGCCGGTCCCCGACAGCCCCATGGCCGGCTCCCGGCCCCTGCTCACCGCCCAGCCATCCGGGCTCGCTGCGCCTTACGTTCTCCAGCTCTGAAGGCTTCCTGACGATTTGCATAGTTAAGCCGTAAACTAACCACAACATTCCTCTTATGATTTTGCAATCTGCTGGAATAACGTGGTCGCTCTAAGTCGAGTCGATGAATCATCATCTATAAACCACAGCTCTCGTCACCGGGGCTCTCAGTGCTGGCTGCAGCCAGCGTGATTAATCTGCGAGGATGCCAAGCCGAACCTACGGCGCAGGGCTATTTATTTTCCAAACTTCCAAGCCTCTGGAGAACCACTGCTCCTGCTTTCCCCGTCCCCTCCGCGGTGGGACCAGGGACAGTGCCAGAGCCAGGTGCAGACACCTCGCTGCCCTCAGAGCATCCCGGGGCTCGCTGCTGGCCCCGCGCACCTTGCGCCCGAGGCACCCACTCTCCTCCAGAGCCACGGGGATGCTCGGGGTGCTTCTCGCCCCGTGCTTCATAGCTCCAGCAGAGCAAACCAAGGCTCAGCCGCATCCCCCAGCCCTCACGCTCCCAGGGAGGGGGACAGGGATGGCCACCCAGGGACGGATGAGCTCACACCTGGCCAGCTCCTCCTGTCCGGCCACGCCATGTACTGGTGGATGTGCAGGTGGGGGACGGGCTGGGTGACAGCACCCTGAGTCCTTCACCAAGCCTGAGAGCTGGCTGGGGGTGCTGCCTCCTCTCTCTCACCCCAGGTTTTGAGGCTGGCTCTGCTGCCCCTGGGATGCCAGTTGCCAGGTGGATCACGTCACCTCCAGCACCGTGCCCGAAGTCACCACCTCCTGCCTGCTCCTCGCAGCGGAAGGAAGCCAACTGCCATCCCTAATGGCAGCCACACACGGAGCTGTGCGTGGGACAGCTTGGTTCCTTACCCCTCAAACTCATCCCAGGCATCGCAGCAGCGAGCTTGGAGCCTTTACTCAGATGTGATTTTCCTGCCATTGCCACCAGCTCGCTCTGAGCCTTCTGCAGCAGCCTGGAGACGTGTGCCAACGCTCTCCCCACCCACGCCGCTGCCAGATCTGCCTCGATGGGGAATTTGGGTAGAGCTGTGCCCTGCCGCCCACGGGGGCCGGAGCCCCCTCCCCGCCTGCAGACCTGAGACCCCTCGGCCGCGCCTCCTCCTGCGCGCGGGGTGCTGGTGCCTCCCTTCTCCCGTGGCTGACTTCAGGCCCACGGCATTGATGGCGCGCTCCTGGTGCGCTCGGCTGCGCAGCAGGCTCAGGCCGAGGTCACTGCACGCAATCAGGGAGTCGCAAATTAAAACCAGCTGGAGATAAGCCGAAGGCACAAGGCCCATGTTTTGCTGGCCCGGGAACGCTTGGGGTTTGCTTTACCGCTCTCCCCCTCCCCGTGCATCCTTCCACTTGCTTTCGTGCTCTCCCCATATCCCGTACCCCTCAGACCCCCTGACAAAGCACGGCCACCACCCTGAGCACCCGCAGCGCCAGCCCCCTCGCCAGCCACCGCTGAGCTCTGCCCTGGCTCCTGAGCCCCCCCCCCCCCGGAGCATCCTTCCACCTCTGCCAACCCCGCAGCAGAGGCTCGAGCCCGTCTGCCACCGAGGTTTGATCCCACACAGCCGCTACAAACAGCGCCTCCCGTCGCCCTCCCTGCAGGGAGCTCGCAGACAGGCTGGATGGAGAGCGCGGGCGGGAGGGCTTATAAATACATGTATGTATATTTGCATCACGTAAGCGACTCCCAAGGCCCAGAGCCTCTGATCTGACAGTCTGGAATGCCTCAGTCCTCGCTGCCACCCACAGCCGCGGAGCCTGGCTTCTCACGACCGCGCGCAGCACCCTCCGCTCCTGGGAGAAACCACAAATCAGGACAAGCCGCTGCCAAAACACGGAGGGGAAGAAGGAGGCCTGCTGGCTACTCCGCTTTGATCGCTCACAGCCCGGGCTTGGGCTTGATGCTGTTGGCTGCGGAAGCAAGTCAGAGAGCAGAGGGCCACGCTGGGATTTGATAAGGAAAACGATAGCGAGCGGGGGGCTCGCTCGGTTCGGCTGGGAGCAGGAAGGCTCCTAGCAGGGAGCGCGGGGCAGCCCTGGATCTGTGCTGCTTCGCCGCTAGATGCAACCACTGCTCAGCGCCAGGCAGCACCGGGCACAGCACAGATGAAGGACTGGGACCAGTAGGGCTGGGGCAGTGCTGGGGCAGTGCACCTGGGTGCGGGCTCATCGCTCTCCACGCTGGGAGCCTCTCGGGCACGTGCCTCCCGGCCTTCCCACCGCACGGGGATCCTGCTCCAGCGTGGAAGCGATTTCACAGGACCCAGCTCGAGCGATCCCTCCTTAAATCACCGAGGGCTTTTCCATAAGAGGAAATGTTTCTTTTCTGGGTCACTGCTGAGTTTTTTGAAAAGTGATTTGACTGCTTACGAAGGGAAAATGACCCGAGGGGAAGAGAGCACAACATTTGGAAGTGGTGAAGACGAGCCCCGCTCCGTCCCAGGCAGGGAACACGTGTTTTCTCTTCTCTGCGGTTTGCTTTGCCACACTCTGCCCTGCTGCCAGGCTCCAGCTCTCCGCCGGCTGCTTTCGGGCTCCGCAGGGACCCCTCCTCAGCACGGTGCAAACAGGGGCAGGGGCTGGGGAAGAGGCTGCTGGGCCCCACGCGCACGCCCCAGGGCGAAGAAAGCCCTCCGGGATTTTCAGCTGTGCCCGTTTCAGAAAGCACTGCAGCCACGACGTGACCTGCCTCCTTATTTCCCTTTGGCTCCAAGCTCCACATGGTTCCCAGTCAAAACTGGATCCCGACGGTAAATAAAACAACTTATCCCCAGATCCGTTCCCTATCCGAGACCCAGGAGGAGGACGCTGCATTCCCCAGGCAGCTCAGCAGCTCCCGGCCCCCTGCAGCACCCAGGACTACTCACGTGAGCGCAGGCGCTGTGGGGCACTCGCCCGGGGGCTGCATGGAGCTGCTGCCACAGAAACACCGGTCCGAGCGCGGGGTGAGCCGGCGTGGGGCTTTGCGTGGCTCCTGCGCAGCTGTTTTATTACCGAGATGTCATTAAGCTGCTCGGAAGAGCCCGGACGTCGTGGCTGCGCGGTCCATCAACGGCTGGTCCGTGGGCAGCCCGTGCCGGTGCCACCGGGATGGAGTGGCCGCAGCCCCGCGGTCTCGCTGCCGTCCCGGCACAGCCTGCGAGGCTGCTGCGGGGTCCGGGACGCAGGCAGTGGTCCTCCCGCAGCACCACGTCCTTGGGTTCTTTTCCCAAATACGGCCACGCGGTTGTGGTGTAATCGCCCCCAGAACCGCAGCTGGGACTCCAGGAACGCCAGTTTCCGTGGTGTTTGCCCGACTGCGCTGCCCGGAGGGGTGGCAGGGCTGCGGGAAGGCTGCGGCTGGCTCGTACCGGGGACACGGCACCTTCTGGGGTGTGACCTGGGATGGGATTCGGGAGCATCAGGAGCCCCGATGGGAAGAACCTTCCCTGTTGCCCTACCGCCACGGCCTGCGGCACGGCACAGGCGCTGTCGGAGGGTTACAGGAACGGCATCAGCCTGAACACGGCCACATCTCGCAGCGTGCCCACCTCCTCCCCAGACAAAGCCCCAAGCCCTTGCCTGCACCTCCAACGCGCCGAGCTGTAGGAGGAGCACGAGGGACAGGCTGCTCTCCCAGAAACAACCACTTTCCTTAACCAAAACCGGCTCCTCTGCAGGGCTCCACCGCTTCCAAGTGTCCTCCAGCATGACCCTTGCCTTCGCTACAGGACTGATTTGGCACACGAGGCTTTGGAGCACATTTGAGCTTTCTGGAGGTCAGGTGGTCTTGTTTGGGTTTATTTGGGGTTTATTTTGGCTACGAGGAGATGTGGATTTGAAGCGTGAGCACCTGCACCGGGCAGCACACGCGAGCTCCCACGGGATAAATGCTCTGCAAGACATTTCTCTCCACAAGACCACAGCTCAACCAAGACCAGGACCATGGCATCCATCCAGGTTCAACGACTCCTCGTGGGTCCTTCCCCCCCAGCCAAGCCTGGGGAATTTTTCCAGCCCTCCTTGGCCGCCAGCAGTGCTGTCAGACTGCGAACCTGTCCGGAAACTGGGCCAAATTCAATCCCCTCCAAAAATCCCAACTCAGGAAGATCTGGGGGGTTGTTGTTTTAACACAGATGTGTTCCCGAAGAGCTGGGAGAGCCCAAAGTCCACGTGGCTGCCAAAATCCCGGTCCCCGCTCAGGCTCAGAAGCAGCTGGGGGGTCCCAGGGGTGCAGTGGCAGGGTGCCTGCAGGCTCTGCTCCGCACCTCCCACAGCCCCGTGCCTGAGAAATCAGCTCCCGAAGGAAAACAAATCGGGGTTGTGCCCAAGCAGCCTGACCCAGAGCGTGCACGGTGCGAGATGGAGCAGAGAACGGGGCTGCGCAGCCTCGCCGCAAACATCCCAGCAGCGTGGCGTGAAACCATTCCCCAGCACCGAAATCCCAGCCCTACAAACTGCTCCTGTACGGGGCACGTTGCAGCCACAAGGCTGCAGCCCTGCTGCTGCTCCGATCAGCCCGGTACTGGTTCAAGACAGCGCTGGGGCCGGCGCGCACGTAAACGCCCGCAGGATAATTTATCGGTATTTGTGGCAGCGAAGTTTACTGGTCCCATCCAGGCACGTTTCTGTGTGACGTGCTGCATTATTAACGCCGCATTTTATGACAAATCTCTCCGCTGGTCTGAAAGAGAACGTGTCAGACCCCCTGGCACTAACAAGGAGCCGCTCCCCGGACTGATGGAAATCGAATGCTTCCCAGAAGTAAATCCCCATCAGTCAACTCGTTAGCCGGTTAACGGAGCGAGGGTCCGCGCAGGATTTACAGCTTGCGAGGCAGTTCACTGAGCTCCGGACCCACTCCTGGCACAGGGAGAAGAGGAGGCAGCAGGACGAGCCCCGCCTGCAGCGCAGCGCCCCAGGGCCGGATCCTGCGGAGCCGCGCTGAGGCCCCGAGCGCCCGCCTGGCAGGCTGAGCCTCTGCCAGCACGGCGAGCCGCGCCGCCACGCACCGTGTTTACGCTAAAAAACTGAAGGGCTTGTTTATAAAAACCCGGGCTCGGGCTGTTTATCCTCACCAGCGTGTGGGGATGGGAACGGTTTGCGTTCAGGGGAGGGCGGGCCAGCCGTCGGTACAGATAATTCGATTTGGCTTTTGGCAGGGGGCACGGAAGAGGGAGGGGGGGGCCTGGGAAAGCTGTCAGCCCCGGCAGGGGAGCGCGTCGCTGCCCGGCCGCTCACGCTGCGGGGCACGGGAGCTGCCGTGCCGCTGGTGGAGCCGGGGGGCTGCGTGGGGGTCCAGCCCCTCGGGTGGGATCCTGCTCCAGAAGCACCGCCGGGCGAATCCTCGAAAGCGTCGGCGTTACCGGCCGGGTGACGTCCCGCTCGCCGTGGAATATGTGAGCGACATCTGATGGGCCCGACGGCACGTCCCACAGCCACGCGTGACTTCACCCGGTCCTGAGTCATCCTCGGCACCGCTGCGGGGACGGGCGGCTTCAGGCCCGGGAACCCACCGGCACCGCGTGGGGAACGCGACCGCCGCATCCTGCTCCATCACGCGGGCGTGCCGCTCCGAAACTCAGCTTGGATTTATTCCGGAATCAAAGCCCTGCACGGGATAATTGCGGGGAAACAGAGACTTTTCTTCCAGCATGGCTTCGGCACAACATTGTGCTACTGCAGCCCGGCTGAACAGCTTGCCCGACCTGGGGAGCACGCGGTGCTAAGTGCTGCGTTCTGGTATCGGTGCCCCGCTCCCTGCACAGGATTAGGGGCGTTCACCAAGAAATACCCTGAAGAGTGACTGCCACAGCCCCCCCAGGGAACACATCCACCCAAGGGGCAGCGCTGCGCAGCTTTCATTACACCATCATGCAAATTTATGCTTATTACCGCACACTGAGTATCGGATCAGATCGTTTTTACCACGACTCAAACTTTTTTTCCCCCCCCTTCAATGAGAAATTACACGCCTGGAGGCGATCGCTTTCAGCACTGATTCCCTCCTTTCAGGGTTCAGTGACATTTTTCCTACCCGAATGCGGAGGATTATTTTAGAAAGGATCTTCAGCTCGGGAGCCTGAGCGCTGTGCATAACGATGCCTCGGGTGCGTGCGCCTTTCATTCATTCGCTCAAGGGGAGGCAGCGCCGGGAGCATGCGCCGCGCCTTGGACCGGGAGCCTGCTTGTTTTTATGACAAACTGGAAGCAGAATCATGTGAAGTCCCCGCTCTTGGCAGGAGAATTTGAGCAATAAGTAGCAGCTTTATGAGGAATATCCTTTGCCAGGGGACCATCAGCCAGGGAGCAATGGGATCCTTGTTTTTTTTAATGTACTTTTAATAAGTAGGCCACGATGATAATCCTGACACCAGAGTAGCTTTAGTTCTACTTGCAATTATCCCCGCTTTACTCTCAAGCTCCCCGCAGCCTCCGAGAGGGAACGAGACCACCACGCTCTCCGTGAGAAAAGCAGCGAGACAACAGCGCAGGGCCACTCGAGAAGCACTCGGTGTCGGACCTCGGCCGCTCCTCTCACCCGACAACGCGCACGGCTCCCTGCCCGGCACAAAATCCCCGAAACCCCACCTCCGGCGTTTAACCACTTTAACCCCCACCAGAGCCCAGAGCACGCGCAGCACTGGGAACGGGGCACGCCGCCTCCCAGCATCACAGATATTCAGCGGCCCCAAGCCCTCCTTGTCCCTTTTTATGGCTTGCCTGTCCCCACGCTGTCCCCCGCCGCAGTCCCGAGCCCTCCTGCCCTTCTCCGGTCACCGTCAGCCTGGTGCCCCCGCTCCCCGCTCTGTCCCTCAGCCCCAGCTCTTTGCAAGGCCACGCAGGCAGCGGGGTGAGGTGCGTGGGGTTAATGACAATCCAGGAAAAAAGGAAATTATTGTTTAGCTGGGATTAGGTCCTCGCCGTCCAGCTCAGCAGACAGCCCCACTAATGGCTGAAGTGGCACGGTGAGGAGGGACCCGACAGGAAGGCCGGGAGGGGACACGAGGCCGAGCTGCAGGGTGACTTTTCCTTCAAAAGCAGCGATGTTCTGGTCCAGCTCTGCTCCACCAACGCTGCAATCAGCTCACCTCAGGGCTCAGCAGTTGCTGCCTCTTAATGATTTACCAATATTTCTGTCCCCTAATTGCTAAAGCAGGCCTGCCTTCTGCTACGGCCGACGCAGCACGTCCCTGTTTCCACGGGCTGGCCCTGAACGAGGCTCCCAGTGGCAGCCCACGACCTCCACCGCCCCCGTTGGACCGGACCCACAAGCAAGGGGAAGCATCCCAGGAAATTCTGCAGCCGGGGCTACTTCTAAAAGGCAAAATGCAAGCAGTACCTGCTGAGCGCAGGACCGGCGGGTCCGTGGCCGCGGGGCTCGTGCAGAGCAGGGCGGCAGATCGCCTCTCTCCCTCCACACTTGTTACTTGCTCAACTTAACGTCGAAGCCAGAATGAGCTGTGCTAAATGTCTCCACTGCTAACAAGAAACAAATGTGGCCTCATGTTCTAGTTGCTGTGATCTAACAAAACAGACCATGGTAAACACTATAAAAATGTACTGGAGGGAACCACCCTGTGTTTGCTGGGAGAGGGACTGGATAATCTAATAGGGTTTTATCCATCTCTAATGTCTCTGAAAAAAAAGAAGGGAAAATTGGGCCCCGTCCATGACATTCGTCATGTGCGAACTATTCTGATGTCTTAATGCTGCAGAAATCAAATTGGAGCAAGGCTACCTATCTGCCTCCCAATCAGCATCTAGACCCAAGTGCGGCTTTTTATGGCCATGCAGCACGAGGAGCTGCTGATGTCAGCGGTGGTATGGGACAGGGCAGTTTTTCCGTTCCTATCCCCACGTTTTCCAGAGATTCCCTGTGCCATCACCTCACTCTCCTCACTACGTGCACCATCGTTCACTTCACCAACCTGGGGGCTCACCACGGGATCTTCCTCTGCGAGCACCTGCCGGGACAGGGTTCCTGCCCTTGGCACCTTGGTATCAGCAGCAACACTGCCAAGGTCACGTCTCGTTTCACATCTAGGCCACGTAACTGCACGGGTTGATCCATCACCCACCCCCAGGCACCTCGTGTTATCTGAGGGACCTGCCTGGCGCTCAGCTGGCACACCAAACGTGCTAAGGGTCTCTTCCAGCTTCAGCACCAAACCTGCCAGCCCCCAAGGGATTTCGGACACCCTCGGGCACTTCAGATGGCTTTACAGACCCCTGCTCGGTGGCCAGAAGTCACTCAAGCCATTCCCCTCCCATCCTGATGCCAGTAAAGAAGCTCAGGCAGTCCCTGAGCGGGACCGACATCTCCTCCGGGCAGGCTGCGCAGGCCACCCCGGGTGACTCCTGACGCGTGGCCAGGTTTTCTGCATTCGCTCCAGCCCCTTTTTTCAAGGGTTTGCTTTTTAAAGCTACCGTGACCTTGGCATGGGGACGGACAGACATCAACGGACAGAAAACAGCATGTTCTGAAAAGCTTACACAGAGCAGAATCACGGCCCCGCTGCAGCCTGTAACCATTCACGGGGCGGGGTGAGGGTGCTCAGCCATAAAATGCCACCGAGAAGCTGCAGCAGAGACAACGTTTCCGTGCACTTTTCCCTCCGGCTCTTACCTGGCTCTTTCCCCGCCGCCGGTAATTCCTTCTCACAAGGTTCTTGTAATTCTCATTCTTCTTGGTCAGGTAGTAATAGAGGACGCAGTCCGCCACCGTCTGCAACGACACGGGCAGTCAGGGCGCCGAAGGTCCTGGCCCCTTGGTGGCAGCGTTCAGACCCTGCCGCTGCCACCCCTGAGCGGGCTCCCCTCTACGTCCCCAGGGAAGCACTTTTGGGATGCTGCTGTGGGCTCTGCCCGCTGGAAGAGGGGCACGAAGCACATTGCCCTGGTAAAAAAGGGCGCTTCCAAGTGACAAAGCGGGGCCCTTCCCACAAGCGTGCCGGCTTGGAGATGGGGATGCAGAACAATGAGCACCCTGTGTGCGAAGCAGAGCGCGGGGCCACCCCGGGGCAGGGGGCAGGGCTGACCCCAGATGACTGTGGCAACTAAAAGCAGAACAAGGAGAGCTGCCTGTCACCCTCTGTTGTGGTTCTGCCCCGCACAACCCGCCACGCGGCTGTCAGCCAGCATTACTTCCAGCCACCGAGCTCGCTGGCTGGAGAGCACCCGGCTTCCTCGCGGACGCCCCGCACTCCCGAGCTGCCAGCCGAGCCCCAGGTCCCACGGCCAGCTCGGGGAGCACGGTCCTGGGTCGGGAAACCAGCAGCTACGGCTGGGACACGGCTCTGCTGCTGGTCAGCAGCACGGAGCCCCCCCGCTGGACAAAATTCCTGTGCCAATTCCTTCCCTTACTGACGTGGGCACCCGAACCGGACCTTCACACGGGGGTCAGGGGGTGTACGAGCAGAAACAACCCCACAGACCCCACAGCTGCAAGTGCCCAGGCACGGGGTGCTGCTGAGCGCTCCCAGCCTGCCCCTGTAAGAGAGGCCCGGGCTGCACGGGGCTGCACTTTCCCCATCCCTACATGAAGGGTGGAACCACGTGCAACAACAGATTGTAACTTTTGAAGCGTTAATTGGATCTCTTTCTAATCTAGCCCTGATTGCACACACACACACACACACAAACACAAAAACTTACAGTCATCTGTTCCAAGGGCTAAGATCACTATTTTTTTTTTTAATGCAATTTAAAAATCTATTAATTCATTACATTGAGCCATACTTTGCATCTCTCTCCAACGGGATAATGGATGTGTTCTGTATCATAATTACAGCCTGATTTACAAACGAGTACAAATAAAATTAGAAGACATTTTACAGCTTGGAACACAGACTGGATTGTGAGCATCATCCAAGTCCCACCACTTTCGGCTTTAACAAGTGAGAGAGGCTGAAAAGAGCCTGGTGTCTTACAGCATGAATGGCAACAGAAGGTTGCTGCTGCCGCACGGCTGGCTTGCTGCTTTGGACAGGGAAGCTGAGCTCTTACAGATGATCTCCCCTGATTCAGGCAGCATCAGAGAGCAGTTTAAGCTCAAAATGACCTCACAGGTCACTGAAAGCAGGGGGTCCCCTCAACCCAGCAGACGCTGGGAGGATGAAACTTGGCGTGAGATGGGCAAAGGGTGCGAGTGACCGCAAGGACCAGGGAAGATAAGGGCTGCTTCCTCAGGAGAGCACCTGGCCCATCTGTCCTTCCAGGCTGGGTCTGTGCAGGATTTGCCCCTGTGGGATTTGCCCCTGTCCCGCAGCAGGTACCTGGCCTCGCTCAGAGCAGGAGCAGAGCCGTGCTCTCCCTTCAGATCTTTTCCAAACCTTTCTTCCATCAGCCCAACTAACAGCAAAAAGGAAGAGTCCGGGCAGCACAGCGCAGAGCCTTGGGTTAAGTTCAGGCCCTCCCGCCCTCAAACCATTCCTAAAACACCACAGGAGGACACAACACCAGTCCTGGGTGAACTGGGACTCACCCCCACCTCGGGATCCCTCCCCGGGGCGAGGAGGGGACCCCGCAGGGCTCTGAGCCACCGCCAGCGAGGGGCCAAGGACCTCCGCTGGCTGCTCCAGCACCGCAGGAGGTGTGACTGAGAAGAGGAGGTGTGAAGAAGGTTAAAGCCGCGCAGAGAGGCTTACCTTCCTGTCCAGAAAGGAGGCGATAAGGCCGAAGTTCTTCGGGTGCTGCATGAACCTGGGGGAGCAGAGGGACAGGGTTACTCCTAGGGTCAGTTAGATGAGCGCCGGCCCCGACCCCCTGCCCATGGGCGGCCCTGCCCTGTGTGCCTGGAGCAGCGCGGCCAGCTCCTCGGGGGACCTGAGGGTTTAAGAAAATATTTGCCTGCTGCTCAGCTTCCCAGAAAGACGGAGATTTTAAATTAGCCCAACGGAGCCGGGGCTCCAACAGGCAGGTGTTCAGTGCAGGTTGGGGGTGACAGTGCCCGACACTGCCTGTCACCCTGCTCGGTCCCGCAGCCACCCAAACCTGTCCTGAGGGCAGGACAGGCGCAGAGCAGGATGGCAGAGGATCTGCTGCAGCTGGGATTCAAGGTGGGCAGATGTGGAGAGCAGCTCGGCTCCTCCAGCCCTGCAGGCGATTCCCCAGGCTGCTGGCTGAGCCCTCTCCTCCTCCCTTTGCTGCTCAGCCCCGCTGCCAAAGTCACTGTCAGGGCTCCAGGCTGGGTCCGAGCGCTTGGCCTGGCTGATTCCAGCCCAGCATGACGTGGGCGGTGTCACCCACGCGCCAGCACCCTTCCTGACGCAGGACCCCATCTCCCCAGCCCGCTCACCGTAACAGGGGGACCTAATCTCTGCAGCAGCCAGCACAAGGCTTTTGTGGGTGACGATGAGGAGCGGGGGGGACGTGGGAGCGTGGAGGACAGCCATGGGAGCGGGATTCTTAACAGGGACTCCAGACTCTGTCCCACGTCCAGCTGCAGCCTTTCTTTCATCAAGTGTTTTGAAGGACAAAACTTATCCAAATATAACACAGACACCCATGGGAGATCCCCCAAGACATGTGACTAAGTAAGTATGTGGATGAAAAAGAAGAAACCAGAAATGCTAGGCAAAAAAAAAAAATAAAAGGACTTGGGCTGCTCAGACGGGCTGGGATCACCCCACAGATCCTACGTGTCGTGCTGGGGTTGATCAGGGGATGGGGTTTCCATGGCCACATTAACCATGACAATAACACAGATCAGAGGGCATCTCTGAGGGCAATCCTGTGGGTTTTTTTTTGTCAGGCCAGGCTGCGTCCCCGTGACGAGTGAAGGATGCTGCACTCTCACAATGCCCGATACCACGGGGGCCTTGGTGCTGGGTTGGGTTAAGGGGTCCCACAGCCACTGCTCTCCTGGAAAATCATGGTCTGCCTGGGATCAGGCCAGTGACGTGCTTACACGAAGACCTGAAATGCTGCCCAGCTGCAAATCAGACCAGAAGCTTCCCCACGGTTAAGTTTCGATGGCTGAACTGGGTTCAGAGCTGGAGCCTGCAGGCCTTGCAATGCCTAGCTGCTTTCTGGAGAGCCCCTGTGACCAGGGCTGAACAAAAGGCCACGGCAGGTTTTCACAAGCGGAGGATGCTGCCTCTGAGCCACCATCACGGAGAACACAACCCACGTTCAGCTCAAAAACCACTGCAGCGCCCAAGGTAGCTCAGCTCTCCGCACATTGGGATCAGGGAGGGCACCAGGGCAGCCCTCCTTGGGCCTTGCTTACAGCTCCCAAGTACCCATCTCCACAAATGAGTCTTGCGAGAGCCCCAAAACCCTTCTGTATTCATGCCTTGAGCTCCACATCACCCACAGCGATGACACAGAAACCACCGTGCACAGCAGGACGCAAGAGCTGGGTGTGGATCCTCCCAGCCCCATTAGCCAGGCATGGCCGCTCCATTAAAGAGCGAGTAATTAGCCTTTGCGTCATTTGCGTGCAAGCCTTGCTGTTTGGAGTGCCACATTTTAAGGCTAATTAGCAATGAGGGTTCTCCTCTACAATAGGCTTGGAGCTGTTTTGCTTGTTTTGTTCATTTTCGGTCCGTCCCGACAATGACTTGATTCAGCTACAAGCAGGAGCTGTCGCGGGCACGGGAAGGGAAAGAGACTTGGATTTTGGTGCCAGTGCTCCCCTCGGTCACCTGGACGGCTTCCTGGGCTCTTGCTGGGTGCTGTGGATCATCTAAATTACACATCTGATGGCCACCACCACAGCCTCGTGATCAGAGCTGCGCCCAAACACGCAGCCTCCCCGCCACACCTAACGCACTGCAACCTCCCGGGGAAGTGCCCGCTCCGTGTGTCCTACAGAGGCTGAACTCCAGCTCGGTTTTTAAGGACACCCATGGCACGCCGGGGGCACCCAGTACACTTCGGTCCACTGTGCAACCACCACCGGGGTCCCCACTGGGGTACGAGGTGAGGGGGAGGCTGGACGTGAGGCTGAGCTGGGACCCACGCTCGGCTGGCAGCGCAGCGCTACCCTGGGATCAGAAATCCCCGAAGTGATCCCAGTCGTTAAAGCCAAGCTGTTCTCAAGCACTGCTTGCAAACAGGAGAAAACAATGCAGACAGAGTTTGCACTGTCTGGTGTGGGAATGCAGCCATGGAAACAGCAGCTGGTGGCAAATCCTACAGGCAGCGGGACGGTGCTGCGGGAAAGCACCGGATGGAGGCTGTAACCTGAGTGGGCTGCATGGCTTTGTTTGATGTTGGCAGCCCCGAGAATCCCCCTGGACATGCAGGTAATCCAAAAATATCACACTACATGCAGCTCTGAGTTTCTCTGGCTCTGAACTTGAACTGGCTGATACAACGGGGGGAGTGAAAACAGAAAGACTTTGAACCTTCTCCCTGCTGGGAGCCGCAGCTTCCCAGATCCCTGCAAGGGAGCAGGCAGAGTGAAATCACACGGGCATGAACACACCAAACATGCAAAAGCCTGAGGTTTCTGTCCACCTGCATCACCCTACCCCCAGGACCAAGGCAAACACAGCGGCAGAGGCTGCACCACAGCACAGCACGAGCTTCTGTCTTCACACCGGGTCCCCGGGTGCGAGACCAGTCCTCGGGGACCTCACCCAGGGGCTGCTCTCTGCTACCACCACGCGCTGCCTCAGCAGGCTGGGGCCGTGGCCAAAGGCAGCGCGCGGGTCACATCCCGCAGTTCCCAAGGGCTGTACAGGGAGGCCTGCGGGCTGCACTCACTTTTCGCGGAAGGTCTCCTTCTCCTGCTCGCTCCACATGTTCATCACCTGCCGGTCCTTGTAGACCTTCATGGGGTCGTCCATGAGGCCGTTCATGTTGATGAATTTCATGCGCTGCTGGTCAGCGTCATAGAGCATGGGCGGGATGACGGCGAGCTGGCGCATCTGCTTCTCCAGGTTCTTGGGGGAAAGCAGAGAGAACAGCTGGTCAGCACCGCGGGCCCGCGGGGACCGCAGGGGACAGATGTTCGAGAGGGAAGGACAGGAGGAGGAACAGGAGAACTGAAAAGCAAGCACTAGGCAGCTTTAGTGCTGGAGTAATTGTAAATTAAACGCTGAAAGAGGCTATTGCCATCAGCCAGGAAGCAATTAATCTTTCTTTCTGAAATAAAAGGCTTTAAGATGCGGGGTGGGAATGCCTGACTTAAGGAAAACAGCTCCTATCCGCAACGAGAGACAAGTCACAGCAGCAGTGGCACAGGGACCAGCCATCGCACCCACGGCCATGTGGAGGTTCAGTCCCCTCTGAGCTGCCTGGTCAGCGGGTCAGCTCTGCAAAGCCTTCTGAAGGGGTGTGCAGAGGGAGACCTTTTCTGACCCACAGGAAGCCTCACAGGATGCCCCCCAGCAGTGTCACTGCCTTTCCTCCCTCCGTTCAACCTGAAGTGTCTCTGAGCTACCCCAGACCCCCAAAGCTTCGTTTCCACGTGCTCTGGGTTGTTCCCAGGGGCCAGGTTCCCATCACTGCCAGCATCGGTCCCTCGTGAGCTCACAACCCTCTCCTGCCAGTTGCGCAGCTGCTCTCCTACCACCTCCTTCTGCCACGTGAGCAGATCGGATGTCACTGTGACGGGGCCGTGATTCCTTTCTTTCCTGCTCGCACCTCACCCTGGGACACAACCTGACACCCGTGCTCCATCCAGCTCAAGCACTAAGCCCATCCAGAGCCCCGGCTCACACCAGCACGGACTGGGCACACTGGTTTCCTCAGCTATTTCCAGCACAGTGGCCAAATGACGTCTCACGTGTGCTGTCCCCTACCTGAACGCTGGCCCTGCCCCTCCAGCTGGGCTGCCTGTGGTCCTTCAGCACAAATCCCCGACGTGGGCACGAAGGGATACTCACATCACCCTCTTCTGTTCTCAGCACCGTAACCCCAAGTCCTCCCTGCCACCCGGGACGGCACCGGTGACATAAATCCCAGCTGCTGACCCAGGAAGGCCAGGTCTCAACCGCTGTTACGTTAATTCACAGCTAGATGCCGCTTCCTCGCAGAACGCTGTCCAACCTCCCAGCCAGCTGCCCCCCGGCTCCAGCCTCCTGGCGTCCCTCAGTCCCATGAAGGGCTGGAGCGTGATGGAGGCTCCTCAAGCCTCCTCTGAGCAAAACAAAGTGGAGCCTCCGGGCTTAGCAGAAGGCCAGAGAGGAATTTAGCAGCATGCGCTGTGCGGGAGGCCAAAGGCAGCCACGCAACGCTCCCCTTGGCCACCTCCCCTCCAGTGTGACCCCTCCCTCTGCTCCTCAGCCCCACGCCTTCCATGTGGCTGCCTTAACTTGCTACCAGCAAGCTGCCCGCAGCCCCGCGCCGTGCACAGGCGGCAAACATCTCAGCTATCGCTGGGCAATGGCTGCTCTCCCCTCCCAAGCGCGAAGCCATTCACTGCAGCTCGCCTCCGTGCCAAGTGAGTGGAACCCTTGTGAAACCAGATCCAAACGAAGCCAAGGTCACGGGGATGTTTCAAGATGAATGGAGCACTCCCAGAAGATGTGGGCCAACTGGCTCACGTACAAACCATTCATTCCATAGGATTCCCCTGTGTCAGGCTGCACAGCCTATTCAAAGCACAAGGAAACAGAAAAACCCCTCTGCCCGTCAGCCAGGGCCCCGGCTCCCTTCGCTTCCTACCTCCACCTGCAGTTAGAACCAACAGCAGTAACGTGTTTGTGGGGTGCTAAGGGTCTGATGTCCCCAGGAGGCAGTCACACACCACCAACTCCTACCTACTGGGCACCAGCTGTCAGGGAACCCTCAGTCTGGCCTGGAGCTGGTGGGATTTGGCATCTGATTTCACCGTGGGGCCTGGTGCTACTCCTCCTAGCCTCCCTGGACAAGAGCGGAGTGGGGGGTAAAGAGGAGGAGAAGGGAAGAGCCGGCCTCACCTCTTGTTCCGAGAGCCCATCAATGATTTCTGACACCTCGTGTTCGCTGCGCGCAGCCGACATGGAGAGCCCTCCGCTGCCCCTCTGTCCTACCCTGCTGGGAAAGGGCAAGGAACATTCAGAAACCGGCGCTCTGCTTTGTGCTCTGCTTTGTGCTCTGCTTTGTGCTGTGCTCCACTCAAAACGCGCCCCATGCCCCTCAGTCCTCCCCTGTGCCAACGGCCACCTCCTGCATCGCTACAACGGGACATTTCACACCCAACCAGACCCTCCCACCGGATTTTCTCGTGCCTGCTTCATCGCCCCACAGCAACAGCACCAACGTGCCAGTGCCAGGACCGAGCAACTAGCACCGTGCCGCTGCGTCCGCTCTGCAAATGCTGCAGGAACACTGAAGTCAAGGTCAGCCACCAACATCTACTGCCCATCCTGGATCGCCCGGCATCACAGCCACGCGGCCCAAGGAATTCCAGCTTTCCTCATTAAGCAGGTACAACTTTCAAACAATTGTCAGTACCACTTCTCCCCTTCTCTTTAAGGTAAAATAAAGCCAGGAATTAGGAGCTTTTCAGGCAGCCAGCTGTTTGCAGGGCACAAGGCAGTGAGGGACACAAGCAGCTGGATTCTGCAGACAGCAGGTGTCCTGGGGCTGGAGCGGGAAGGACGGGGAGTTCTCAGCAAAAAGGGTGGGGATCACAAAACTGCAGCTCCTCCTGGCAGGAAACACTGTGACCTCAGTTGTGCTTTCAATGAGGAGGAGAAAATGGAGAGGGGGACAGCAGAGACAGGGACACCCCTTTCTGGGAGACGCTGCTCCCTTCCTATCATCTGCAGTCGTTCCTCTAACTTCTGCAAATGTTTCTCCCCTCTGCCCATGCTCCCATCAAAGCACGAGCGTGTTTCAAATCCCTGACGTGACCAAATCCATCTGCGAGCCTCGTACATCGTCATTTGGGCTTAGCAATGAGGAACTAATTAGTGCCATCCCAGTCAGGTGGCCAGAAAAGGGAGCTGCCTCTGTGCTCTGCTGCAGCCAGACGGGAAACCGGCAGCCAGGGGAGCGGGCAGCCACATTCCTGACATTTTTCCTCCTGTTGGAGCTGCGCGGAGCCGCCCTGGGGAAAAAGCAGCAAGTGAGTTGTCCGCTGGCTCCTGCACTTGGTGCATCCCAGAGTTATGGGACCAGAAGGGGAGAAATGGGACTGACAGCCATCCCAGCCCGTCCTCCCGCCACCCGTCGACAAACAAAAGAGAAAGGCTGTCCGATGCCGGCCCAGCCCCTTCCTACCGCTTCTCCTCTAACCTCTGCATGCGCTCTTGCAGTTCCCGCTGCTTCCGGATCTCTGGGAATTGCTTCTCATAGTATTCCCGCACTTTGCTCTCCTTGGCACGGCGCCGGGGGTTATTTTCGATGCGCTCCACTTTCTTTTCCCAGGCCTCCATCAGCTGGTCATAGCGCTGGCAAAACTTCTGTTCCTGGAAGGGCAGAGCGAGAGGGACGTCAGGAGATGTGCCTGGAGAGGGCAGCTCCTCAAAGCCCTTCCCTCGGTGGCCGCTCGGGCTGAGCTGAGTCACGCTGCTGTGGGTTAGCAGGGCACGGACACGCTCCGGGGTCTGGGGCCAGCCCAAGGGCGGATTTGCAGTACAGCCCATGGGGTGCCCTCGGGCTTTTCCCTCCCAAGCCCAACGTCTTTGGCAGAACAAGGACTGCCACCCAGCACGACTCTGTTCACCCACCGCCCCTTCTGCTGAGCATCCTCTGACACCCTGGGTGCTCGATTCAGCAGCCCCAGCGGAACTCCTGTGCAGCTACACTACGGGCTGCTCTCCGAGCCCACGGAGCTGAGCTCCGCACGTGTCTCAGCAGATGGACGGGGAGCTCGAGCACAGCACAGCCTGCCGTTCCCAAAGCACTGGGCGCAGGCACACAGAGGGCTGTGCTCCCTGAGGTGCTGTGCCCCAACTCATCCTCACGGGCTGGAGCTTATGAAGGAAAAAGCTTTTAAATGTACATCAAACCCCCCTGCTGCAGGCAGTGAGACAACGCGATTTCACGGCACTAAGGATTAGCTCTCAGATGCTAATGTGTGGTTTAACATTATTACTAGCAATGTTGTTGGGATGCAGCACGTGCCCGGCATGGCCCTGTCATCGTTACAATCATCAGAGCTCACCCAACGCCTTCCGTATTATCACCACTTCCAAACACTTGGAGCAAACCCTCTGGGTGGGTTGGAGACCTCTGATGCCAGATAAAAACCTCCAAGGTACTTCCGGGGGGGGCCAAGGCGGTGGTGAGAAACAGCCCCCAAATGTCTGGGATTCCTGGCAAGGATGTGTGCCCGAGGCTGCGCAGGCTGGGAACGGGCCCCCGACCTGCAAGCAGGACGTGCACACACCGCCCACAGCACCGCGGCGGCTCCGAAGGCACCCGCCTCGACTTCCCCGACGTCAGGCAGCGACAGAGCTGTCATTTCGGAGACGCCGCCTCCCCTGGCCACAGCTCGCCGTGCCAGGGAGAGGTTTGCCGCGGCGGCGCAGTCGGGCAACCCCTTCCACCCACGCATCCCGCTGCTGGCACTCCAGCGGCACGGCGCGGTGGCAGCCAGCCCTCGGCCGTGGTGCCCTCAGCTCCTCCGCCCCATCGAGGCAACCGCGCTCCTCCCTGGGGGTTTTGGGAGCAGCCGGGTACCCAGAGCATTAAAATCCCGTGTGCAATACAAACGAGCCTTCCTGCACCGCCACCCGAGGCGGCCTCGAGCCGCTCTGCCTCGCTGCGGCCAGCCCTGGTGCCGGAGCAGGGCGCCCACCACGCGAGGTGCCTGCGGCGCCGTGCCCCCGCCCCGTGCCACGAGGGATGCTCACGTGCAAGCAGCTGGGCAAGCGGAGGGGATTTTAAGGTTTCGTTCTGAGCGAGGCAAGTGCCTTGCAGGCCCCAAATCAGGAAGCGAAAGCAGATGGCGCTTTGCACAATAATCAATGGCAAACCCCAGGTTGCCTCCCTCCCCCTGCACTACCGATCTGAGTCCACGGGCTGGTTTCAGGAGCCGCCGGCGCGTTAGTCACCGCAGCTGCACCGGGGCGAATCAAGATTTCAAAGAAATAAACTCATCTCTCGCCGCCACCATCCTACGGCTGGAGGGAAGTCCAGCGCCGCAGGACTTCCCAGATGCACCCTGCTCTCGTCTCACTCTCTTAGCAACCAGAAAAAAAAAAAAAAAAAAAGGCAGGGTAAGGTAAAACCCACCAAAAGGCTGGAAATGCCCAATTCCAGCCCAGGAGGCAGCTGGGTGACCCTGAGCCAAGTGGATTGGTTGTGCCACAGCCCCAGGCACCAGCAGCTCCACAGCCGCACCAGGCTCATCCTGGCTCCCATCCTGGCTCATGGGCTTGGTCCAGGCATCCTGGGCCTGGCTGTGGCCCAGGCGGACCCATCTCTTGATGCTACAGCCTCCTGGGGGCAGTTCTCAGGGCACTCAGGACAGGCAAAGCACCTCCAAACCCCGGGGTGATGCACACCAACCCTCTCCCCCCAGATAAATTAATTCCCGCAGCCAGAGGCTGCCCCCGATGGAGGCACAGGAGGCACTCATCTGCATCGGGAGCGGAAGGAAACGGCTGCAGGACGCAAGCGAGGAACGAGAGCAAGAATAAAAATGCCCTGGAAGCTGCCAAGAGGACTCACGCCGCGAGCGAGAAGCTGTAGGTAACGCAACCGAACCGTAGCAGCATGGGGAAATCACAGCTGCTGCGTTTTCACCCTCCCGAAGCGATGCCGTCTCGGCCCGACGACAAACAAGAGCTCCCATCCTGCCAGCAACGCTGCTGCAGCCTCTCGCTCTCAGGGCGTCGCGTTTGGGAAGAGGATAAAAATACCCCACCGGGTTTACTGAGCCGGGGCGCCGGGAGGCAGCTGGTGGCCGGGAGCCAGCCTTGCTCCGGCCCCACAGAGCCTGGGGACACCAAGTTCACCCAGGACAAGGGCTCCGGGAAGGGTTTATTTTTCCTTCGTTGATGCAGCAGGTTATTCAGAGGCCCCTTACAGCGCTCTGTCCCCAGGTTTTCACAGCTCGAGCACCGGGAGAGGCTCCTAGAAGGAGCTCCTTGTCCTTCTCCAAGCATCCTCCGAGCAGCCCCGAGCCAGCGTGTCCACTCCCGACCCAACGCCCGCGCCGGCTTCTGGCCTCGGTGCTCCCTCTCCCCCCCGGCTCATCCTCCCAGCAGCCTCTCCATCACGCGAGCGGAGGCGAGCCAAATCGGACCTGACACGCTGATCTAAAAGCGGGTGAGTAGTAACGCTGCCGTAGCAGCTGAAGGCAGGCTGCAGGCTGTGCCAAGCCCAAGCCCTCCTGCAGCCCACGCTCTCGCAGCTCGGGGAGCGGAGCAGCTCCTCGGTGGGGAGGAGAAGAGCGAGGGCGGCAGGAGGAGCTGCTCCAGTCCTACACTAGCCCCACCGTTTGGTTTCCCTGCTTGATGGAGATAAACCTGGTGTGTCCAGAGAGGCTCCCTTTACGCTGCTCCCTCTGCAGCATCACCTCCTGGAGAGCAATTCAAAGCCTTTTGCTGTGCTGACCCTGGTGGAGCGGGAGGAATCCCTGCGGGCTCCTCAGGGAGGGCTCTCGTGGCCGGACCCAGGGGTGTGCTCAGCCCCTGCTCCAGCTGGCCCCGGGCAGTGGCAAGGCACCAGCAAGGGCAAGAGCCAGCAAGGAAGGCTGGCACGTCGCTGGGCTTTGCTAAAAATAGGGGCTGCTACAAAATAGGCAGAAAAATAGCTAAGCACACCCATTCTGCAAACAGAATCAGCAAATGTGTGCACTCTGCAAATTCAGCAACCTTCTGTTGCCTATTTTGTAGAATAGGCAAAACGCTTCCCTAAACTGAAAAATCCCCTTTCAAGGACACCGAATAAACCGGCTGGCAGAAATTCACCTATTTTGCATGACAGGCGACTTTACTGCAGGCCGTATTTCAGGAACCGTGCTCCTGCAGCCTAATTAAACCTTTTCCCCCAGCTCCTCGATATTCACAACAGACTCAGCCCAGCTTTAGCTCGGTAACTGGTTGTTTCCCCCAGCAAACAGCTCCCGGTCGGCTCCCTCCTGGTTCCAGCAAAGCCGCAGCAAGCTCTGCCATCTCTGCTCCGAGGCAGGGGACGCCAATCCTCTTCCCACCGCTGCAGAAGCCGTCAGCTGTGGCAGGAGAGGTTCCCCGAGCAGTGCCCGAGAAACCAGCACCAAAGAAATTGCTCCAACCTGCAACATTTGCACCTTCAGACCCTGACGCTGGCACCTGAGTCCGACCCAGCACAGACGCACATCAGGAACCGGTGGTGGCACCTTGCAGGTGCAGCCCAAAGCCCCGTGCGGTGAGCTGCATCACCCTCCGTGCTCGTAAACAGCGAGATACCACAAAACCCTCCTCGCACTTCCCGGTCGGGGTCGTTGGTTGCTTCTGGCATTTCCCCCCCTTGGTGCAGCACGACCAGCCGGCTGCTTTCGGCTCCCAGCTCCCGCCGGCTACTACAGCAGGCAACTGGCAGCACCGCAAGCAGAAATTCCATAAATCCCACTTGAACTTTCTCCTCTAACTGCTAGGGCCCTGGAACAGAGCTCTGAAGTCTCCTAACAACACCTGCCTTCCCCCTGACACAACCGAAAGCCCCCTCCTGGAAGGATGCTGGAAGCGACCTTGCAGGCAAAGCTGTCCAGCAACAACCCGGCCAGGGCCTGGTTTTGTCCTGAACCACCAATCCCCAGAACACCGCTCGGTGACCAGCTGCAAAGAGGCAGCTCAGCCTCCACACCGTTTATCAGAAGCGGAGTCAGCTTCTTCCACGAATCCCTCGGGGTTCAGTTACTCACAGAACAGACGTTGACCCTAGGAGAAGTCTCTCCGAGATCGGTGTGCTCCCCTGCGACGGAGCCAACCCCGCGTGCTTGCTCCGTGCAGGGTGCTCGCGGCGGGAGGTGCAGCAGGGCCGGGGACCTCTCCCTTACACCCGAGTTGCTGTTAGCATCAGAGATGCCACGGCAAGGAGAAAAACAATGCAGCAGGCAGAGCACTCAGCAGGCCTCTGCTGGAAAAATCCCTTTTCTTTCGGACATAAGGAATTATGCTGCTTTATG